>NC_054480.1:139281862-139596445 GCF_017639515.1 Carcharodon carcharias
GTTATACTGCATTCAGTGCCAAATCCAAACAATCTGTAGTTGCTCGATCCAGGAAGCCTCACATTGCTTTCCTCAGTGTTAGACCAAACTCTCACTCTGAACTTGGCATCACTGTAAAACAGGAAACTGCGTCAATAGCTGCAGCATAAATACACCTTTACTCTCGCCCCTCTTGTTCATTGTGGAGTCTTCTGATACCATTTTGGTCATAGCCAGAATCTACCTGAGCCTTAAGTGTGTTCTGTGGTCATTAGACAAACCAAGCGGCCACTATTGGATTCCAATGGAACTTTTTAACATGTGTTACGGTTAGGAAAGGAACATAGGGCTTCAGAGCAAGAGTAGCACTTGGCCCTTTGTGTCTCTTCTGCCATATTGTAAGTTTTACTGGAGCTGTACAGGGCTTTGGTGAGACCATATCTGGAGTGCTGTGTGCAGTAAGATCATGGCTGATCTGACTGTGGTCTCAACTCCACTTTCCTTTACCCTTGACTCTCTTGTCTATCAAAAATCTAACTCAGCCTTGAATAAATTCAATGACTAAGCCTCCAATGTTTCCTGAGGAAGAGAATTCCACAGACTAATGACCCTCTGAGAGAAAAAAAATCTCCGCATCTCCATCTTAAAATGGAGGCCTCTTATTTTTAAACAGTGTTTCCTGGTCCTAGTCTCTCCCGCAATGTCCACCCTGTCAAGTACCCTCAGGATATTATTTATTTCAATAAGATCATCTCTCATTCTTCTAAACTCCAATGGGTAAAGCTCCAACCTGTTCAACCTTCCTTCATAAGATAAGCCCTTCATCCTAGGAATGAGTCGAGTGAACCTTCTTTGAACTGCTTCTAACACAATTATATCCTTTTTCAAATAGGGAGACCAAAAATGCACACAGTATTCCAGATGTAGGTCAGGATTTTATGGCCCCTCTGTGGTGTGTCTCCCCCCTGGCGGATGCGGCGAGCCATTTAAATCTCTGTTCAGTTCGGCGGGACCATTATATCAAGCCAGGCTGGGGAGGCCATAAAATCCTGGCCATGGACTCACTAATCCATTCCTCTTGCAATAAACGGCAATATTCCATTTGCTTTCCTAACACTTGCTATACCTGCATACTAACTTTTTGTGGTTCATGTACGAGGACACTTAGACCTCTCTGAACCATCAAGCTCTGAAATTTCTCTCCATTTAAATAGTACACTGCTTTTCTATTCTTCCTGCCAAAGTGGACAAGGTCACATTTTCCCACATTATACTCCATCTGCCAATTTTTTTGCTGAGTTATTTAGCCTATCTATATCCCTTTGCAGACACTTTACCTCCTCTTGACAACTTTCTTTCCTACGCATCTTGGTGTCATCAGCAAATGTAGCTACCACACATTTGGTCCCTTCATCCAAGTCATTGATATAGATTGTAAGTAGCTGAAGCCCTGGCACTGATCCTTGTAGCACTCCACTCGTTACAGCTTGCCAACTCCAAAAAAAAACCATTTAGCCCTACTCTCTGCTTCCAGTTAGCTTAACAGTCCTTTATCTTTGCTAATATGTTACCCCAACACCATGAGCTCTTATTTTGTGTAGTAACCTTTGATTTGGCACCTTATCAAAAGCCTTTTGGAAATCCAAGTATACCGTGTCTACAGACTCTCCTTTATCCATCTTGCTTTTAACTTCCTCCAAGAAGTGTAATAAATTAGTTGGACACAATTTCCCTTTCACAAAACCATGTTGACTGTGCCTGATTCCATTATGATTTTCGAAGTATCCTGCCAAGAGTTCCTTAAGAATGGATTCTAGCAATTTCCTAATGACAGATGTTGGCCAACAAGCTTATAGTTTCCTGCTTTCTGTCTCCCTCCTTTCTTGAATAAAACATGTTACCTTGATATTTTCCAATCTGCTAGGCCACTGTAAGAAATTTTGGAAGACTATAATCAATGCCTCTACTATCTCTGCAGCCATTGCTTTTAAGACCCTAGAATGGAGGCCATCAGGTCCTGAGGACTTGTCAGCTTTTATATCTAATAGTTTTCTAGTACCATTTCCCTGCTGATGGTGTTTGTTTTAAGTTCCTCTCTCCCTTGGACCTCTTGGTTTTCAAGTATCTTTGGGAAGTTTTCTAATTCTTCTACAGTGAAGGCAGACGCAAAAAATATCTGTTCAACCCCTCTGCCATTTCCCTGTTTCCCATTATTAATTCGCCAAATTCACTCTCTCGAGGACCAACACTTATTTTAGTTACTCATTTGCTTTCTCTAGCGAGGTTCCCCTCACACTCTAGTTTCTCCCTCTTTCTTCGTAAGTCATTCTTTGCTGGTTCTCAAAATCTGTCCAATCTTCTAACCTGCCACTAATCTTTGCAGAATTGTACAGTATTTCTTTCAATTTGATATTATTCTTAAATTACTTATTTAGCTATGGATGATGCAACTTGCTCAAAGGGTCTTTCTTTCACACCAGGATAAATCATTGCTGAGAATGAGTAAGTATTTCCTTAAAAGTCTGCAACTGCACATTTACTGTCTTACATTTTAACCTAGTTTCCCAGTTCACTTTAGCCAACCCTGCTTTCTTACCTTTTTACTTGCTCCATGCCAGCCAGCCCCACAGCCATAATGCGCTGCGGGTGAGCTGAATAGTCTGCCAGTGGGACTTCCGCCCCTCACTAGGAGGAAGTCCTGCCCCCAGGAGCTGCCGGCTGACCGGGATCCATGGGCCTTTCTCTTGGGCCTGCTTGTGGTCCTAGCGGTGCCAAGGGTGCACTAGTGGGCGCTGCTGGGACTACGTGCAGGCCCAAGAAGAAGGCCCATGGATTCTAAAGCAAGGTAAGTCCGGCGTCTTGGGTGGGGAGTGTTTGGGCAGTTTTGAGAGGGTGGTGGTGGTGGTTGGGGGGGGGGGGGGGGGGGGGGGGGGGGGGGGGGTGGTGGTGGTGGTGGTGGTGGTGAGGTGGGGGGGTGGTGGTGGGTAGGAGCTTTGGGTTTTATAGAGCAGACAGGTAGAAAGGAAGGTGGGGGTTCTATCTTAGGGCAGCTGCCTTCTGATGCGCAAAGGGCACCCCTTGAAGATAGTACTCCCACCTTTCTTCCTGCTCTTTTAAAAGGTTAAAAAACAGCTTGCCCATCCCAATCGCCTGCCCACTCCAACCATATTGTGGTGCGGGAAGTGTATTATCGAGGTTAATTAGCTTGTTAACAAGCTCAATTGACCCTCGATTATTTATTTAAATATGGTGAGCAGGTGGTGGGAATCTGGAACTTACTGCCCGAAAGTGTGGTAGAGGGAGAAACCCCCAGAACATTTAAGAAGTATTTGGATGTGCACTTGCGATGCCTTGGCATACAAGGCTATGGGCCTAGTGCTGGAAGGAAGGTGGGAGTACTATCTTCAGGGGGTGCCCTTTGCGTATCAGAAAGCTGATTTTGGTGCCCACCCAGCCCCCTTAATTTGGGGGTCATAGAGTCATAGAGTCTTAGGAGTCTACAGCACAGAAAACGACCCTTCAGCCCATCAAGTCTGCACTGGTCAGACAAGTACCTAACTAGTCTAATCCCATTTTCCAGCACTCGGCCCATAGCCTTGTATGCCAAGGCATCGCAAGTGCACATCCAAATACTTCTTAAATGTTCTGGGGGTTTTTGCCTCTACCACCTCTCCGGGCAGTGAGTTCCAGATTCCCACCACCCTCTGGGTGAAAAGATTCTTCCTCACATCCTCTCTAGACCTCCTGCCCCTTACCTTAAATCTAGGCCCCTTGGTTATTGTTCCCTCCATCAAGGGGAAAAGTTCCTTCTTGTTTACCCTATCTATGCCCCTCATAATTTTATACACCTCAATCATGTCCCCCTCAATCTCCTCTGCTCCAGGGAAAATAACCCCAGTCTATCCAATCTCTCCTCATAACTAAAACTCTCCAGCCCAGGCAACATCCTGGTAAATCTCCTCTGCTCTCTCTCTAGTGCAATCACATCCTTCCTATAATGCGGATTCCAGAACTGCATGAAATACTCTAACTGTGGCCTAACCAGCGTTTTATACAGTTGCAGCATAACCTCCCTGCTATTATATTCTATGTCTTGGCTAATAAAGGCAAGTATCCCATATGCCTTCTTTACCATCTTATCTACCTGTCCCGCTACCTTAAAGGACCGGTGGACATGTACACCAAGCTCCCTCTGATCCTCGGTACTTCCCAGGGCCCTACCATTCATCGTGTATTCCCGTGCCTTGTTTGTCCTGCCCAAGTGCATCACCTCACACTTATCCAGATTAAATTCCATTTGCCACTGATCAGCCCATCTGACAGCCCGTCTATATCCTCCTGTAATCTCAGGCTATCCTCCTCACTATTTATCACTCCACCAATTTTCATGTCATCCACAAACTTACTGATCAACCTTCCAAATTCAAGTCTAAATCGTTTATATACACCATAAACAGCAAGGGACCCAACACCGATCCCTGTGGAACCCCACTGGACACGGGCATCCAGTCACAAAAACACCCCTCAACAATCACCCTCTGATTCCTGCCACTCAGCCAATTCTGGATCCAATTTGCTAAATTGCCTTGGAACCCATGGGCTCTTACCTTCATTACCAGTCTCCCATGAGGGACCTTATCAAAAGCCTTGCTGAAGTCCAAGTAGACAACGTCAAGTGCATTTCCCTCATCTACACACCTGGTCACATCTTCGAAAAATTCAAACAATTTGGTCAGACGTGATCTCCCCTTAACAACACCATCCTGACTGTCCTTGATAAATCCCTTCCTCTCCAAGTGTAGATTAATTCTGTCCCTCAGAATTGCTTCCAATAGTTTCCCCACCACTGTGGTTAGACTGACTGGCCTGTAACTCCCTGGTTTATCCCTACCTTCCTTCTTGAATAACGATACCATATTGGCTGTCCTCCAGTCCTCTGGCACCTCTCCTGTGGCCATAGAGGTATTGAAAATTATTGCCAATTCTCCTGCTATCTCTTCCCTTGCCTCACTCAACAGCCTGGGATACATTTCATCCGGGCTTGGAGATTTATCTACTTTTAAGCCTGCCAGACCACTTAGAGCCTCCTCTCTTTCTATACTAATTTCTTTAATTATATCACAGTCCTTCTGCCTGATTTCCATACCCACGTCATCCCTCTCACTTGTGAACACCGACACAAAGTATTCATTTAGAACCCTACCTACGTCTCCGGCTCCACACACACATTACCACTATGGTCCTCAATGGGCCTTTCCTTAGTTATCCTCTTACTCTTAATGTACTTGTAAAAAAGCTTGGGATTTTCCTTTATTTTACCTGCCAATGTTTTTTCATGCCCCCTTTTTGCTCTCCTAATTTCCTTTTTAAGTCCCCCCTACACATTCTATACTCCTCTAGGGCTTCCGTTGTTTTGAGCCCTCAGTATCTGCCATATGCCTCCCTTTTTCTCTTTATCCAATCCTGTATACCCCTCAACATTCAGGGTTCCCTGGATTTGTTGGTCCCACCCTTTGTCTTTACTGGAATATGTTGGCCCTGTACTCTCCCTATTTCCTTCTTGAATGGGTTCCACTGGTCTGACGCAGATTTACCTAAAAGTAGCTGCTCCCACTCTGGCCAAATCATATTTGATCTTATTAAAATCAGCCTTCTCTCAATTTAGAACTCTGATTTCTGGCCCATCCCTGTCTTTTTCCATAACAACCTGGAATCTAACAGAGTTATGATCACTATCTGCAAAATGCTCCCCCACTGATACCTCTACCACTTGCCCAGCTTCATTCCCTAAAATTAAGTCCAGGACCACTCCCCTCTCTTGTAGGACCTTCTATGTACTGGCTTAAAAAGCTCTCCTGGATGCATTTTAAGAATTCTGCTCCCTCTAAGCCTATCACAATATGACTAACTCAGTTAATGTTGGGGAAATTGAAATCTCCCACTATTACTACCCTATTATTTTTACACTTCTCTGAAATTTGCCTACATATCTGCTCTTCTATTTCTCTCTGACTGTTTGGGGGCCTATAGTACACTCCCAGCAATGTGATTGCTCCTTTTTTGGTTTTCAGTTCTACCCATATGGCTTCATTTGAGGAGCCTTCTAAGATGTTATCTCTCCTTACTGCTAAAATTGATTCTTTGATCAATATTGTGATACCCCCTCCTCTTTTACCTCCTTCCCTGTCTCGCCTGAAGACCCTATATCCTGAAATATTGAGCTGCCAATCCTGCCCCTCTCTCAACCATGTCTCTGTGACAGCAATGACATCATACTTCCATGTGCTAATTTGTGCCCTCAATTCATCTGCCTTATTCATCAGACTCCTTGTATTAAAATAAATACCATCCAACATTGCCAAACTCCCCTGTGCCTTAACTGGCCTATAATTTCTATGCCTTCCAGACTCACTTGCTCTCTCTTCTAATTTTGGCAGTGCATCTCCCCCTGATGAACCTCCTCTCAGGATCCCATCCCCGTGCCAAGTTAGTTTAAACCCTCCCCAACAGCACTAGCAAACCTCCCTGCAATGGGTGAGATCGGAGAGTGGGGGGGAGGGGTGGTGGGGGAAGGGGTGGGGTGTTGGTGGTGGTGATGGTGGTGGGCAGGAAAGTGGTAGGGTTGGCAGCTGCTCTATTTTATGTGCCCATACCTGCTGAAAATGCACCCGGCGGGGGGCACACAAAATCCAGCCCAAAATTTCAGATTGAATATGGCTCTTCTTCAGAACTGGAGTTATACCTGATTCGAAATGTTAACCCTATTTCTCTTTCCATAAGTGCTGCCAGACTTGCTGAGTATTTCCAGCACTTTCTAATCTTCTCTTCTACTGGACTAGCTATTCAATAACAACTTTAGTGGAGTCTCCTATGAGGTACCCGCTGAATTAAGTTTTCCGCAATTCGTTTCACTTAAGACACAGCCATCAAACAAAATCTGACTGCTCAGAGATCCAAAGAGTTCTGGTGCTTGGATTGACAGTGCTGTACTGACCAGGGCAAGCCACTCGCTCTGGCATGAGATCCTACAAAGTCTTCCGCAAATTTTCCACACTTACCATGTACAATGTGAATTGTTCCCAAGTATTTTAATAGTCACTCTGAAGTCCCAGAGTTGGTAAAAATTCTAGTTTCTGAGTAGATCTGAGCAAAGTAATTAACTTGCTTCAGTTATGATTAAAACCTACATTGATACTCGTTCCTGAAAATCAAACAGGCTTTATGAAAGGCCTTGTGCTTATCTGCAAAAAAAAAATGACATGGAGAAGTGCCCACTTGATACTATTACTCTGGTGTAAATTGTTGTGAGTGTTTGAAATTTGGCATTCTTGCATTTGTTCTGATGAGTGAAGGATGAAAAGCTTCAGCAACATGTCTCTCTTTTCAGCAACGTTCAAGTACCTACTTTGTGTGTTGGCTGTGGCGGAGTAAGTAGCACTCTTTTGTCTCAGCAGGTTGAAGGTTCAAATCCTGCTTCAAGACTTGAGTGCAAAAGCCTCCAGTGGTGCTTTTTTGTTTGAATGGGATGTTAAATTGAAGTCCTGTTTGCCCTTTCTGTTGGATGTAAAAAAAAAAGCGTATGGTACTATTTTGAAGAACAAATGAGTTACCTCTGGTGTTCTGGCTGGTATTATTCCTTCAGTCTACATCACCAAAACATGATCACATTGCTCTTTACGGGGACATGCTTATGTGAAAACTGTCTGATGTGTTCCTTACACTTCAAAAGTACTTAATTGGTCATAAAGCTCTTTGGGATATCCTGTGGCTATGAAAGGCATTATATAAATGTAAATCTTTCCTTTTCACTGCAACTGCTTAATTTGACCATTTCAGCCCTTGTACAATTTATCAGTGGTTAAATAATCGCCTGTGAGTTCCCATTAGGAGCATTCTTTGAATATGGCGAATTCACTCCAGTTTTAGCTAAAGTAAAATAACAACAATGATTAATTGACAAGATTCTTTTCAATAGACTTAATGCAGCCAGCTGATTAATCGATTAGTTATTGCAGCTTCAGTTGTTATGTGGTTGGGAATGAGACTATTGTTGGCCAGTATTAGAAAACATAGCACTATCATCAATCACACTGTGCTTGATAAAGGACTGCACTCTATTGTGCTAAGCTAGTCTCATTCCTAATTACATTCGGTGATCATTAATGATGATGCTGCTTAAACAGCATAAGTACTGAAATTAAACCTTCCAAATGAAAAAGGAGAGGGCTACTACCAATGGAGGCAGTTAGAGACATTTAAATTGTTGGGATGTAGCTGTATTTTATTGTTACTTCACAGATCATATTTTAAGGTGCATATTCAAATATCTCAACATCAACAACAGCTTGCATTTATATAGTGCCTTTAATGTACTAAAACGTCCCAAGGTGTTTCACGGGAGCATTATCACACAAAATTGGACACCGAGCCACATAAGGAGATAGGAGGATGGATGGCCAAATGCTTGGTTAAAGAGGTAGGCTTAAAAGAGGGTCAGAAAGGAGGAGAGGTAGAGAGGTAGACATGTTAGGGGAGACAATTCCAGCACTTGGGGCCCAGCCCGGAGGAGGGCAGAGAGCTCAGAGGGTTGTAGGCTGAGGGAAGTTATTGAGATTGGGAGGGGTGGAACCGTCAGAAAACGAGTGAGAATTTTAAAGTCGGCACTGCTTATGTTTGAATATAGAGCTGAGTGTAACGCTTTTTTGATTTAAAAATTTTTTTGGATGTTTCCTCTTGTGGTAGAGGCTAGAGCCAGGGGACACAATTTAAAAATAAGGCGTCTCCCATTTAAGACAGAAATCAGGAGAATTTTTTTCTCTTAGTGATCCGTGGAATCTTCTTTCTCAGAGAGTAGAGGAGGCAGGGTCAGTGAATATTTTTAAGTCAGAGTTGGATAGATTCTGGACTGACAAGGGAGTCAAAGGGTATAGGGGTTAGACAGGAAAGTAGAGGGCACAACAGATCAGCCATGATCTTATCAAATGGCAGAGCAAGCACGAGGGGCCGAATGGCCTCCTCCTGTTTCTGGTTCGTATGCTCGTGTATGGCTGTTCCATTCATCATACCCATGCCGATAATATTTTAAAAATCATATTGCAAGATTGCACAGTGTCAGCTGCAGCTCAGTTGACAGCACGCGCACCTCTATCACAAAGTTTTGGGTTCAAGTCCCACTCCAAGGCTTGAGTATAAAAATCAAGGACTGAGGGAGCACTGCACTGTCAGAGATGCCATCTTCCAGGCGAGATGTTACATCAGGGCCCAGTCTGTCTGGTAGGGTGAAAGTAAAAGATCCAATGACACTAATTTGAATAAGAGCAAGGGAGTTACTGCTGGTGCACTGGCCAATATTTATCCCTCATTCAACATCACAAAAAAACAGATTATTAGAAAGACAGTGCCTCTGATACTGCAGCACTCCCTCAGTTTTGCACAAGAGCATCATCTTTTATTTTATGACTTGGGGGCTCTAATCCTGGAGTGAAACTTGCACCGCAACCTTTTTCAACTCAGAGGGAAGAACTCTTCTAACTGAACCCGAGCTAACACTGGAACAGGAAACCTAGCCAACCTTCATTGCCCTAACAACAGGGGGTGCCAAGGTTAATTATCATTCCTCTCCCCTTACCCCAGCTTAAGTTAGTTAACACAGCACGGAATAGGGATTGAAGCATATGATTGGTTCAGAGATGATAGTCAGGGCTTTCTGCTTGGCACTTCAACTGACCCCTACAACCTAGGAAGACAAGGGCAGCAGATGCATGGGAACATCACCACCAGTACGTTCCCCTCCATGCCACTCACTATCCTAACTTGGAAATATATCGCTGTTCCTTCAGTGTCACTGGGTCAAAAGCCTGGAACTCCCTTCCTAACTCCCTCCCTTCCTAGCACATTGACTGCAGCGCTTCAAGAAGGCAGCTCACCACCGCTTTCTCGAGGGCAATTAGGGGTGGGCTACAAATGCTGACCTTGCCAGAGATGCTCATATCCCATCAAAGAATAAAAAAATCTTGCTGAATCTTTGGAGATCTCGGGCGAGCCAACATGCAAAGGTACCAGATAGTGTGACAGAGCATGTACTTGGGTCACCTCTATTTTCCAGAATGAGTTCCACCAGATCAGGGTACACCCAGCTGCATATGGGTCGTTGCATGCAAAAATTATGCAGATAAAGGAACAGGACCTCTGCATTTTCCTGGCCCAGGAACACTGAGCCTCCTGCTGGATTTCAACGTCCAATGTTCAAATGTTGCTAAATAAGGAAAAGAGAGGTCAGTGCCAGGGCTTTCAGATGAAGGCTGGACATGGCTCCCGCTACCAGCCCTCCGCTCAGATGCTGCTATGATTCTCCAGTCAAGACAAGTGAGCTCATCTCCTGTATGACCCTGGCCACAGATAGGTGAACAGTGTTAAGGGGCATCGCAGAGGACAGGCTTCCCACTCAGTTTAGGCATGGGGCTTAGAGGATTAAAAAGCTAAGGCCTCTGGACCATTAGAACAACCACACACATTTGTAACAGGTTCTAATCTCTTTTTTTGGATGGATCCCACCAGCACGGACTGTTTCCCAGCCCAACGAGCAGGCAGGCTTGTCGGCCTCTCCAAGTCTTGACCTTCAGCGGAGGCCAGGAGGTCATTGTTTGCTGCAGTACCATTGAACGCGAGGACTCGAAACGTCAACTGTGCTCTACTCCGCCGATGCTGCCAGACCTACTGAGTTTTTCCAGGTATTTCTGTTTCTGTCTCTATTGAACGCAAATCGGCTTTGATTTGGCACCCAGCATAACGATACAATTATTTCCAACAACAGCCATGCAGTAAGATGAACGATCACTTACTGTGCGTGGTGGTAGCCTTGTTACTCAGCTCCCTGCCCCTTTGCACTGCTGGCATTGTCTGCACCTGTAAAAATGCAGCTGCCAGACTTGTTGGCTCCATTTCTGCCTGATGCCAGCTGGAGAAGAGTGCCAGGTGGGAGTGCGAATGTGGGATGTGGGAGGAGGAACTGGACGGTTGGTATGGGGGTGGGGTGGGGTGGGGGTGGAGGTGTGGTAGGGAGGGGGAGGGGTGATGAACTCCAAAATTGAAACTGCAAATTAAAATTACCCCAACAACAATTACACACATGGAGGTATTGAATGGTAGAAACCGCTTTACCTTTCTTTATTCTTTCATGGTATGTGGGTGTCGCTGGCAAAGGCCATTTGTTGCCCATCCCTCATTGCCCTTGAACTGAGTGGTTTGCTGGGCCAATTCAGAGGGCATTTAAGAGTCAACCACATTTCTGTGGGTCTGGAGTCACATGTAGGTAAGGACAGCAATTTGAAACAAAAACAAAAATAGCTGGAAAAACTCAGCAGGTCTGACAGCATCTGTGGAGAGGAACACAGTTAACGTTTCGAGTCCGCATGACTCTTCATCAGAACTAAGTTAAAATAGAAATGAGGTGAAATATAAGCTGGTTGAGGGGGATGGGACAGGTGGAGCTGGATAGAGGGCCAGTGATAGGTGGAGGCAAAGAAGAGATGGCCAAAGGTGTCATAGACAGAAGGACAAAGGGGTGTTGACAGTGGTGATATTATCTAAGGAATGTGCCACTTGGGACATTAAGGATAGAAAGCAGAACGAGCTAGTGGCAGATGGCCCTAGTGGGGGTGGGGTGGGGGGAAGGGATTGAAATGGGCTAAAAGGTGGAGATAAAACAATAGATCAAAATAAATTTAAAAACAGGTGGGGTTTGGTCTCTCCAATGCAGATGAGACCGCATTGGGAGCAGAGAATGCAGTAGATTAAATTGAGGGAAGTGCAAGTGAAATGCTGCTTCACTTGAAAGGAATGTTTGGGCCCTTGGATGGTGAGGAGGGGGGAAGTAAAGGGCCAGGTGTTGCACCTTCTGTGGTTGCATGGGAAGGTGCCATGGGAGGGGGTTGAGGTGTAGGGGGTGATAGAGGAGTGGACCAGGGTGTCCCTGAGGAATGCAGCCAGAGGAATGCAGGGAAGATGTGTTTGGTGGTAGCATCATGCTGGAGTTGGCGGAAATGGCGGAGGATGATCCTTTGAATGCGGAAGCTGATGGGGTGATAAGTGAGGACAAGTGGGACCCTATCATGGTTCTGGGAGGGAGAGGAAGGTGTGAGGTCGGATGCGCGGGAGATGGGCCAGACACGGTTGAGGGCCCTGTCAACGACCGTGGGTGGAAAACCTCGGTTAAGGAAGAAGGAGGACATGTCAGAGGAACTGTTTTTGAAGGTAGCATCATCGGAACAGGTGCGATGGAGGCGAAGGAACTGAGAGAAATTTGCCTTTCCTAATGGACATTAGAGAAACAGATGGGTTTCATAACAATCAATGATAGTTTCACGGTCACAATTACTGAGACTGGATTTATATTCCAGATTTTATTAAGTGAATTCAAATTTCATCAGTAGCCATAGTGAGACAGTTCCCACAGCATTATCCTGGGACATTAATCCAGTGACATTACTGCTCTGCCACCATCTCCCTCATATATAGACTTACAAAGTGACCAGGTAGATAAATGAAGCTCTACTGTGCTGCTGTGAGCTGAGGGGTGAGATAGGCAGAACTCATTCTAACAAGGGTGACACTTGCGATCTTTTTCCCTCACCTCCTGGCAGTGCCAGTTCATGTTGGTCTACTGGTGGGTAGATGTGCCATGGCGCCTCACCCAAGTAATCATTCGGCTAATCGTCGTGAGCAGGTTAATTTCAGTCAAGCCCAATGCTATCTTATCCCATGTGCCCACACTCAAGCAGTCAATGGATACTAATCAGGACCCAAACCCATATTCTTCCCCCATCTCTGCCTCAAGGATGCTAAAGTCAATTGTCCATGAACCTGCTGCCACGTCAATCAGGGATGAGAACTGAGGCCTTCCTGATCTGAAGATAAAGTGGAGACATTGTGGGGAGAGGAGGGGTGAGTATTGTACAGTGCACCAAATTATTTGTTATAGAGGGACATAATCCAAATTTCAGCCACACTGTGGGGGCAGTTCTAATTTTGTGATAGCGTAATCCAGACGCTATTAAATTGATGTCCTGCTATACCAACTACTAACCCTTCAAAAAAATGACAGAAGAGATGAATAGCGGGCAACTGATTCCCTTTTGAAACAAAAACAGAATTACCTGGAAAAACTCAGCAGGTCTGGCAGCATCGGCGGAGAAGAAAAGAGTTGACGTTTCGAGTCCTCATGACCCTTCGACAGAGCTTGAGTTCGAGTCCAGGAAAGAGCTGAAATATAAGCTGGTTTAAGGTGTGTGTGTGGGGGGCGGAGAGATAGAGAGACAGAGAGGTGGAGGGGGTTGGTGTGGTTGTAGCGACAAACAAGCAGTGATAGAAGCAGATCATCAAAAGATGTCAACAACAATAGTACAATAGAACACATAGGTGTTAAAGATAAAGTTGGTGATATTATCTAAACGAATGTGCTAATTAAGAATGGATGGTAGGGCACTCAAGGTATAGCTCTAGTGGGTTTTTTTTTTTTATTTTATATAATGGAAATAGGTGGGAAAAGGAAAATCTTTATAATTTATTGGGAAAAAAAAAAGAGAAGGGGGAAACAGAAAGGGGGTGGGGATGGGGGAGGGGACTCACGACCTAAAGTTGTTGAATTCAATATTCAGTCCGGAAGGCTGTAAAGTCCCTAGTCGGAAGATGAGGTGTTGTTCCTCCAGTTTGCGTTGGGCTTCACTGGAACAATGCAGCAAGCCAAGGACAGACATGTGGGCAAGAGAGCAGGGTGGAGTGTTAAAATGGCAAGCGACAGGGAGGTTTGGGTCATTCTTGCGGACAGACCGCAGGTGTTCTGCAAAGCGGTCGCCCAGTTTACGTTTGGTCTCTCCAATGTAGAGGAGACCACATTGGGAGCAACGAATGCAGTAGACTAAGTTGGGGGAAATGCAAGTGAAATGCTGCTTCACTTGAAAGGAGTGTTTGGGTCCTTGGACGGTGAGGAGAGAGGAAGTGAAGGGGCAGGTGTTGCATCTTTTGCGTGGGCAAGGGGTTGTGCCATAGGAGGGGGTTGAGGAGTAGGGGGTGATGGAGGAGTGGACCAGGGTGTCCCGGAGGGAGCGATCCCTACGGAATGCCGATAAGGGGGGTGAAGGGAAGATGTGTTTGGTAGTGGCATCATGCTGGAGTTGGCGGAAATGGCGGAGGATGATCCTTTGAATGCGGAGGCTGGTGGGGTGATAAGTGAGGACAAGGGGGACCCTATCATGTTTCTGGGAGGGAGGAGAAGGAGTGAGGGCGGATGCGCGGGAGATGGGCCGGACACGGTTGAGGGCCCTGTCAACGACCGTGGGTGGAAAACCTCGGTTAAGGAAGAAGGAGGACATGTCAGAGGAACTGTTTTTGAATGTAGCATCATCGGAACAGATGCGACGGAGGCGAAGGAACTGAGAGAATGGGATGGAGTCCTTACAGGAAGTGGGGTGTGAGGAGCTGTAGTCGAGATAGCTGTGGGTGTCGGTGGGTTTGTAATGGATATTGGTGGACAGTCTATCACCAGAGATTGAGACAGAGAGGTCAAGGAAGGGAAGGGAAGTGTCAGAGATGGACCACGTGAAAATGATGGAGGGGTGGAGATTGGAAGCAAAATTAATAAATTTTTCCAAGTCCTGACGAGAGCATGAAGCAGCACCGAAATAATCATCGATGTACCGGAGAAAGAGTTGTGGAAGGGGGCCGGAGTAGGACTGCAACAAGGAATGTTCCACATACCCCATAAAGAGACAGGCATAGCTGGGGCCCATGCGGGTACCCATAGCCACACCTTTTATTTGGAGGAAGTGAGAGGAGTTGAAGGAGAAATTGTTCAGCGTGAGAACAAGTTCAGCCAGACGGAGGAGAGTAGTGGTGGATGGGGATTGTTCGGGCCTCTGTTCGAGGAAGAAGCTAAGGGCCCTCAGACCATCCTGGTGGGGGATGGAGGTGTAGAGGGATTGGACGTCCATGGTGAAGAGGAAGCGGTAGGGGCCAGGGAACTGGAAATTGTTGATGTGACGTAAGGTGTCAGAGGAATCACGGATGTAGGTGGGAAGGGACTGGACAAGGGGAGAGAGAAGGGAGTCAAGATAACGAGAAATGAGTTCTGTGGGGCAGGAGCAAGCTGAGACGATCGGTCTACCGGGGCAGTTCTGTTTGTGGATTTTGGGTAGGAGATAGAAGCGGGCCGTCCGAGGTTGGGCAACTATCAGGTTGGAAGCTGTGGGAGGGAGATCCCCAGAGGAGATGAGGTCAGTGACAGTCCTGGAAACAATGGCTTGATGTTCAGTGGTGGGGTCATGGTCCAGGGAGAGGTAGGAGGAAGTGTCTGCGAGTTGACGCTCAGCCTCCGCGTGGTAGAGGTCAGTGCGCCAGACAACAACAGCACCACCCTTGTCAGCGGGTTTGATGACAATGTCAGGGTTGGACCTGAGAGAATGGAGTGCAGTAAGTTCAGAGAGAGACAGGTTAGAATGGGTGAGAGGAGCAGAGAAATTGGTAATTCTGTTTTTGTTTTGGATTTCCAGCATCCGCAGTTTTTTTGTTTTTATTTTTGATTCCCTTTTGCCCGTTTTCCAAAAGTGTCAGAAGTTAAAATGACTCCCAGTGAATTCAGACAGTTCTCTGTGATACCACTAGGTGGAGCATCCCACCACAAGATGAAGGTGTATTCTGTCCGGGTTTCATCAGTAAGCCATGCGGTCCTGTGTGTACCCCTGGGAGGAGAGAACCCGCTGTTTTAACTGGAAAGTCTAAAAAGTGAAAAAGAGAAGAGGAAGCAAAAATAACATGGGCTGGACTGCGTTCAGCTGCCTTGAGTTCAGTGAGCTAGCCCAGCGAGTTACGCTTATAGATGAGTTGGAAGTTTGAAACTTAACCAGCAGAGGTCGAGGGGCTAAAATTAGCTTCAGCGTTCCTGGGTTTAGGGAGCAGAAATATTAGCAAAGGGCTACAGTCCCAATCCTGATCCCTAGTCAGAGGTCCCTGCAGACTGTGCGAACGTGTGCATTTGGCCATTATGGATTTGGGATGGGTGCAGGAAGCCAGGCTGTTTGGGAAATGCTCGGGTACATCCCACCTCTGTACGTTTCTCCTGTCAGTGCAGCATGCGCCTGCCTACCTGCATGTTTATCTTAACTGTATGCAAATAAGAGAGTCACAGAATCAGAGAACTGTTACAGTGTAGAAAGAGGCCATTCGGCCCATTGTGTCTGCACCGGCTCTCTGAGCATTTTATCTTCGTGTCCAATCTCCTACCTTTTCCCCCTACCCCTGCACATTGTTTCTATTCAAATAACCATCCAATGCCCCCTTGAATGCCCCAATTGAACCTGCCTCCACCACACTTCCAGGCCGTGCGTTCCAAACCCTAACTACTCACTGTGTGAAAAAGTTTTTTCTCACCTCGCATTTGTTTCTTTTGCAAAACACTTTAAAGCTGTGCCCTCTGGTTCTTGATTTGTTTACGAGCAGGAACAGTTTCTCCCTATACACTCTGTCCAGACCCCTCATGATTTTGAAAACTTCTATCAAGTCTCCTCTTAGCCTTCTCCTCTCCAAGGAAAACAGTCCCAACTTCTCCAATCTTTCCTCATAACTGAAGTGTCTCATCCCTAGAACTATTCTTGTAAACCTCTTCTGCACTCTCTCCAATGCGTTCCATCCTTCCTATAGTGTGGCGCCCAGAACTATACACAATACTCCAGCTGAGGTCTAACCTGTGTCCTATATAAGTTCATCATAATTTCCCTGCTCTTGCACTCTTTGACTCTATTGATGAAGCCTAGAACACTGAATACTTTAGAAACAGCTCTCCCTACCTGTCCTGCCACCTTTAATGATTTATGTACATATACACCCAGATCTCTCTGCTCCTGCATTCCCTCTAGAATAGTATCCTTTATTTTATACTAACTCTCCATGTTTTTTGCACCAAAGTGTATCACCTCACACTTCTCCACATTGAACTTCACCTGCCACCTATCTGCCCATTCCACCAATGAGTCAATGTCCTTTTGAAGTTCTACACTGTCCTCCTCACAGTTTACAATTCTCCCAAGTTTTGTGTCATCAGCAAACTTTGGAATTGTCCCCTGCACACCAAGATCTAGATCATTTATATATATCAGGAAAAGCAAGGGTCCCAATACCGACCCCTGGGGAACTCCACTACAAACCTTCTTCCAGCCTGAAAAATACCCATTAACAATTACTCCCTGTTTTCTATCCCTCAGCCAATTTTGTATTCACGTTGCTCCTCTCCCTTTTATTCCATGACCTGTAACTTTCTTCCCAAGTCTGTTGTGTGGCATTTTATCGAATGCCTTTTGGAGGTCCATATACACCACATCATTGGCCTTGCCCTCATCAACCATCTCTGTTGAAAATTTGTTAGATACGATTTTCCTTTGACAAATCCATGCTGACTCCTCCGAATCAATCCACATTTTTCCATGTGACTATTAACTCTGTCCCGAAACGCATGTCTCCAGCTATTTCCTCATTTGACTGAAACATCCAGTGATCAGTGGTGGACAGAAGAAGAGCTACAGAATCCCAGACGCAGCTAGTGCCTCTGCAGACATTCAGGGTGTCCACTGCTATGCACAGGGGCTAGGGGTGGTGGGGGCTGGAGGCGGGGGTGAGTAGTGCCCAAATAATGCTTTTTCTAGGCACTTTGGAGGATATCCTGATGGGGACTCCACCTGCATTCTGATTAGCTGGGATTTTTGGATTGTTGGTGGAATGGGGGGGGGTGGGGAGGGGGGGAATCTCCATGGTAAGTGAAAGCACTCACTCCTCTCAAGATATGTCCAACCAAAAGATGGGGGTGGATTTGTTGGGGGGGGGGAGGTCAGAAAGCCAGCTAAGATCTTTAAGGAAGACGGAGTGCAGAAAATTACCTGTGGAAATAGATTAACTCATCAAGCTGGAAATGCCATTGATTTGTGGTTGCATTGTCACATCAGGAAAACTATTTCAAAGGCTTTTTCTCAATGTTTATCCTGGCAGCAGAGGCGATCATTATGAGACAAAAAGGTCTAGTCAATGGTTTTGCAAACTGAGGTTGACCTAAATAAATGTTTTATATTTTCAGTGATAAAAAAATATATACGAGCATACGAATTAGGAGCAGGAGTAGGCCATTCAGCCCATCAAGCCTGCTCTGCCCTTCAATAAGATCATGGCTGATGTGATTGTAACCTCCCACCTACCCCCGATAACCTTTCACCCCCTTGTTAATCAAGAATCTATCTACCTCTACCTTAAAAATATTCAAAGACTCTGCTTGCACTGCCTTTTGAGGAGGAGAATTCCAAACCTCCTGAGAGAAAACATTCTCTTCATCTCTGTCTTAAATGGGTGACCCCTTATTTTTAAACATTGACCCCTACAGTCCTAGACTCTCCCACAAGAGGAAACATCCTCTCCACACTCACCCTGTCAAGACCCCTCAGGATCTTACATGTTTCAATCAAGTTGCCTCTTACTCTTCTAAACTCCAGCAGATGCAACCCTAACCTGTCCATCCTTACCTCGTAAGACAACCTGCTCATTCCTGGTAAACCTTCTCTGAACATTAACGTATTGACATCCTTCCTTAAATAAGACCAGTACTGTACACAATACTTCAGATGTGTTCTCATGAGTGTCCTGTACAACTGAAGCATAACTTCCTCACTTTTATATTCAATTCCCCTTCCAATATTAGTTTATAGCGGATTAAAAACTACCCGCACTTAAAGATGTTTCTTTCCCTGTTCTTTAGACTATTTGCTGATGTTCAAGAAGGTGTCCAATGGTACATGCGACAGTGGAGCTCAGTTCCGAATACTCTTGCCTTGAAGCTTGAGATTTCTTAGCTCTACTATGGGACTATGGATCTAACCTGGGCGGGCGCTTCGGTGCAGTACCGAGGGAGTGCGGTATGGAGGGAGGTGCTGCCGTTTGGATGATGTGGTAAGGCTCCACCTGCCTGCTCAGATAGGCAAGGACCCCATTGCACAGTTGGAAAAAGAGCAGGGTGGTCAAGGTTTTCTGACCAAGATCATTCCCTGAAATAACACTGCTAAGAACAGGTTATCTGGTTATTTGTTCACTCGCTGTTTGTGCCACCTTTCTTCCTGTACAATGGCTGTCGCGTGGACCGACTGTAACTGCCCAAAATAATAGGGCCCGAGGACACTGAAAGGACAAAAGGTGCTTTATAAATAAACATGTCGTCCTTCTCCCTTCATAAAAACCTTAACCATTGAATAGAATGGTTAAAACACAGAAGGAGGCTTTTAAGTCTTGGGTAAATGAGTTTGCTGGCCAACCCGAGCTCTACGTGCACGCCTTCCTGTGTTCTCATCAGTCGCTGCTTGCAATCAGTAATGGGGAGAGACTGATGTAAGGATAAACAGTGATGGTTTATCGAGACATAGGGCAGAGCACCAGGTCACACGTGCTCATTCAGAAACCTCCAGAACTAGACTTTCAGTTCCCATTTGCCTACGCTGTACAGTGATTTGTCAGTGCTGTCACATGCTCAGCACACTTGCATTCTCTTAAAGGGACAGGGTGCCTCACTTTACCACAGAGGCCATTTGGCTCCTTAGAGCAAGGGAGGAGGAAAAATTTATGAATATACATAAAAATGTTCAGACTAACTTCAATGGATGTGGATAGAAATTTCCCTTTCTTTTCTTTCCTCTTCCCTTGAAGATGTTGACTCTCATTGGAGTACCATTCTAAGACTTCCAACATCTTGTGCATTCTTCATGTGTGAGCCTAGAAAATGTTGCAGCAAGCTATATTATCACTGAAGGTTCACAACTTAACATTCATCCTTTCCAGCGGGGCTACAAGATAACAGTCAGAAGCTGGTTCATTTATTCCCCCCTCTCCTTAGCTCAGTTGAAATATTGTTGCATGAAGTGCTTTGGGACATTAAGGTGGTCATTAGGCGTTATATAAATGCAAATATTGTTAGATCAGCTAGTGCATGACAGACTGAACACCCTTCCCCTCTCGGACACAAAATGCTTCTTTTTGTGGCACATTTGTCTAACTTTAGCTTGTGTGTAACCCAATTCCAATTTGGATAGGCTAACTTTGACAGTGACTGCATTTACACAGTAGGGGTCACTGGTGTCTCATTATGGTAACGGTGCGACCTGTGCAAAGCCAGAACAGCATGTAACAAAGCTAAACGTGAGCAGTCTGAACATTTCCACAAACATTATTCCCCAAACTTACTGGAAGTCATTTGTCTTCCTGCTTCAGCAGGAGATGTAAATAGAACCATATTGAAAAGGGGGAACCATACACTTCCAGCTTGACGCATTTGCCTTACAGCTCTAGGTTTGCTGCCCATTAATGAAGTGGCTATGTGGGTGTGGAGCTGGGGCCAAGTGTGGGAGTTAGAGTCTGTAGGCATGTGTATTTGTACAGAACTACATAACCTATTGGTGCAGCATATATTATATTCACAAATAAAAAGATTCATTTACTGGTGAGTGCTACCAGCTAGATAATCCTCAGCGAGAAACAATTTCACAGAAAATATGCCATGTTGGATTTCTGAACAAAACCTATTGCAGTATTGAGACTGTGTATGACAGGTTTTCAGCTGACAAACCATGGAACAGGCAACATGATTAAAAATAAAACCTTGAATACTAGATATAAGGAAAGGACCGATGTATTTTTAGGGGGAGCTATCGTTGAGTTAAATAAAAGGAGAAATTATTTGGCAGAAAAAAAGCACAACTGTAATCCCCAGGGCATTAACACTTTCACTGCCACCACTGAATGCGGTGTTTAGCCTGAAGAGGTGGCACTGCCCCTGCCATTGATCTATATTTCTGTTGGCATCACTGTTTTCTATGTTTCTGATCCGTTTTGCCATTTTGTTCGAACGCTTCACAACCGCACAGGGAAACAGTCCAACTGGAATGAAGTTGCGGGAATGTTAGCGTGGTCACAGCTGAGCTCTGACAGGGCAGCCTGAGCCTCTTGCCCACATTTCGCACTGTTACGAGGCGGCTTAAGAACATAAGAACTAAGAGCTGGAGTAGGCAATTGAGCCCCTCGAGTCTGCCCCCGCCATTCATTACGAACATGGCTGATCTCATTTCGGCCTCAACTCCAATTTCCCGCCCCCTCCCCATAACCTTTCAACCCGTTACTAATTAAAAATCTGTCTATCTCCTCCTTAAATGTATTCAGCGTCCCAGCATCCACTGCACCCTGAGATAGTGAATTCCACAGATTCACGACCCTTTTGAGAAAAGTAATTCGTCCTGATCTCTGATTTAAATCTACCACCCCTTAGCCTAAAACTATGGCCTCTCATTCTAGAATGCCCCACAAGGGGAAACATCCACTCCATGTCTACTTTGTCTATCCCCTTTAACATCTTATATACCTCAATTAGATCTCCTCTCATCCTTCTAAACTCTAGCAAGTATAGACCTAAACTACTCAATCTCTCCTCATAAGACAAGCCCCACATCTCTGGAATCAATCTAGTGAACCTCCTCTGAACCGCCTCCAATGCAACTACATCCTTCCTCAAGTAAGGGGACCAAAACTGTGCACAGTACACCAGGTGTGGTCTCACCAATGCCTTGTACAGTTGCAACAACACTTCCCTATTTTTGTTACCTATCCCTTTAGCAATAAATGCCAAAATTCCATTTTAAGTGGAGTCATTTCATGCAATTTTCTTTAAGCAGCATTGATAGCTCTCACAGCAAGTACACCTGAAGCACCAATAAATCATTAAACTGTTGTTATGGATACCTTTATGGCTATCAGTTGATTAAACAAAAAAATCTCCTACGTTTCAAGTAAGGGCTGAGGTGCATTGGAGTATTATGGGGTATTATTGGGATATTATGGAGTATTATTGGGGTATTATTGGGATATTATGGGGTATTATTGGGGTATTATGAGTTATTATTGGGGTATTATGGGGTATTATTGGGGTATTATTGGGATATTATGGGGTATTATTGGGATATTATGGGGTATTATTGGGGTATTATGAGGTATTATGGGGTATTATTGGGGTATTATTGGGATATTATGGAGTATTGTTGGGGTATTATTGGGATATTATGGGGAATTATTGGGGTATTATTGGGGTATTATGGGGTATTATTGGGATATTATGAGGTATTATTGGGGTATTATGAGTTATTATTGGGGTATTATGGGGTATTATTGGGGTATTATTGGGATATTATGGGGTATTATTGGGATATTATGGAGTATTGTTGGGGTATTATGGGGTATTATTGGGATATTATGGGGAATTATTGGGGTATTATTGGGGTATTATGGGGTATTATTGGTGTATTATGGGGTATTATTGGGATATTATGAGGTATCATTGGGATATTATGGGGTATTATTGGGGTATTATGAGGTATCATTGGGATATTATGGGGTATTATTGGGGTATTATTGGGGTATTATGGGGTATTATTGGGGTATTATGGGGAATTATTGGGGTAGTATTGGGATATTATGGGGTATTATTGGGGTATTATGGGGTATTATTGGGATATTATGGGGTATTATTGGGGTAATATTGGGATATTATGGGGTATTATTGGGGTATTATGGGGTATTATTGGTGTATTATGGGGTATTATTGGGGTATTATTGGGATATCATGGGGTATTATTGGGATATTATGGGGTATTATTGGGATATTATGGGGTATTATTGGCGTATTATGGGGTATTATTGGGTATTATTGGGGTATTATGGGGGTATTATTGGGGTATTATGGGGTATTATTGGGGTATTATGGGGTATTATTGGGGTATATTATGGATTTGTTTCCAGCCTGAACCTTGTCCAAATGATCTCTTTTTCCTGTTAACCTACAGTCATCTTTCTGAAAACCAAGGTCCCATTTGCTTGTTCAGGTAGATACAAATGAGCCTCTGGCACTTATTCAAAAAAAAAAGAGAGAATACTCATCTCCTAGCTAACATCCCCCTCAACCAGAATCATCGAAAGCAGATTATCTGGTCAGTTATGTCATCTGCTGCTCATGGGACCAAAAGTAATATTGTCTGTGAAGTGTTTTTTTTGATGTCCTGGGGGTGGAAATAGCATCATAAAAATATCTCAAGTGGTGATTGTTGATAAGCTTCCTGACTAAGGGGGACATCACTATCGAGCTCAATCACGCCCTCACATGATACCCATATGCACGCACTTTCCAGCTACTGTCCGTCAATGTTAAGATTGAATGCTCTGCTTTATTTTTATCTCCCTTCCTAGCCCGGGCCAGAGTCAGCAAGCAAAACGCCTCAACTAGTGCCTCTAGGGCACCACTAATAGCTTCTGGTCCAATCAAGGTAAAAAGGTGGCAAAATAAACATCATTAAAACAAAAGGATAACTTCCCAGCTAAATCTGGATTTTGTTATCAATGTCTGCAAGACACCCTATAGCTCTTGAGAGACCCCAGACTCTTCAAGATATCCTATACCCTCCAACGCTTGCTAGTCACAGAAAACATCAAGTGTACTGGTGGACACAGACTCCAGGGAAAGCCAAGCCCGGGACAAGACCATGGAGGGGATAGGCTGGCAGCCAGAGTGATCCCCCGCCACCCCATCACTTCACGTTGAGTCAGTCCTGGCTCTACAAATTCCCACCTCAGCCAAGCCAAGAAGCAGGCCCCATTCTCCCCTGCTGCTTCCCCCACACCACCGTGTCTCTAGCTGGGGAGTTGAATAACAATCATAGTGTCCCCAGGCTACCTGAGTTAGATCAGACATAATATTACAACGTGGTTGAGGAGGCAGATTTTGTTTAAGAAGTATTTGCTGGGATAGAGGTAGTAAGGCAAAGATTTTGAGCTTGCTGAGTAGAATATAAGGACTATTTATGCACAGACTAGTGACTGAACCAATCCAACTTCTCTGATCCGCATGGCTCATTATCACATCATACATGGGACAATTTTACTTGGTGACCCATTAGGGGAGCCCCCTTGCCTGCAATTTCTAGCTTGTTCTATTCTACGTTCACTCTCGGGATGTGGGTATCTCTGGCGGGGGAAACAACTATTGTCCACACCTAGTTTCCCTTGAGAAGCTGGTTGGTGAACTTTGTTCTTAAACCCTGCACTCCGTTTGGCAAGAGTACTCCCACAATACTGTTAGGTAGGGAGTTCTTTGACCCAACAACAGAACGATCTGCAGGCAAATAGTAATTCAAGATGGCAGCACCTGAAATAAGGATTCTGTTTGTGAATTGTTTTGATAAGTTCAATCTTTGCACAGCAGCCTCTGTATAAAGATCAGGCTGTTTAAACCAATGCTATTGGAAAGATCTCCGAGGGTTCACACTGTGAATACTGGCAGTGCTATTACTATTGGTAACAGCTTAAGCTGTCCTAAGCATTTAAAATAATCACTCAGATTCCCCAGTGGGACTAAAGTGCCCTTTTAAAGAAATGAATATGTTAAACACAGCTGTGTCCTGCAGGTTTATTTTTTAACCTGTTCTAGTCTGGGACAGAGACAACAAAGAGCTCTTAATCAGGTCAAAGTTGAACCAGGTTGTGCTTTCCTTTATCCTTACTCATTTTTCCCCTTCTGAAGGCTTTCTGCTCGCTGGGATAAATGTCCACAAGTGCTATACATCCTTCCTGTCTCACGATATGGGAAAAAAAGCAGGGGGTTGAGACTAAATTGGACAGTTCTTTCCGAGATCTGGCATAGGCAGGATGGGTTGAATAGCTTCTTTCTGTCCTGTATGATCCTATGAAATGTTTTAAGTTCTTGAAAATGATGAACACTTTTGACAAAGCTCAACACAGTAAGATGGACGCAGCTTTTCCCAAGTCTCGTGTCGTGTGACTGGTTTACACATTAAATGCTCCACGTCAAATATTGTGTCGAATTAACTGATTTCATCTGAGGCTGCAGCCAGGCCACTGGAACTATTCACATTGCCCTGAAATGGGCAGCAAAGCCTTCAGCCATGGTACCAGCTTCTGATCCAAGAACCTTTCTTGGAAAATAAATGTGCCAGAGTGTCGGGCGAGGACAGCGTGAAACTCAGCTTTATCAGTCCCAATGGTTGAACACTATACACTCACTATATTTAGGCTTACACGTGGCTAATGTACTAGTTAGTAGATTACTACTAGTGACCATATTGTACTGTTGTATGGGTAGTTTGATGCTATAAGTTTAATGACCCCAGCAGTGTTAATGTTCTTCAGTTGTACACTAGTTAATGTGCTTGTTTAAATGTTGTGTACATTATTTTAGTACAATTGTTAATTTAAAATAAATACATCCGTGACTATATTAAACTTAATTTTACATGAATGTGCTAATCTGCGTGCTACCAGAGAAACTAAAAGCCAAGGCTTTGATTGTGTTCATACCAGGGGCCAGTTTGGGTGCAAAAGGTCCAGTTTTCAGCCATCAGTGTAGGGGTGATGGACACTAGGCTCTGAACTAATCTCAGTACATATTAAACCCACTTTCAGACCAGGATCGATCCAGGATTAATATGGTTAGCAAGATGGTGGATTCAAGTCAACATTCTTCTTGTCTGGTTATCTGAAATGCGTGTGACTGGACATTCATGGAGCAACTTGTGTAGGTGTGAACACATGCACACAAACCTTCCCTCCTTCATCCCACCAAAATGCATTGCTATGAACTTATCCTGTCAGCAGTTTATATATGGCAACTCTGCAAAAATCTTAACATCCTGAGGCCACATGAAGACAGTTAAATTCATTGTAAACAGGGTTGGAAGCTTCTGAGAAATAGAATAGGCCAATTTTACCTCTACAGTTAGAAAGATTTTAAGAACCACAACTTGCATTCATATCGCACCTTTAACCTAGTAAAATGACACAAAGCACTTCACACAGGCATTATGGTAGAAAATATGAACCCAGCCACATATGGAGATATCGGGCAGATGACCAAAAGCGTGGTGGAAGGTTTTATTAAGTGGCTTAAATGGGGAAAGTGGGGTAAGGATCGAGACAGAGAGGTGTAGAGAAGGAACTAGGGCCTGAACAGGTATAGGCTCAGCCACCAATGTTGGAGCGATATAAATTGGGGATGCTCAAGAGGCTGGAATTAACTCCACTTTTCCGCTTCTCAAGTTGTATAAGAATTATTCTACAGCATTAAGAACGGAAAGTACATCAGGTTAGAATTATTTCTATCCATCCTCCAATCCCATTTCATCTGAAGATGATACTTGGTCCCGACTTTCCGTGTACTACGCCGTGAAATATTTGCTCATGTGTTACATGTTAGTTTGTTCATCTTTTCAATAAATTTACTTCATAGTTCAAATCTATAGCAAGGCCTGATTTTACACAGGCATCCAGAATGAAATGCTATTGATAAAGTCTTTCACCAACTCAGGGTGTCCTAAAGCACTTCATAGTCAATGAAGTCTTTTTTGAATGGTAATTTCTGTTGTAATTTAAGGAATCACAGCAACCTATTCACACAAAGCATGGTTGCATTTAAAACAGTGAAGATAAATGATCAGATAATTTAGTGATGGTGGTTGAGGGATAAATATTGGTCAGAACACTGGGGGAATTCCCTTGCTCTTCAAATAGTGTCAAGGGAACCTTTATGTTCACCTCAGAGGACAAAATGTCTTATCTGATAAACAACACCCCCAACAGTGCCTCACTCTCTTCCTACTGCACTGAAGTGTTGGCCTTGATACATCATTCAGTCTCTGGAGTGGGGTTGAACCCACACCTTCTGACTCAGAGGCAAGGATAGAGCCATGACTAACATGGCTTTTCAAAGATGTGAGAATGATCTTGTGGAGGCACAGGATGGATTCAGTGGTGAAAGCAATTTACATAAAGATTTGCTATTTGTCACCTTAAGCCCTTGACTACATATCCACACCTGTGAAAATATTCTTAAGACAATAAGCAGATACGACTCATCAATAATACTAATATAAAATATGGGAACCGGGTACTGCTGTAGATAAGAAAGGCCACAAAGAACCCAAGAGCATAGAATACACAGAAATAAATGGGTACCTGGGAATACCAAGGGTTGTCCTATATGGAAATGCATTTAATATGCCTTTTGGAAGATTCGCTAAGGCTCCATTGACAGCACCTTCCAAATCCACAACCTCTATCACCTAGAAGGACAAGGACAGCAGATGCATGGGACACACCGCCACCTGCCCATGTTCCCCTCCAAGCCACTCACCATTCTGACTTGGAACTATATTGCCGCTGCTCCTTGACTGTCGCTAAGTTAACTGCGAGCAGTTAACTGTTGAACATAATTTTCAAATCACTCTGGATATCTGTCATTTTTTAAATGATACTCAATGTATTGGTTCTTAGTCTGGATTTAAAATTTTGTTATTGGCTTGGGACTTCTCTGGCTCAATTGGAAAAGATGGAGGGTAACTAAACCGGACATGCCAGGGAGATCCCAGCTGGTGCCTAATCCAGGAGGGGAATACTACCAGGGTTTCTATTCCGAGTCACTATCCAGTGATCTGTACTGGAAAATGTACTTGTATGGACAGAATTGGGCTCAGTTGGAATGCCCACTTTGATCGAATAGCTTGCTAACCTGCTAGGGCAGATTTCCTGATGCATCATTATTCTGAATTTGCATAACGTGCCTAAATTCCCTGCCCGTATTGGTGCTGCCGATTGGGGCACAGTTAGCAGCATTGCACCTGTCTGCATGAGTCAATGTACAAGGTAAGCACAGACTACCACTGGGGCAGCCAGACCTGTTGGCAGCCCTCTGTTATCTCTCCTCTTCTTCAAAAACATAAAATAAAGGGGGATTCTCATGAGGCAAAATGCTGCGCCGATATTGTGGGAATTCCAATATAAATAAACAAGTCATACTTATCTTCTTGACACTAAGTGTTGGCAGAGAGAGAAAGGAAAAACAGTCATCAAAACATCTAGCAGAACTGTAAAATACGATTTTCTTTTAGTTTATTCATTCATGGGAAGTGTGCATTGCTTATAGGCCAACAGCTATTGCCCATCCCTAATTGCCCTTGCGAAGGTGGTGGTGAGCCGCATTTCTGAACCGTTGCGGTCCATGTGGTGTAAGTACACCCACTGTGCTGTAGGAAGGGAGTTCCAGGATTCTGACCCAGCGACAGTGAAGGAACGGCGATACATTTCCAAGTCAGGATGGTGAGTGGCTCAGAGGGGAACCTGCAGGTGGTGGTTTTCCCAAGGTGACCCTAGACCTTACAGAGAACATTTTGGGTATTCACTTGTGGCTTCATCTGTGCCTCCGACCCCTTTGGAAAGTCACTTCCAAGTATCTGTATTATTGTTAAAATTCCATTTATCTGTTTGGAACACTGAAAGATTGCCATGGTAGAGCACAAGAAGAGGTGGCATTAAAATACAAACTGATCGTGTTACACAAAATCAATCACAAAAATCAACGATTACTGATCCCTAAGACAAGCAAATGGGGTTGCCTGATTCTAGACTGTCACTACTGCCACTTCGCATATTGGGCAGTATTTAACCAGTATTTGCCCAACAGCTGGAGAGTTGACCCAATGTCGCCTCCTTTCTGGAAGGCCCACCGAATAAAGTGCCAATTATGCACTTAACCGGGCAACGGCAGGCCTTCTCTAGAATCAAAGACTACAGGGGCTGAAATTCCGTCCCCCCCCACCCCCCGCCAAGAGCTGCCAGCCTCTGATTGGCTGCTGCCGGTAACGTACCCATCAGAAGCCCAGGATTGCAGAGGGGCCATGGACACAGGCAAGCGATAGAGGGACGGGGGGCTGGGGGTGGGGAGTGGGAGACGGCAGCAAGGGCAAGGGGTTGGCTCTCAGCACCCCCTTCCGCTTCCCAATGCAGTGTCCCTCAATCAGACGCTGAGCGCCTTTGAATGAGGGACCCCTTCCCCGGAAGCCCGCAAGCAACCCTAACAGGGTTTGCTTTTCGGGTTTCCTGGATGGTGAGTCACCCGCCCTCCACTGGGATAACAGTAGCAGGAAGGGGCCCTTTAGTGAGCGTTGATTGCCCACTTTGGGGCCTCGACTGGTGGCAGATAGGAAAAAGGCGCAGCCACACAAAATAGAGCCTGCTGTGTTGTTATGTGGTAGGACTTTAGCTGGGGTTTGAGAATTGTTTCCCAAAAGTACGTTGCTTGAGTCCGTAGCCTTTTTAATCGTTACTCTTTGTTTACAGCAAGTATTTACACATTTGGTTCTCCATACGAGTTAAGAGCTTCGGCTCTCTTCCAGATCTCGCTTACTATTCAGTCATGTGATGTGACATCAATATTACATCAGCATTATGTATGTTTCTAATGTTGACCCTTTACTCTACATCTGCCCCCAAATCTTTATCCCTAACATATTTGCATCATCCTACATCTCCCCCTCCAAAGTCTCAGACTTTACAGGGTTAGCCTCTGAGGTGCCTTGACCAATCTCCCTGATCTTGTTCTGATCTCCTTTTGAGGTCAAGCGTATTCCATCCTCTCCTTTCTGTCGGTATGAGTGTTCTTGTCCTGGGTGGCTGTAGAGCTTGTTGTAAGTCTTCTTTCTTTATCATTAGGATCTAAGAAGTAAGCCCCAATTTCTATTAGCTTTCTTGCCACGGATATTAAGGCACTGTGGTTCCTCCTTATGATACCCTGGCCTGTCTCAGCTCGGTACGATCTTGATTGTGGAGCTTTTTCAATGACTGTGCCTTGCCTCTGTTGGTGTTGCTTTAGCACTGGTAACAGACATGCTCTGTGCCTGTGATTAAAGTTCAGAGCCTGGTTGTTTCTCTGTTCTTCCCCATGCTGTTTTACCCCCTCGTGGTCATTCATGACAATGTTGGGCTTGAATTTTTCTGTCAGAGTTGGAAGCTGTGTTCTCAGTCTCCGACTCATTAGTAACTCTGATGTCGGGAAACCATTTTGTAATGGTGAGGATCGATAACTCAGAAGAGATAGATTAAGGCCTTGATTTTCTTTAAAGCTCCTTAATGGTTTGTACCCCTCTCTTGGCCTCTCCATTTCTTGAGGATAAAGGTGAACTGGTTCCATGAATGAAGCCATATTAATGTTTGCCAAATTTTGGAATAGCTCATTTGCGAATTGTGGCCCCTTGTCAGACACTACAACACCTGGAATGCCAGACTTTGAATAAATTCCCTTGAGTGAGTGAACAAGGCTTCTGCTGCGATACCATGCAATTAGCTTACTTCAATCCACTGTGAATAATAATTAATAACGATAAAGAAAGTTTTCCCCTTAAATTCAAATAAGCCCATTCTCAGGTGCTCCCAGGCCTTGATGGAAAAGAAGAAGATAATAGTGATTCTTTTTGTTCCTGGCTGTTTATGGCACAAGTAATATATTTGGAAATCATTTCTTCTATAGAGCAAGTAACACGTGGCCACCAGAATGGTTGTTTGCCCTTGCATGGCACTTTGTGATTCCTAAATGTCCTTGGTGAAGTCTTTGAAGAATATCAAGCTGAAGGGCTTGCAGTGTGTCTAATCTCTTGTTGAAGACTAGTAAGTTGTCAAAGACAGTGAGATGCTTGCACTGTTCAAAATACTGACATAGTTTTGGCTAACTGGGGATATAGTCTTGTCATCCTCCCACACAATATTCTTGAATTTGAAGACATTTTTCACCCCATTACTGGGCTTGCTTTATTTCCTGAAACTTTCTGGCAGGAGCTGGTAAGCGCTGAGTGGTTAAGGATGTTTTTGCTTCAGCCTTCGCAATGAAGTATAAATCGCCTTGTTCAGCTCCTTCTGATGCCATTCATGATAGTGTGTCTGCTGTTGTCTGACATTTTCCTTGCATATTTTCTGTGATGGAGTCATATATCATCAATTTTAAGCTGAACCACTGGATTCTGGGTGGCATACTCCCAACTTCTTTACGTTCATAAGGATGACTAATAGTTTATGGTCTGTTTCATTTTTGAAACGTAATCCTGTAACATAGACTGAAAATTTTTCACATGCTCATGATGCTGCCAAAGCTTCTTTTTCTATCGTGGCGTCTCGTTATTCTGTTCCTGTTAGTAACTTAGAGGCATAGTAGACTGTTCTATGCTTGCCGTTTCTCTGCACTTCAAGTAAAACTGCCCCCGACCTATAGACGATGCATCTGCTGCTACTGTGGTCAGTAATTCTGGGTTGCAATATAGCAAAATTTCAGAAGAAATTAAAAGTTGTCTAATTCTTTCAAAAGCCTTTTGCTGGTCTACGTTCCAGCACCATTGCTTACCCTGTCTCAAAAGCTGTCTCAAGGGCTGGTTGACGTCTGCTAAGTTCGGTAGGAACTTGCCAACCTGGTTCACCATTCCTAGGGATCTTTGAAACTCAATTGTGTTCCTGGGTTGCAGTAATTCTCTTTTAACTGTTGTTTTTTTTGTGGATCAACCATGATTCCAGTGGTTTGTACTATGTGACCTAGAAGGGTTTGGTAAACTCAACTCACATTTTTCATTCAATGTTAGGCCCGCATCCTGTAAGACTCTCAGGGCTGCTTTGTTCCTGCGATCATGATCCTCTCTTGTGGATCCATGTATGAGTGTCTATATCGCATATAACTCCTTCCCTGCCTTCTAAAGTGTTGGACATCATTCTCTTTGTAAACCTCTGGAGCAGACATGATTCTAAACTGCAATCTGTTGAAAGTATTATGAGTGAAGGGCATTATAAATGTGGTCAGCAATCTGGAATTCTTTTGTCTAGACGCAACTGCCAAAATTCACTGTCCACGTCCAATTTGGTAAATAAAGTACCCTTGGCTGGTTCGGAAAGGCTCTCATCTACTGAGGCGTTTGGGTGGATCTCACATTCCATTGCTTTGTTTAGCTGAGTTAAATCCATGCAGATTCTTAAAGGGCTGTTTTGTTTTGGGAGCACAACCATACCTGAGCGCCATTTTGTTGGCATGGTGACTGGTGAGCTAACTCTTTGCTGCTGTCCCTTTCCTATTTCAACTTCAACTTTGTCCAAGAGTGGGTGAGGGACTTTCCTTGGGGTAAAGAGCCAAAATGCATCAGCTTGTGTAGTGATTTGGTGGTCAGTCTTTAAATTCCCTAGGCCTGTAAACAATTTTGGGAATTTGTTTCGGAATGTCGTACTGTAATTCTCATCAGCAACTTTATCCACCTTACAGATTAATTTAAGTTTTAGACATGCATTTCTGCTTAGTAGAGAGCATTCTTGATTTTGAATGACATAGATCAAGGGTTTCTTAATCTTTATATTTCAGCTTCTCCATGAGCTGGCCTTTCATTTTTAGTCTAGTCCCCCCAGTACCTTGTAATTTAATAGATGAGGGTTGTAATGGAATCTGCTTGAGCCATTTTATTTCAACTGATAAAATAGAAACCCCTGCTCCTGTGCCTAATTTAAACTCTCTGGGGTGTCCATCCAATTTGAGTTTAACACTCTAATACTTGTTTTCAGTGTCATTTATCTCCTTTATGGGGATTAATTTCAGTTATTGTGGTTCTTCTACTTCCTGTACATGGGTCTGCTTTGAAATTTTCTCCCTCTTTTTTTACAATTTATCAGGGTTTTCAAGTGACAAAAAAAATTTAAAGTGGTCTATTTTTCAACGGTTATGGCACTCTGCCAACCTTGCTAGACATTCTTCTCATTTGTACAGTTTGTTCCCGCCACACATGGCGGGCATAGGCTTTGGTTTGCTTCCCATTTTATGGCCTATGAATTAAATGGCCTTTCTTGATCTTCTCCATGGGACATCTCCTTCCCCATGAATGAATATCCATTTTCTAAGTTCCATTTGTCTCCAGATCTGCAGTGCTTTCACCAGCGTTAAGTCCTTCCTTGTCTGTAAGAGATCTGGTGTTTCTCTTACACCCCTAAAATGATCATGTTGTAAATCAGCTTGTCTACTAAAATTCCATAAGAACATTGCCCTGCCAGCCTATAGAGATTGTTGATAATCGAATCTAAACTTTCGCCTGGCCTTTGTTCTCTTCTCTGTTAAACTTAGCCCCCTCAATCATTAAGTTCTGATGGATGATGAAATAAGAGTCAAAATCTTGCATGACTTCTTCATACAAAGCTAAAGTCTCATCAACCCCCTGCCCTGCTAGCATGTCATCAGTGATAGTTCCTACAGAATAAAGTAGGGTATTAACCTGGCCTTTCTGGTCTTTGTAATGCAATTGTGAGCCTTTTTTTTTTTAGTCATCCCACTTCTGGGCCTTCTGTGGGCTTACCTCACTCTGAAATGGTAGCTAAAGTGGTAGGTTGAATTCCATACTTCTGCTGAGCGCTGGAATTGTACCTGTGTTTCATCCTGCTTCTCCACTGCTGCTTGCTGTTTTGGGCCTGTGGTCACTGTTGTCTGTTCTCTGGGTCTTTTTGTAAGGCTTGCCTCTGCTGCTGTTGTGATGTTCCAATATCTTGGTGAGTTTTAGAATTTTTTCTTTTGTCTTTCCTTTTCTTGCCAGCTCCGTGGCTTCTTTTGGTCTTTGCTGGGTCTTTCACTCACTGCTACCATGTGTTATTGTGCGGTTGGGGTTTAGACAGAGTTTGGGGATTGGCTAGCCTCCCAAAAGTATGCCGCCTGAGTCCATTGTCTTTTTAACCAGAACTATTTATATACATCAAGTATTTACACATTTGGACCTCCATGTGAGGTAAGAGCTTCTGCTCTCTTCCAGATATCTCTTACCTCTCAGTCATGTGGTCTGACATCATTATTACATCAGCATGATGTATGCTTCTGATGTTAACCCTTAACTCTACAGTTGCTGCCGAATTACTGTAGATTGTTGGAAATAGGTTGACCCCAGGTATAGGATGATTGTATTTTTCCTACCCCAAAAATAATGTTCTTGCACGTACTCAGCATATAAATCATCCACAACATGCTGTACTCACATTAGCAGTCAGGCTCAATTGCATGTTTTACTTACTGGCACCTTATAACTGGGCACAAGAGATCGAGCAGGTGATATGAATTGTGTTGCAAAGATGAATGGGAGTTTAAGACACGACCACACAGAGCAGACCACACGTGACGGACAATGAAGAGTAATGAGTCTTCCAACAAAATGACTGAAGAATGAAACTGGTTTTAAGATAAAGGTCGCAACAGTTGCTAACTTGACACATAACCGTGCTACAGCAAGGGAATTCAACGTTAGTGAAAAGCTGTGGCGAGAATGGGAGAAGAAGGACTCCACCCTGAGGGTGATGCCCAAGACCAAATGTGCTATGAGAACAGGCACCAGCTGCTGGCCTGAGCTTGCAAGGCAAGATTACATCTCATCAGGAATGCAATGTGTATATATGCACTTAAGTGGGCCAAATCAAACCATGAGTCCAGCAAAGGTTTCAGAGCAACAGCTAGTTGGTGTTTAGTGTTGCGGCATAAGACCAAGGTCACTCAGAGACTCCCAAATGATCTTGCTGCCAAAATGACCAGTTTCCAGTGATTCACCATCAGACAGGCAAAAACAAGAGTACCCATTATGTCACATTAGCAACATGGATGAAGCACCAATGAATTTCAATATGCCCAGCAACTGAACTGTAAAGGTTGGAGAACAGTTCTAGTGAAAGCCACAGGGCATGAGAAGATACAATCCATGATGGTACTAGCCTGCATGGCCGCTAGAATGAAATTAAGACCTATGGTAATTTTCAAACCCAAAGCCATGCCAAAAATCAAGTTCCTTGTAGGAGTTCGTGTGCATGTCCATGACAACAGTTGGACGGAGGTTATACTAGGGGGTCTAATGTCCATAGTTCAACCTTTGGATGTGTGCTTCAAGCCAGTTAGGGATCATGATCGTACCAAATGGAATAGGTGGTCGGTTGATGGAGGAAAAAACCTTCAGAGCAGGAATATACTTGATGTTTTTTGTGGTTTCATTATCAGATTGTGGGGTGCTGTTAGTACATAAATTGCCATCAGATTGTTCAAAAAATGCAGAATATCCAATTCAATGGATGGAGAGGAAAATGATTTGTTGTGGAGGGATGAATATGAAACCAGAAATGCCAAATCTGATCCAGAATGGGATCTTCATTATGATGAAACAGCCAAAGTGTCTCAGGATGAATTTGATGAATAAATGATGCCAAGAATTTGATGGGTTTTAAAAAATTTCGATTGTGGTAAAAGGAATCTTTGTAGAACTAATTTATTCAATAAACCATGCCACATTAGTTTAATATGAATTACTGGTGTTATGTTTTAGTCACATTTCAAAATGGCGGCCACCCACACTGGCAGTCCACATTTTATATCTGATGTATTTTTGGAAGGATTTTTGGAGGTTTCAAAGATCAACTTTATATGTTGTGATCTATGGTAAGTGTAGCTTCAACTTCTGGGAGAGTTTAGTTGGTATATTATAGGACGATTATGATCCTGATTTAAAAATAATCTAATGATTTTAGAAACCACCTAAACATCAATATAGCTGTACTGTACCCACTGATGTAATATTATACTACCTGGTTTTATCACTGTTAAGTAGAATAGGGTTGAGCTCAGTGCAGACATATTCAAATACATGCACATTACTGGGTTAACAAATCAGCAGCCACTGGTTTATTGAGTCAACTTATTTCAGACGGTAGAATCTGGGGTATAAAGCTTGATTTTGTGTGATAGTGTAAAATCAGTGGTAGTGAGTTGGCAGCCCTTGTTACATCTCTCCCCTGACACTCCTGGATCAGAACAAGTGCACAATGAGCAGCTGGATCAGTCTTACTTGTTTTACACCATTGCTCGAGGTCAAAATTACCACCAATTGTGTGCAGTGCTCTGAAGGATTTTTGCTTGGTAAATATAAATTCAAGTATTATTTTCATTCAGCATGTTTATAATATACAAACTCATATGAGATTGACTAGCAGCATCATTTAGTGGGAAATGGGCTGAATTTTCCTGTGAGCATCCAGAACCTGATGTTGGGACCATTTGCAGGTCTCAATTCTGCGCATCTCTGTAGTGTGCACCCCTAGTTGAATTTTATGGAAGACAATTAGTTAATGGGCTACCTCTACATTTGCCATCCAGTTAGGAATCGTAGGCAGCTTTCAGAGCCGTGATCTCGGTCAGCGCAGCCCACTCCAAGGGAGACTAATAACCCTTATCGTGTGACCAGTGAGAGCGCAGTTGAGGCCCAAGCAGCAGGAGGGTCAGGCAAGCACTGTTGCTACCAACAGCATCAGGGGAGCAGCTGAGCCATCGTGAGGTTCATTGAGTTCCAATACATCAGTCTCCACGAATTTCATACTCAGTATGGCCGGGCTTTGAGTTGGGAAGATAGCAGCCTTGCCATTTTTTGCCTGCATCAATTAAATCTCAGTCATGTGTAACACGGCCCCGACTTCCAGCTGTGTAGCCACATCCTCTTACTTCCTGGGGTGTGGACACTATGGTGGTGTGTGTTTGGCGGGGGGGTCATAGAATACCAGCAAGGTTGCAGTCTGCTCACGAAATGCCCACTTGGTACCTCACCAACTGGCTTAACTGTCTCTCTGTGCCACCGCTGCCACCTGGCACGTTGTCATTGCTGGTGCGCTTCTGCCTCCACGAAAAGCGTCAGGAGGCGGGAACACTTTGGGGAGCTGGTCCGACACTTTCATTTCTGAAACCCCACAACGGCCTGCCTCCAAATCTGCCTCTACGGTGTTGGGAAAATTCCAGCCAATATGTGATTATTTTATTAATCCACCTGTATAAATCTAATCGGGTAAGAATAAAGTTGGATGGGATATAGAAAGTGATCCCATTTGTGATATTGGATGGGGTGGGGGGGTGGGGTGGTGGGGAGAACCGGTGAACATATTGTTCAGCCTCATGGATTAGCGCTGGTGACTTTAGTGGATCAAGAGATTTCATGTTCTCGCTGAGCTAGTTGGTCAAGTATAATCCATGCAGGAATTTTCCAGAAGTGGTTACTTTACTTGTTAAGAGATTTCTTTGTCCAGTATTTTAATGCCAAGGTTGATCCATTTCCTTAAACTGGCTTAATGCCTCTGCTAAGGTAGTGGACTTGTCATTTTAATACATTATCACAAATATTGTTAGGACTAACTTCTAAGCTAAGGTTCTTAATGTCATTCAGTGTGTTAAATTATACACCTCAAAACCCCTTGTTATTAATTATGTACTTAGCTATTGCATGTGAAAAGAATGCCTTGGCTAAAATGCATGTTCTTGCAATATAAATATGCCACATAAGAGAAAGCACTATTACGTCAGTGTGCATTTTGAATTCATTTAAAGTATCTGCTCGAGTATTTTTGCAGGGCACACGTTTCACTGCATGTGCGCTTTTACACAAGGTTGCAGTTATTACTAAGGTGTAATATGCAAGACTGTAACGCAGGACATGCAGAAGGATCCATGCGTTGCTTGGAGAAAGGATTCTCCCCCATCAGAGTAATATGTCGAGAAAGTACGTGCACCAAACAAAGTACTTAAACTGAGCTCAGGCCTTAGTACATTAGGTCAAGAGCCTTGGCTTTCTAGTTTTGAAAGCTGGTATGCTTGCAAAGAGTCGACTGCTTGGGAGTGGAAACTTTTTTCCACCCACCTGCTGCCTGTAGTAACAAGGGTGAATTCCTGTGGTTTGCTCAGCTGTTCAAAGTATATATGTTATATGTACTATATACATTTATATATATGTATAATATATATAAGCGAGCCTAGCATTCACAGCTGTAAATAAAGGTGATTTCATTCAACTGGTTTATCTCAGCACGTCCTGCCAATAATAGTTAGGGATAAATATAAAACATATATTGCACGCTTTTCAGTTTGCATATGCGTAAACAAGTCTCGGAGGGGGCAACCTGGCTCCTGCAGTCAGGAGGAGAATCGGAACATCCTTTCAGACATGTAAGCTGTCAGCTGTGGTGAAAGTCTGCTCAGAGCTGTGTTCTGGCAGGGAGAGTTTCTCACCACAAAACAGATGTCTTGCTGATAATGGATGCTGTATTTGCACCATGAGGACCTTCTCTGTGCTTGTACATTTTGCTGTGCTTCAGATGTGGCTTGAACAGCAATTATAAACCTGACTACCTAATGAGTAAAATACGTGAGTAAAGTTTATCAAGGCAAGGAGGTCATAAAATCTAAGGTACAATTGTTGGTTATCTTTTTTTTTAAAAAAAAGGGCCTCAAAATGGAGGTAAAATGGTCAAAATAAGTTGACATTGATGTGAGTTCATAAAGTGTGTGTAATTCCCCCTCCCAACTGAATGTAAAAGATTAGGCAATTGGAGCAAAGTAGATTTTCACTTGTTTGGGCAGTAGCCTGTCGCAGCATGTAACACTAATTTTCACCACTAAGGTGGGAACTCACACTTAAACTTGGCAGGCTCACGCACGCTAAGTGTTGTCAGCTTTCATCTGTGCTAGTGGTGAGGACTTCCCCAATGAGGATAGATCTCAGTTTGCCCGTCAAAAGCTTTGACAGTCTGTCTCCTGGGATGAGGTTGTTAATAGAACCTCCAAAGCACCACGTGAAGGACTAGCTGGGCCCCATGTTGGACTTAGCATTTCATCTTCAAAATGCAGTTTAATGATACCTAGTTTTTTTTTCTTACTCTGCCTGTATAGGGAGAACGATCTCCGTGTATCAAACACCTTGTACCCACTCCATTCACTTCCCACCTGAAACTTGAATAGGAGGTGAATAGGCTTCAAATTCACTACTCTCTATTATACAAAAACATATATAAATAAAACAAAGTGAAGTTTTAGATCTATAGACAGGTGAAAGTGAGCTCTGTACGTTCTTCTATTTTGTTTTACTTACTTTGTTTAGTCACAAGGTTCGCTTACACCTACTTTTTCATTAGCTTTGTTTTTGCTGTTTCTGTAATTGTTTTGCAATTGTTTCTTCTTGTGCAATTAAAAAAAAACTAAATCTGGAACACATTCCCATAGTTGTTAAGGATATTTTGAGGAGCCAAAATGTCACTTGTTATACATATGTAAAGCACTTGAGCTTGGCACACATTCTTGCCTCTGAGTCTACAGGCTGCGTGTTTTGAGTTCCATTCTGGGATGTGAGTGCATAACCTAAGCTGGTATTGCAGTGTTGTGCTGAGGGAGAGCTGCAAAAGGTGCTGATCTTCAGATGAGGCATCATTAAGCTGTCACCCTGGTTACGACAGCAGACCATTGCACGGTATTACTTACGGGCATATTGAACTTTTAAAGGAAGTTATGTTTTTTTTTTAAAAAAGTCATATGAGCAGAAGTTGGCTGAGAATGTAAAGTAACCACTTCTGGAAAATTCCTGTGTGGATTATACTTGACCAACTAGTTCAGTGAGAACATGGAATGTGACGCCTAAAAAAGGTATCAAGGCCTATTTCAGACAAAGACATTTGGAATGTAAAAGACTAAACTTTAAACTCCTGTGGTTGTGGAGACAATGGAGACTGATTACCACATCTCAGCAGAAACCATCTCCTGTTGAGTTATATCTCAGAATGTGGCAATGGTCTGAGTTGAAAGAAAGTTGATTCTGGGTGAAAGACATGTTTGTTTTTTTCCCTTCCAGGAATACATAAGGGAATCGGTTAAAAAAAGCCAGCTGCCAACCTGATCTATATGTTCTAGTTCTGATGTGCTAGTGTGCGCTGTGAAGGCCACAGCAGAAGAACATTAACTAGATAGCCCTACAGCTTGCAGGTAAACATCGATTTCTCTCTCTCTCTCTCTCTGGCTGGAGTCAAGTCAGCAAAGCCACAGTCACAAACGAAACAGGACATTCCTTCAGTTAACCTGCAGAACTAGTGTTTCCAAACCAACTGCTTAACTGCCAAAGTCAGCTCCACCAGAATCAGCTAACTTAACAACCACAACGTTTTGCCATTGACTCCTCATGGACAAGCAAAAGACTAATTCACATATATTTTGAAACATTTATATTTGGACTCAACTTCTCATTTCTGATCTGTGTGTATACGTGTTGCATTTTTATTATTTTTTTCTCTGGTTTTAGTAACTAATAAACTTACTTTTTCATTGACTCAACAAAGCCTGATTAAATTGGCTCCTTTGAAAACATAAATACATTTGGACTGGGAAAAGGTATCCACGAGGGAAGGGATCAGTTTTAAATTAACCTTGTTGCAACCAACCAAGGGAATTGAATAAAGAAGGGGAGCCAGCTCATTCCTCCTTACCCAGGAGCATAACAGCATTGGGGTTCCGTTCGGGAAGTTAACAATTTGAGGTATTAGGTCTGGGATCATAACAAATTGGGGGACCTCACCTGGGGCCTGAGAGTAACACCCTATCTGCCTGTTCTTTTGCTTCAAGGTTGTGAAAGGTCACATGGCATTATTTGAAAAAGAGAAGGGATTTGTTTTCATATCTTCACCAACATTCCTCCCTCAATGAACACCAACCAAAGAAGAACAAATTAAGTTTGTGGGATATTGCGGAGTGAAAAATGGCTGCTATATTTGCCTATGTAATGATCATTGCATTTCAAAGCAATTTATTGTACCGTAAATGCTCTGAGATATTTCTGAGTGGTATGCTTTGGTATATAAGTGCAAGTCTTATAGCCTGAAGATAACGACTATCAAACCTGCATTGAAAAACAAAATAATGTTTTCTGTAAACAGTGAAAAGAAGAAGAGATTCATAGAGCTCAATGATAAAGTGGAATACGGTTGCATAAGCATCAAAAATGTAATTTTACTAGTCAATACCTAAAAGAAAGTAGAAGGGACTGAGAGCAAGAGATACATGTTCTCAGGGGACAGTTCACCCACCTACCTTCTCCACCGGCATATATTTTTCAGCATGTAGCCTCTGGTGTACACATGAGACAACCAATATATAAACTGATCTAAAATGCTATAAAATGGAGAAATTGCTTGACTTTTGGAAATTGAATAATGTGTGCCACCCTACAGGGACTCATATTACTTTGGCTATAGATACAGGACATCATCCAGCTTCGATTCAGGCTTCATTACTTTCAAATCAAGACATTTCTAAAATTGGATATTTGTCCATGATGGGTACACTTTCTACGGTTCAGTTCTGTTAGATGTAATTTAACCCATAAAACTATCCTCAGAGCAATGAATCCATTGTACCCTATTCAAAATGTGACCATGCATCATCGTCTAACCCTGGTCCACCCACCCGCAGGACTGAATGAATCGGGGGAAGAAATAGGCCAGTGATGGCATAAAAGAAAGGAAAGAAAATCACTTTGAAAATCATTACACAATGACAAAAGTAGGTTCTAGTAGCAAAGATAAATAATTAGATAGAATTTCTATTACTTAAACTTAATATATAACTTATCCATTGCAGACTTTGAAAATTGAAATTTTCCCAATTGTATCATTCAGTCAAGAGTGCAAATACGCAGGCAAGGATATTGCCACGATCAGCCAGGCATGTTTTGGACACAGCTGCTGGATAATACCTGTGAAGGTATTATTTTGTGCATGTTCCCCTTATCATGATTTGTATTAAATTTTCAATCACCCTCCCCATCACAGTGAAAAATATTTGGAGTGCAGTTTAATGCTACTGTTGAAGATAAGCAACAGCAACTGATTTTTAATGTCATTTCCATCATAACTGCCTGGACCCTATCCATGCCCAGCCCATCATTCCCCCCCCAGTGGAGGACCTGACAAAAGGCAAGATTTATTTTAAAGATCAAGGTTAGATTTGTGTCTGAAATCAAGATACCAGGCAAAATGGACACCAGCTAGTGCACCTGAAGGAGCCATTTGCATTCCATCTTTCAACTTTATGACATTGAGTTATAAAAAGCAGAAGCGTTTTAAAGAGAAAAAAAAAAACTTTTCCTGACTCTCATTTAGCTACAGGGACAGCTAGTTTCATATTAACTATTAACTTTCTGAATTGTGGTGACATAAGGTCATCAGAGGCTCAATTCAATTCTATTGATCTACTTTCATACACTCTTATTTGTATGTGAAGATTGAGAATTGGATAAGAATGATAGATTACTAAACATGGGTATGACTGTCATTCTTTAAATATATTGCATTTAGCAGTTACTAAGATCATTCCCTGCCTATCCTTGTTTTCTCTGTACAATCCATTGTGATAATAATAGAACCATAGAACCATAGAAAAGTTACAGCACAGAAGGAGGCCATTCAGCCCATCTTGTCTACGCCAGCCCGAGGACACCCAGGTGCCCTTTCTAATCCCACCTTCCTGCACCCAGCCCTTAGCTCTGCAGCTTACAGCACTTAAGATGAAGATCCAGGTACTTTTTAAAAGAGTTTAGAGTTTCTGCCTCTACCACCAACTTGGGCAGCGAATTCCAGACACCCACTACCCTCTGTGTAAAAGAGTTCTTCCTCATGTCCCCCCTAAACCTTCTGCTGCTTAACTTGAATCTATGTCCCCTGGTTCTAGAATTCTCCACCAAGGGAAACAATTTTGTCCTGTCCACTCTATCTATTCCCCTCATAATTTTGTACACCTCAATCAAGTCACCTCTCAGTCTTCTTTGTTCTAAGGAAAATAACCCCAACCTATCCAATCTCTCCTTGTAGATATACTTTTCTAACCCTGGCAATATTCTTGTAAACCTCCTCTGCACTCTCTCCAGAGCTATTACGTCCTTCCTGTAATGTGGTGACCACATTACTCCAGTTGTGGCCTCACCAGTGTTTTATACAATTCCAACATTATATCTTTACTTTTATATTCTATACCTCTGCCAATGAAGGAGTGCATTCCATATGCCTTCTTTACAACCTTGTCTACTTGAACTGCTGCCTTCTGGGACCTGTGTACTTATACGCCAAGATCTTTCACTTCATCTACCCCTCTTAGTATATTCCCATTTATTGTGTAATCCCTGTAACTGTTTGACCTCCCTAAATGTATGACCTCACACTTCTCTATGTTAAAATCCATCTGCCACTTTACCGCCCACTCCACCAACCCATCTATATCGTTTTGGAGATTATGGCTATCCTCTACACTATCCACTACTCGACCAATCTTTGTGTCATCTGCAAATTTCCCAAATTGTTAATATATAACACAAACAGCCAGGGTCCCAACACTGAGCCCTGTGGAACACCACTTAAGACAACTTTCCATTTCCAAGGGCATCCATCGATTACCCTTTGTTTCCTGTTACAAAGCCAACCTTATATCCAATTTGCCACATTACCCTGAATCTCATGGGCTTTTACTTTCCTGACCAATCTGCCATGTGGGACCTTGTCAAAAGCCTTGCTAAAATCCATGTATACAACATCCACTGCATCAACACTTCTTGTCACTTCGTCAAAGAATTCAGTCAAATTTGTGAGGCAAGACCTTTCTTTAACAAATCCATGTTGACCATCCCTGACTAGTCCATGCCTTTCCACATGACAGTTAATCCTATCTCTCAGGATTGATTCTATTAATTTGCTCACCACCGATGTAAGACTAACAGGCCTATAATTGTTTGGCATTAATATTAGGACTTATGTGCAATCATAGTTATCCATCTATGAAAGATGATGTACATGCAGCAAACAATCCATTTCTGACCGGGTGTCTTCATCTGGCTGACCTTTGGCTGATGAGGCCAGTTGAAGAGGCAGGTTCTGCCACAAGTACCACCCATGAAGCTTCCAATTGTCATTGTGGGTTGTTATTTTTGGCAGTGGCACCTGTTGCCAGGCCACAGTAGCCACTGGTCATCATGGTGGTGCATGCCAGACCATAGGAGGTGTCACTATTTTCCTCTTTCGCCAGCTAGTGACTCCCAGGTGTGATAATCGATGATAGCAGGGCCTTCATCTTATGCTTGCAAGCATCCTTGAATCAGAGCTTTGAGATTCCCACTGGTCTGCTGGCTCTATACCTCACCATACAGAAAATCCTTGGGTATGTGACCATCTTTCATCCTGTGGACATGCTGGAACATGGTCGAAGACGCCTCTTCTTGATGAGTGCTAACAAACATGGGAGCTCTGCCTTTGATTGAATGGCCAGCATTGTGACTTTGTCCTGCCAGGGTATATCCATAATGCACTGCATACAGTGAAGATGGAAATTGTTGAGCTTCTTCACTTGATAGCTGTAAGTTGTCCATGTTTCACAGCCATACAAGATGCTAAGAACACAGGCCTTCTAAACCATCATCAATATGCTGCCATTTTTTGTTATCTTCTCCAGTAGGACATGAAAAGAAGTCTGGAAGCTTGGGAAGTTTTGTTGAGCTGGTGCATTTCGATGCATAAGGGAGTCTTTATCAATCATTTAATTCCCAGAAAATCGGATAAGTAATTGTGCTACAATATGGCAATAAAGAAGCATATCAAAACACAAGTGAACTGCCCAGCAGCTATTTGATATTAATGCAGATATTTCTCCTTGAACTCTCATTCATTCACTGAGAAAATAGGCAGTTTGCTGCTTTAAATCAAATCTTCCTGTTTCCAGAAAGCTAAACATCATTCCAATGCCAGTTGTGGCTAAAACATTTTGCTTGACTTTGGAGGTGGGGCAATTGCCAACAGTGATGCCAGTTCAGTGACCAGTCTTGATCTAAGCAGCAACCTATTTATTGCAAGGAAGAATGTGTGACATTCAACACACCTTTTAAGATTCTCTTGGCTAGCATGCAGCTAAATTTTACATTCAACAGGCTGACCCAAAGTAAATCTTACCAAAGTAAATCATTTTGTTCAAAACTAAAAGAAATAGAACTTTCTAGGGTATTCTTACCTTTGGCAACCAGAAAAAGTTCTCAGAGTCTGACTCTGAATGACGGTGGACAAATATGTGGCTGTGGTGAAAGGCCTAAGCATCCACTTAAGGCCTTAGTATCCATTTAAGGCAGTCTCAGTGATTCTCTTGCTGCTTGTCAGGGTGAAAGTGGTGAATGACAACTGAAGATATTTCCACACTTACATTAATCTGATTCACATTCAGGATTGCAAGCTTAGTTTATTGAGGGGGAAGATAGCATTCAAGAAGGAGTTAAATTCGATCAACACTAATGTTATAAGCTGTGAGGAAATGAATATATATCTTACAAATTATTTTATGCGGCTTTAAGTAAACGGCTTTGCAGTGACATTTTTCGAAGACTTAGTAAATAATCATGTGAACAAAAATATTTTGTTCAAAGTTCAGATCACCACCATAATGAAGAAATTATACCATGAGAGATGAGAAAGAAAAGCCCGTGTGAGACATCAGGGAACAAATAATTCAATAATGAAAGTCAGATTTATTTAGTCACGATTCTTTTCATTTTCAATTACAAGAATGTCTCAGATGAATGAAGAGAGTCATTTAAGGGTTGGATGTTGTTTATGTGAAAACATTTCGTTCTTGACTTCAATGGAGTAGCATTCTGAGCCCAATTCCTAAATGGTTCAAATCATGAATGCAGGTGACCCTATCCCTATACAACCTTACAAATCCTAGATCTTCCCTTTGTGGGGCTAATGTAATTTTGGGTAGTTCAGCGCTATTGTTGCTCCTTCTCCAAACTTGCCAAATTGTTATCTTACAAAATGGTGTAAAGGCCAATTATCAATGAGGTGGTAATGGACATCAGCGACAAAGGTTTTGTACTCATGATGGTTGACAAATATGAACAAAAAGTTCCCCTTCTTAAAGGAAAAATGCAGTTAATAGAGCTCTCACTGTACACAATAATTTGTGGGATATGATAATTTTGAGAGAGGAGGAGTGAGAGATTATGAAGTAGAAGATAAATGTGAAGTGTTTTTTGATTGGTTCCTGGGAATTTTGAACCAATTAGGGTAAATAGATAGGCAGTAAGGTTTTTTAAAAATTTGATTATGGGATGTGGGCATCACTGGCTAGATCAGTATTTATTGCCCATCCCTAATTGCCCTTGAGACCAACCAAGTTGCTCTTAGAACCATAGAACCATAGAAAAGTTACAGCACAGAAGGAAGCCATTTGGCCCATCTTGTCCATGCCAACCCGAGGTCACCCAGGTGCCCTTTCTAATCCCATCTTCCTGCTCTCGGCCCATAGCCCTGCAGCTTACAGCACTTAAGGTGCGGATCCAGGTACTTTTTAAAAGAGTTTAGAGTTTCTGCCTCTACCACCAACTTGGGCAGCGAATTCCAGACACCCACTACCCTCTGTGTAAAAAAGTTCTTCCTCATGTCCCCCCTAAACCTTCTGCCGCTTATCTTGAATCTATGTCCCCTGGTTCTAGAATTCTCCACCAAGGGAAATAATTTTATCCTGTCCACTCTATCTATTCCCCTCATAATTTTGTACACCTCAATCAAGTCACCTCTCAGCCTTCTTTGTTCTAAGGAAAATAACCCCAACCTATCCAATCTCTCCTCGTAGTTACATTTTTCTAACCCTGGCAATATTCTTGTAAACCTCCTCTGCACTCTCTCCAGAGCTATTACACCTTTCCTGTAATGTGGTGACCAGAACTGCACACCATACTCCAGTTCTGGCCTCACCAGTGTTTTATACAATTCCAACATTATATCCTTACTGTTATATTCTATACCTCTGCCAATGAAGGAGTGCATTCCATATGCCTTCTTTACAACCTTGTCTACTTGAACTGCTGTCTTTAGGGACCTGTGTACTTGCACACCAAGATCTCTCACTTCATCTACCCCTCTTAGTATATTCCCATTTATTGTGTAATCCCTGTAACTGTTTGACCTCCCTAAATGTATGACCTCACACTTCTCTATGTTAAAATCCATCTGCCACTTTACCGCCCACTCCACCAACCCATCTATATTGTCCTGGAGATTATGGCTATCCTCTACACTATCCACTACTCGACCAATCTTTGTATCATCTGCAAATTTCCCAATCGTGCCCCCCCACGTTCACGTCCAAATCGTTAATATATAATACAAACAGCAAGGGTCCCAACACCAAGCTCTGTGGAACACCACTTGAGACAACTTTCCATTTGCAAGAGCATCCATCCACCATTAACCTTTGTTTCCTGTTACAAAGCCAACCTTTTATCCAGTTTAAACAGAATTACCTGGAAAAACTCAGCAGGTCTGGCAGCATCGGCGGAGAAGAAAAGAGTTGACGTTTCGAGTCCTCATGACCCTTCAACAGAACTGGGTGAATCCAAGGAGAGGGGTGAAATATAAGCTGGTTTAAGGGGTGGTGGTGGTGATGGGTGGGGGGGTGGTTGGGTGAGTGGAGAGAAGTGGAGGGGGGATGGTGTGGTTGTAGGGACAAGCAAGCAGTGATTGGAGCAGATAATCAAAAGATGTCACAGACAAAAGAACAAAAGAACACAGAGGTGTTGAAGGTAGTGATATTATCTAAACGAATGTGCTAATTAAGAATGGATGGTAGGGCACTCAAGATACAGCTCTAGTGGGGGTGGGGTGGATAGGCTAGCAGTGCATAAAAGATTTAAAAATAATGGAATTAGGTGGGAAAAGAAAAATCTATATAAATTATTGGAAACAACAAAAGGAAGGGGGAAGAAATGGAAAGGGGGTGGGGATAGAGGAGGGAGTTCAAGACCTAAAGTTGTTGAATTCAATATTCAGTCCGGAAGGCTGTAAAGTGTCCAGTCGGAAGATGAGGTGTTGTTCCTCCAGTTTGCATTGGGCTTCACTGGAACAATGCAGCAAGCCAAGGACAGACATATGGGCAAGAGAGCAGGGTGGAGTGTTAAAATGGCAAGCGACAGGGAGGTTTGGGTCATTCTTGCGGACAGACCGCAGGTGTTCTGCAAAGCAATCACCTAGTTTACGTTTGGTCTCTCCAATGTAGAGGAGACCGCATTGGGAGCAACGAACGCAGTAGACAAAGTTGGGGGAAATGCAAGTGAAATTCTGCTTCATTTGAAAGGAGTGTTTGGGCCCTTGAACGGTGAGGAGATAGGAAGTGAAGGGGCAGGTGTTGCATCTTTTGTATGGACATGGGGAGGTGCCATAGGTGGGGGTTGAGGAGTAGGGGGTGACGGAGGAATGGACCAGGGTGTCCCGGAGGGAACGATCCCTACGGAATGCTGCCGGGGGGGTGAAGGGAAGATGTGTTTGGTGGTGGCATCCTGCTGGAGTTGACGGAAATGGTGGAGGATGATCCTTTGAATGCGGAGGCTGGTGGGGTGATAAGTGAGGACAAGGGGGACCCTATCATGTTTCTGGGAGGGAGGAGAAGGCGTGAGGGCGGATGCGTGGGAGATGGGCCAGAAATGGTTAAGGGCCCTGTCAATGACCGTGGGTGGAAAACCTCGGTTAAGGAAGAAGGAGGACATGTCAGAGGAGCTGTTTCTGAAGGAAGCATCATCAGAACAGATGCGATGGAGGTGAAGGAACTGAGAGAATGGGATGGAGTCCTTACAGGAAGCGGGGTGTGAGGAGCTGTAGTCGAGGTAGCTGTGGGAGTCAGTAGGCTTGTAATGGATATTGGTGGACAGTCTATCACCAGAGCATGAGACAGAGAGGTCAAGGAAGGGAAAGGAAGTGTCAGAGATGGACCACGTGAAAATGATGGAGGGGTGGATATTGGAAGCAAAATTAATAAATTTTTCCAGGTCCCAACAAGAGCATGAAGCAGCACCGAAGTAATCATCGATGTACCGGAGAAAGAGTTGTAGAAGGGGGCCGGAGTAAGATTGGAACAAGGAATGTTCCACATACCCCATAAAGAGACAGGCATAGCTGGGGCCCATGCGGGTACCCATAGCCACACCTTTTATTTGGAGGAAGTGAAAGGAGTTGAAGGAGAAATTGTTCAGTGTGAGAACAAGTTCAGCCAGACGGAGGAGAGTAGTGGTGGATGGGAATTGTTCGGGCCTCTGTTCAAGGAAGAAGCTAAGGACCCTCAGCCCATCCTGGTGGGGGATGGAGGTGTAGAGGGATTGGACGTCCATGGTGAAGAGGAAGCGGTTGGGGCCAGGGAACTGGAAGTTGTTGATGTGATTTAAGGTGTCAGAGGAATCACGGATGTAGGTGGGAAGGGACTGGACAAGGGGAGAGAGAAGGGAGTCAAGATAACGAGAAATTAGTTCCATGGGGCAGGAGCAAGCTGACACGATCAGTCTACCGGGACAGTTCTGTTTGTGGATTTTGGGTAGCAGGTAGAAGCGGGCCGTCCGAAGTTGGGTGACTATCAGGTTGGAAGCTGTGGGAGGAAGATCTCCAGAGGAGATGAGGTCAGTGACAGTCCTGGAAACAAGATCTCCTCTGGACGCTTTGTAAACTTTGCATTTCCTGTAACTCCATGTCTAACACAACGTCCCTAGCTAATGTTCTTTGACAGTGGGTCCTCCTCGATCCCATTTTGAGTTTCACTGACTGCGCTGACTTCTTCCAGAATGCTTCTCAGTCACTTCTCACTACCACCCTCTGTTGGATGCTGTTCCTCCTGTTGGGAGCAAGGGTCCTTCTCCTCGATCCCCTTCTGAGTTGTGGTGACTGCGCTGACTTCTCCGAGAATACTTCTCAGTCCCTTCTCACTACCGCCCTCTGTTGGATCTTAGTTGGTCCTTGGGAAATTTGAGCCAATCAGAAGAGGACAAGAGGTTATTCATTGCATTGCAGATGTTTAAATTGTGGCATATAAAAATCTTTAACACGTAAAGGATATACCCAAGCTTATTTTCTGCATTTTAATGTTACTTCCGGCTCACCAGAGTGATGTTTTATAATTAGCAGTAAAGTGTCACTTTTAACACATTGGGATAGAATTGCCTCACAAAGAAGGCCCACCAGTGTGAAATCGTGATTCGGTCCCGATCGCGGGCAACGGTCAGCTTCCCCACCGCTCCCAGCCACTCCTGCCCGCCAAGGGCAAAACCCTGTCCATAATTTTTTGGACATGATAAGGAATTACATAAGTTGAATTATTATCCTAGCTCTTTATTTTAGCCTTACCTGTTAATGTGAGCAGTGATCAAACCTGGCCATCATCAGTATGATCGATATGGGCCATTTTGCAACAAAAACCAAAGGCTGCCTTAGTCTCACATGCTATCACCATTTTTAACACCGTAGAAATTACCCAATTCATTTGATGATGAGCAGCAGATTTTTTTTCTTCCTTATTTGGAAAACAAGATGCAGTTGAGGTAACTGAAGGATGGCACCTCTGCCATCCTTTACTGGAGTGCCAGCTTAGATCTTAAGACCAAAAACAAAGAAGATTACCAACTGAGTCACGCTGACATGTCTAGGCTGAAAGCATCATTCTGATTAGCCTCGCAGATAAGTGATAAAATACGCAACATTTCATTAATTGGGTATCATTATGGAATTCAAAGCTGTCCATCTGGGTTCCAATATTTACAATCCAGGGCTTTGATGTAATAGAATTCAACTTAGCATTAGCCTATACATTGCAACAAAATGATGCCTATAAACAAACTCAAAATGTGGACTTTCTGTCCCTTTCAACTCAAGCTTACCATATCATATATTCTGTGATAACACCAATCTGAAGAAGTAACATTCCATGAGAAAAGAGCCATTGACCCAAACCTTTCCTGCAACCTGTATAATAAGTATAATGGCCCTTGACTTCCACTGCATACCGCAACACAAAAATTGTACTATCATTTATTATTCTAGCTTCTATCTTCGTTTTTGAGAATATCAGTTGGGAAGTGCTCCAATAATTTGTCAGCACTTCGACTGAAGAGGTTTATTTTTGTTTACAAACAAAAGCCTTGACTTCTCCTAGGATTTGACTATTTCTGAGAGAGAAGTCCAGATATCCCAGAAACACAATTCAATGCTGTGTTAATTAGGGAGGTGCATTTTCAAAAGAGGTGTCAGGATTGCAGGGTATGGAACAGCATAGGGATAAAGAACAGACATGTAGGTATTAAATATTTCACTTCTAATTGCGAAACAGAAAAATCATTTCCCAAAAAGCAAAGTAGGCAACATTAAAAAAAAATGTTGCCAGATGTGGCCATTATTACTTTGTGGCCATTATTACTTTGTGGTCATTATTACTTTGAGGAACATTTACAAAGCAGTTGTTTTCCATTTAATCTTCTTCACGTGCACAAGGATGGCCAACAGCTGGAAATCCCCATATGAAATTTCCATGAGCCTTTACGTATTTACAGGGCTGTGAGTTCACACTAGGCTGTGTGAAGTTGCGATGTTTGGCAGGCTCATAGCAGTTCTTGGGAAAATTCTCAGGATGTGTTAGTCTCCGGAGACTTTTTCAGCTTGTAAGCAGACTTTTGCAAAGTTGATCATCATTTCTTTTGCCATCAGTTTGTCGGGATGTAACTTGTAATTCGCAGAGCCCTGTAACTTCAGGGATTCAGTTAAATTGAACAGAACTTGTATCCTGAACTGACCGCTCCATGTTAACTCTTGCCAGTTAACTTATTTAATTAGCCCTTTCATTGGCACTCATTTCTGCTTAGTCCAGAATACAATTCCTTTTGGAGAATGTCACCTATATTTTTATTTACAATATCATGACTAAGCCTCAATACTACTGAAACAACACATTAGTGCTCTGGGGTTCAAAACCTAGGGGCAGGGTTTTCCTGGGGTTTCTGAGCCCTGTCGTCAGGCTCAAATGGGAGTCAGAAGCCCGCACAATGTGAGAACCAGTCACTCAGTGTGGTTTTACCAGAATTGGCCAATTATTGGCCAGAGGGTGAGTTTGCCGCCCAATTAAGAACAGTGGATGGGATCTTGAAGTTGGAGGGCCAATAGGAGGCCGTCCTGCTTGAAAGCTGCAGCAGGATGTTATTTGATAGGGTAAGTGAGGGGAGGGGGCACTTCAAAATCCCTCCACCATTTTCAAATTTAAAATTAAAAAAATGGTCTTTGCAGCGGGACTACCATTGTTGGGAGGAACCCCACTGCAGACCGGCCTGTGGCTGCTGCTATAAACTCAGGCAGGCAGCTAATCCTGCTCGGCGTGCGGGCCCCTGGACCTGCAGTCAGGTCGCCTCCAGGCAGCTGCATTGTTCCCTGTCACCCGCGGGCACCTGGAGGATGACTGGAAAGTCCAACAACAGGCTTCAATAGGCCCTTAAGAAGCTCAGTTAGCTACCCACCCTTTGCTGGTGGATAACCCTGCCATCCACCATCCTGAATTCTGGAAAATAGGTGGGATGGAGCCAGGGAACTGACCCGCAGGCTGGCGGGGGCAAAATTCTACACCCACTTGCCTCCGTTTTGGCCTCTGGCGTGGGCTAAAAATCCAGCCACTAGTTTTGGAATTGCCAGATCCCAGCATTGTTCTAAATAACAATAACTTTCATTCATATGGCGCCATTTAGTTTTAAATCCTTGGCACTTTTCTCTGACCTCCTTCCATGGTATCAATACACCTTTGATGGTACAATGCCCAAATATGCACATAGATTAAAAGTATAGTTGTATTTCCAGACCTTAAATTAAAAAGTCAAGCTTACAGTAAAATTTGGTAAAACTTGTTCAAGAAACAAGAAGTTCTAAATAAAACCATTTGGTGACATTATAGGGAATACATTTTCAAAGCCTTTTCATTTTCTTTAAACAGAAACTCAATTTCCAGTTAGAACAATACTATAATTGACATGAAAACAATCATGTTCAGTTGAAAACATTTTTTTGATAACAGCTTTGTGGGAAGTACCCTGGAACTGTATACTACAAAACTGAATTATAATGTCAGCCTCACAGAGTAAACAGCAAAGACTGAGGGGGCACATGACTCAGGTCTTCAAACCGATGAAAGGCAACTCACAGTAGCTTAGTTGTTTAAAGGTATCTGGTGTAATACTGAACTCTACAGACCAGATAGTGCCAGCTTCCTTTCTCAGTTGTGCTTTGTCTTGGGTATGGGGTCTTTTTGGGTTTGTCTCATACCCATGTGCTACCACATAATGGTTTGTAAAAATCATTTTTGTTTATTTCCAGATCTATGTACATCTCAGTACTCCACATGAGTACTGCTTCCCACCAGATCTCAGCCTCTTAGTCATGTGGTATTGCATCATAGGTACAACAGTATCTGGAGCTCTGAATGTTAACCCTTTACTCTACAGTCTGTGATCTCAACAGGCATCAAACTGACTTCAGCATCCCTGCGCTAAAGGAGTGCAAAAGCCCGCCATAGTTTCACTCCTAATCACTACCCGGTGCAGCACTGAACCAGGTAGACCAGAGGCTGGGGACTGGGACCTGAACCCCTGACCTGCTGACTTAGAGTCAGAAGTGCTACCACTGGCTCAAATGGCCATTCTTTTATATGTGAAAGCGGATAGTGGGTGTTGGCAGATTATTTGACTGAAACTCTTCCCGTTGACACCTGAACTCTGCAGCAGAGCTTTCAAGAGGGACCACTGAATAATGGTCCCCCTGGATAATGGAAAACTTTGGATGATTTTTCTCTTCCCCATAGACTACCACCACTGAACTCCAACTGCTTCCCCAGCTGAGATCACCTAACATAAAAGTTAACATCATCTTGTGTAGTACACTTATTCACTGAAAGCGACTGGAGATCTTCCCATGCCACGACTTTATTCATGAGTGGGAAGGGTATTGTGTGGAAGGAATTCAAAGCTCTCTGATTTCTATTTGTTTGTACAAAAAAGAACACTATAGGTCAATTTTGACCCTGTGAAATACTTCTGGCTGGCTGATGTTATTTGTACGGCACTAATTCCGAAAATCCCAGCGACACTGACCAGCTGAGCAAGTTTCTGTTCCTCATTACCTCCTGGCTTTGATTCTTGAGTCAGGCTGTTTTCTGAAGGGTTTTTTATAGACCAAATTGAAACCTATTTTGGGAAAAGCCCAGTGCACAGCTGTAACCCACGTGGATTTGAATGGGCCTCCATTTGCTGTTTATATCATTAGTCTTCAATCCACATAAACATATGGCCTGGAAATTTTCATTTAACCCAGTCGTCTAGAAAGGACAGATCCCAAGCCCTCTATTACTGATTACCAAAGTACTTGCAGATATCTCCAGCTCCGATTAGCTCAGGATTTGACATCACCTCAGCAGCTTGTGGCCGAGGGGATTGTCGGTGCAGTGTCTCAGTTCCTTGCCCCCCCCCGCCGCACCCCCCACCCTCCCCTCCCTGGGTAGTTTCCCTCCCAAGAACTTTGGGAAATGGCAGCTCGAATGGTCCCCCCCCCGGCATTCAAGTAAATCGCAGGGCGGGGGGCTTACAGTCAGGGTTGGGATGAGTAAGGGAAGCTTTCACACTCCTTGTGGGGCTTCGAGGTGCATATTTACTCCTCCTGACTCCACAAAGGAAACTCAATCAAAAGTCAAAGGACCCTAACGTTTTCTGGGCTGCCATTCTGAGCTTGACTTCTCTTTCTCTCAACTTGTTGGGAAAAATGTAACCACCCCCTCACTCCAGGCTGCTGCTTAAAATATCAGGAGGTTCCCGATTATGTCACTGTAGCCCGATCCGTTTGTTTAAAAAAGGCGTTGTGAAACCGGTTTGCGATCGTCCGCTCTGCCCGTCGATGGCGGGGCCGCGTTTCCCACCATCGGACATTGGGAACCTCATTGTGATACATCTGCATATCATTATAAGCCCAGCCCGCCGGACTCACTCCCCCTCCTCCCCAGCTGGATTGTCCGCCCACGACAGCATTGCAATCACGCTGACGTGTTTCACAACTGCACTTGGCAGACTGCACTTTGAGGGGAACTCGGAGGTAAGTGCACAGTAACGTTGTGGAAGCGCTTGCCTGGGTCGCCTGTTGGGCTTCAAGGTTGAGGCACAGGGTGGGGCAAAGGCTGTCCTACAGTTGAAGTTAGCGCATAAGCCCATTTGGGGTGGTGGGGGGGTGGTTGGGGGGTGAAGGGTGGGCGAGGGAAGTGGCCACACATTAGGGAAACAGTGTATAAAATGACCGTTACTCCGCAGCTGAGACAGGCATGTGTGGAGTCAGGCCTCTGGCTTATCTGCTCACTCAAGCAACGCAGAGTCATGAAAGTGCCAGCAAATGCTGCAGAGCTTTTCAACTCTTAGGCACAGGCTGCAAACTAATGAGTGTTTAGTGAACGGCAGAACAGTTGGATGACTGGGCACGTTGTACAATCTCCTTGCGAAAGCTGGCCGTGGAGCAGTCACTGGTGGAGGTGCTCACAGCCCTTTGCAATGTCATCATTCAGGTTTGGACCAGTCTCCCCCACGGCTCAAGCTAACAGCACAGTCTTGCACTGTGGGTGAGGAGAGTGCCTGAGCCTGAGAGCACAGCATGCAGTCCAATGGGCAAAGCTGCCACCAATCTGTTGGGTGGAGAGGGCCATGAAGTGCACTAACCTCTGGCTATCCAAGTGCTGGCCAGCATTCTCCGGGAAGCCTTAAGGGGCCTTCAGACTTAACCAAGACAGGTTCTTAGTGCACCCCCAAGCTAACCCACACTTCTCTCCCTTTCATCCTGCAGCAGAAATACATCAGGAGCATGGAAACTGGAGAACTGGCTGTACGCCTGGTGGCGAACAGAGAGCAGGTACCATGGAGAAGAGAGTGACGGGGGCTCCTGGCTAACCAGAGAGAGGAGCAGCAGCCTCAGGAAGGAGGGGTGACTGGAGCTCCTGCACACACCACTGAAGAGCCACCGTGAGCCATCATTGATTGACACCTAGCGAGACCCAGGGTCTATAGATACTGCCTTTCATTCCTGCAGATGACCAAGAATAAGTGTTGCCAAAGACTGTGCATGTTTAGAGAACCGGTCAGTCACATCTGCCAACTGCTGCAGGATTTGGCGCCAAGGGGACATGTAGTGCATCCACTGCCCGTGGCTGAGAAAGTGACCACTCAATTTTTATGCCAGTGGCTCCTTTCAGGGCTCCACAGGTGACCTCTGTGGGATCTCACAAGCCACCAATGACAAATGCATCCATGACGTCATGGATGCCAGCTTCGCGAAGGTACACAACTTTCTGCATTTCACCCGGGACCAGGACAGCCAGGCTGCAAGAGACATGGGATTTGCCCAGATCTTGGGTTTCCCACAGATGCAGAGTCTCATCGTCTGCACTCACATGGTGCTCAGATCTCTGTCACAATAAGTGGCCAACTATGCCAACCAGAAGGACTTCCATTCGCTGAATGTTCAGCTGGTGGGCGACCACCGCAAACGCATCCTGCAGGTCTGTGTACAGTTCCCAGAGAGTGTCCCTGACTCCTACATCCTCAGTCAATCTCAGATCCCTGACATCTTCCAGGGTCCACAGAGACTGCAGGGATGGCTCCTCAGGGATAAGGACTACCTGTAGAGGCTGTGGCTGATGACTGAATCAGAATGACGGAATAATAAGGCTCATGCTGTAACTCACAACTTGGTGGAGCAAACCATCGGGATGCTGAAAATGAGGTTCTGGTGCCTGGACCGGTCTGGTGGAGCCCTGCAATACAGTCCACAGAGGGTGACAAGCATCGTTGTCGCCTGCTGCACCCTTTACAACCTGGCGCTGTAACAGGGTGTGGAACTGGCTGAGGAGGAGATGGAGCAGCTGGGCATCTCTTCTGATGAGGATGCCGATTGGGATGAGGGTGGGGAGGTCTCAAAGGCGGCGATGATGGTGATGAGGCCCTCGCACTGCCCGAACGAGGCAGGTGCACTTGGAAGGCCTTCATAGCCACTAGATTTGTGGAGGGTGATGACAACATGCAGTGAGGAGACACCATAGACCCTCACATTGCATCTGTGAATGTTTGATTCCAATTTGGCTGATGGCAGTGCAAATACCCTCTGTGATAAGTTCCTTTCATGCAGAGGCAGCAGAGGCAATAGTAGTTGCTGGATTCCAGAAGGATGATGAGAACATGCAGTGAGGAGCCTCCATAGATCTTCACATAGTCTCCGTGAATGCCTGACCCCTGTCTGGCCGAGGGCAGCTCACTTGCGCTCTGTGATCAAGGTCATAATGTGGAGACGCAGCCATGAAACTTTAAATGCACCTGATCCTCCAGTCTCTCCCATGTTCAGGCTAACAGTGCAGTCTTGCAGCACAAATTAGGAGAATGTCTGCACTTGAGCTGAGACCACAGCATGCAATCCAATGGGCAAAGATGCCACCAATTAGTCGGGTGGAGTGGGGCAGAGGTGGGTGTGGTTTCAGGCAGCCATACAGTGCACTAAGCTCTGGCCAACCAAGTGCTGGCCAGCACTCTCTGGGAAGCATTAAGGGGCTTTCAGACTTAACCAAGAGAGGTTCTTAGTACACCCAAGCTAACCCACAGGTCTCTCTTTTTCAACCTACAGGAGGAATACATCAGGATCATGGAGCCTGGTGAACTAGTTGTATGCCTGATGGCCTACAGAAGAGTGAAAATAACGAAGAAGGGAGGGAAAGATGTGCCTGGCTGCGCGGAGAGAGGAGCAGCACCTGTTGGAAGAAGGGACAGCTGGGGCTCCTGCACATGTCGCTGAAGAGCCACAGCGAGCTGTTGCTGGCTGGTGCCTAGCGACACCCAGGGTCTATAGACGCCGCCTTTCGTTCCTGCAGATGACCAACAACCAGTGTCATGGAAAACTGTGCATGTCTAGGGAACAGGTCAATCACATCTGCCAGCTACTGCAGGATTTGGTGCCACAGGGACATAGAGGGCATCCACTGCCAGTGGCCATGAAAGTGACCGTGGCACTCAATTTCTACACCATTGGCTCCTTTCAGGGCTCCACAGGTGACCTCTGTGGGATCTCAGAATCTGCCAATCACAAATACATCCATGAGGTCATGGATGCCATCTTCACGAAGGCACACAACTTTGTGCATTTCGTCCAGGACCAGGCCAGCCAGGATGCAAGCGCGATTGGATTCATCCAGATCTCAGGTTTCCCATAGGTGCAGGGTGCGATCAGCTTCATTCACATGGCACTCAGATCTCCGTCACAACAAGCGGTCAACTACATCAACTGTACGGGCTTCCATTTGCTCAATGTGCAGCTGGTGTGTGACCACCACAAATGCATCCTGCAGGTGTGTGCACAGTTTCCAGGGCGTGTGCACGACTCCTACATTCTCAGTCTGTCACAAGTCCCTGAAGTCTTCCAGGGTCCACAGAAGCTGCAGTGATGGTTCCTTGGGGACAAGGGCTACCCACAGAGCCCGTGGCTGATGACACCCGTGCGGCAGCCTCAAACCGCAGCAGAGCGACGCTATAATGAGGCTCATGCAGCAGCTCACAACTTGGTGGAGCAGATCATCGGGGTGCTGAAGGTAAGGTTCCAGTGCCTGGACCAGTCTGGTGGAGCCCTGCAATACAGTCCACAAAGAGTGTCACGCATTGTTGTCGTCTGCTATTCCCTTTACAACTTGGAGCTGTAATGGGGAAAGGAGCTGGCTGAGGAGAAGATGGAGGAGCTGGAGGCCTCCTCCAATGAGGAGGACGCTGATTGGGATGAGGGTGAGGAGGTCCTCGAAGGTGACGATGTCGGGGATGAGGCTCTTGCACTGGCTAGGCGAGGCAGGCACACTCAGGAGGCCCTCATAGCTTCTAGATTTGTGGAGGATGATGATGACATGGAGTGAGGAGGTGCCATAGATCCTCACATTGTATCTGTGAATGTTTGACTCTAGTCTGGCTTACTGCAACGTACAAATCCTCAGTGAGAATGCTCCTGTCAAGGAGACGCAGTGGAGGCCCTAATAGTTGCTTGATTGCAGGAGGATGATGACAACATGCAGTGAGGACACTCCATAGATCTTCACATAGCCTGTAAAAAAGTCTGACCCCTGTCTGGCCGAGGACAGCTCGCTTGCACTTTGTGATCAGGGTCGTATCATGGAGACTCAGCCATAGAACTTTAAAAGCATCTTATCCTTTGTCTGCCTTCAGTACCTGAGATCTTCAGGAGCACAGCATCACCGGTCAAACATGCTGAACAGTTGGGAGCCAGCCCTACTTTAAAGGTGCTGAGAGCACACAGAGAGAATGATGGAACTCTGACACCTGCCAATGACATTCTGGCACTGTCGAGGTGCAGGCATCAGTAATGTTTCCAGGGAGTGTGAGGCTGGAACATCACTGTGGTCTGAAGGCCGCACAGAGCACAGGGAAGAGGCCCTGGACTGAGACACCTGCCTTTATCTTGTGCAGAAAGGTTTCACATCTGAGTGATACAAACACTGCTCATCAGAGCAAGGAGCCATAGGCAGGGCGACATTATTGGGAGTTTATTGACTATAGTGAACAGTATGTACAAGTGATTAACACCCGTACCCAGCTTGTGCAGCTACATCTTCTTATCTTTTCTAACCCTGCCACTACGTCTTGGTGCTCCCCAGACATCCAAAGCGGAGATGGAGGCAGCCTGCTGACTGCAAGGGATTCCATTCACTGAATGTGCAGCTGGTGTGCGACCACCGCAAACGCATCCTGCAGGTCTGCGCACAGTTTCCAAGGATGACCTTGGCACGCGTCCTCTGCAGGGCTGAGACCTGGAGGGCCCCGGCCTACTTTTGGGGTCCTGTTGCGTGGCAGCGGCACCCTCCTCGGCCTGTGGAGTTGGAGCTGCTGAGGTCACAGGAAGAAGGGATTTGGATGAGCCTCCACTAAGTCCAAAAGGCACTCGAGGGACATGTCATTGAAGCTGGCAGCTGCAGCTCCTTTGCCTTTCAGGGCAATGCTGTCTTTGCAGCAGTCGTGGGCTGGAAGCAGTGACAGGTGTGCGCGCGGCTAGACTTTAAATATAGCGCCTGGTGTGCTGAAGCGGCGAGATGATGGCATGGTGGGCAAATGAGAGCCTACCCACCATGGAAACAGTGTGTTTCCCAGGAATGCATAATTAATCCGGCGGGTTTTGGGTGATATGGTGTGAAAAGCCGCCATTGTGGTCAGCGGGCAAAACAATTCCCGCTACCACACTTAGTGCAAACCTGGGACGATTCCACCCTTTAACATTTTAACAGAGGACTTCCCAACCTCTCTAGCCTCTGAGTCAGATGGTCAGTGTTCAAGCCCTGCTATCGAGTACAAAAGCAAAAGCATTGCAGTGCTGACGAAGTGTTGAGTCTTCAATCCATTGAGGGTCTTGCTTTCAGACGAGACTTTAAACCAAGGACCTATCTGTCTATTCAGATGGACAGAAATGTTCCCATGGTTATATTTGTAGAAGAATGATGGAGTACTTCTGAAATGAGAAGAGAAAATGCTGGAAATACTCAGCAGGTCAGCCAGAATCTGTGGAGAGAAACAGAGTCAACATTTCAGGTTGATGGTGATCACTGCCGCACCAAAGTTACATGGACAAAGAGGTCACACATCCTACCACCTGTTCTGCTGTGACAGCTGAGAGAACTGTTGGGACATTCCACTCGTCCTTGCTGATCCGGACTAGCCAGAGGGACCATTTGCCAGCTTTTCTGCTCTTGAGCATGGTCCACAATGTGTGTGTGTGTGTGTGTGTGTGTGTGTGTGTGTGTATGCTGGTGTGCTGGGGTGGGGAATAGCAGTGATGCCCATCGTGACAGGTCAGCCTGGTGGTGGCATTCCTGGTACCGTCTCAGGAATGGGTGAGGCACTGGAGGGGTGCCACCACCCAATGTAACCCAGGATAGATCAGGCAGGGAGAGAATAAAGGGAGGGAGGTTGGTCTGGGTGGATCGGAGAAAATCAAAGGAAAAACCCACATGATATTCTCCTCAAAGAGGATGAAAAATGAACAGCAACCCCGTGCTAATTTATTCATTGATGGAACAATCTGAGAGTGGCTCAATTCCAAACATTGATTGAAAAAAATGTAACAAAATCAATAACTGAGTACATTAACATGAATCATGAATATATTTCAACTACTGCTTCCCTCTTCCCTATTAGGTTTCCAGACACTTAGAAACATACTCATTATTATACTGCCAGGAATCAGAACCTCCCCCTTCCCCCACTTGCTTCCCAGTCCTCCCCCTTCTGCTCACAAGCACCAGTACTTTTTTTAAAAGGGGCAGGCACCTCTGAAGTTACCATTCACACACCATGACCCACATTTACCTCCTACCGCACAGGACGTCTTGAGCTGTGCATTCTTTGCCCTATCCGTTGTTTCAAAGTTAAGTTTTGCTTGTAGGTTATTCTGAAATCGTCACCGTGTGATAATTTGCCTCAAGGTATCATTGCAGAGACTGTTGTATGCATATTGCTATTCTCCCTGTGAGTGTTTCATCCCCCCCCCCGGTTAATCAGCTTTGTGGTGTTTCTTCTGCCTATATTCCTGCATTTTTTCTTTCTACAGAGGGGGATATTGTAACTTACATTAATTCATTTTATTAAGTCTTCAACCCAGATCATTCCAAACAGCTTTCCATCCATGCTGGTGGATATATGTGGAATTATGCAAAATTCACAGGAACAGGCCATGTCAGCCAGACAGCCGAGGTCCGCATTTATGCTCCTCACGAGCCTCCTGCCACCCTCGTAGAGATAGGATCATAGTATCGGATAGGAGGCCATTCCGCCCATCGTGCCTGTGCTGGCTCTTTGAAACAGCCGTCTAATTTGTCCCGCTCCCCTGCTCCTTCTGCACAGCCCTGGGTACATTTCCTTTTAAAGTAATTATCCAATTCCCTTTCAGAAGTTATTATTGAAGCTGCTTCCGCCCGAATTGCATTCCACGTCATAGCAAGTCGCTGTGGGGGAAAAAAAAAAATTCTCCGCACCTCCCCTCTGATTCTTTTGCCAATGACCTTAAACCTGCATCCTCCACTCATGCACCAACTCTTCCTGCCACTGGGAACATGCACCCACTCAAAACCCTGCATAATTTTCAACACCTTGAATTGCCTGACTTGTTCAGAATGCATTGGTCTAGATTCAAAGTGCCTGAAATTTTTCATTTCAATCCCAGTGGCAGCAAATCAAGAGATTCTCCTCACAGGCTGATGCTCTGGTTTTAAGAATGGTGTGCCATTAATTTTAGTGGTGTGCGCGTAGTGACTGCCAAGGCTGCAGGAAGACAGCCAGCTATATATGTTTTCCATATATAGTTTAACAAGATTCTCATATTGTCCCTTGAGTTTTCTCCAGACTGAGGGTGGAATCGTCCCAGATTTGCAAAAATTGCGGTAAAAGACAGGCAAAAAGTAGCTTTGCCCGCCGACCGCAGTGGTGGGTTTTCACACCCTATCGTCCCATTTCCGCCTCGGTAATTATGCAGCCACCCAGGAAACCCGCCGTCTCGCTGGCGGGGTGGCCTCTGATTTGCCCGCCATGCCGTTACCTCGCCGCTTCCTCACGCAGGGCGCCAGACTTAAACTGTAGCCGCACGCACACTTCTCAAAGCTCGCAGTCCGGGACTGCTGCAGTGAAGACATGGCCCCAAAAGCTAAGAAGAGTGCAGCGCCACACCCACCAACCACCGCCGCCCCCCCCCAACCCCCCCACAAAAATGTCTTCGACTCCGCTCTGGCCGCAGGAGGCCCATCAGTCTCACCACTCCATCTTGGGGGGTGGTGGCAAAGGTGGTCAGTGCCAACGCTGCACACGAGAGGTTGATCATCCAGCACAGAAAATGGATGAATGATCTCATCTGTGCTGCCAGGGTAAGGCAACCATCTCATCACTCTAAACTCACACCCTCACAACAAGCCCATCACACATTCACTGGCATCTCATTCACTGCCAGCCCAAGGGACATCACCACTTTCTCTCAGACACACACCCCCACATCTCCATTTGGCCTCATCTCCTCTGGAGACTGCCTCCTCAGCCCTCACCATCTTGAGGCCATTTGCAGAGATCGGCATGTGCCCCCCACACACACACCCTGGGATATTCCCCCTTCCCCAGTACAGCCCTCGCCCTGCAGCCTCTTCTCTTGCCCGAGGCCACTTCTCCCCACTTCCTCAAGCAAGCCCTAACCCTGCAGCCATTGAAAAGCCACCCCTGCCTTACAGCTGCTCTGGTAGGTAGAGACCTGCCTGTGCGCGCCCCCTAAAAGTGACGTGGTGCTGTCTGTGAAGCCTGGTGCTGATGACTGTGAGTGCTGCCCGAAGCAAGGTACGCAAACAAACCTTGAAGTCCCGAGCAAAGTGCAACTCGCCAGGTACACGTCACTTATGCATAGTTGTGACACACGTCGGCGTGCAGTCACACGGACACGCCCAGATGATCCCGTGTGGGGGGATGATTCCGGCGAGCAGGGCTTATAATCAGATGCTAAAACATTGAAATTAGGTTCCCGACGTGCAGAGTTGGGAAACCAAGCCCGCCATTGACGGGTGGAGTGGATGATCGCAAGCTAGTTTCACGACGGTGTGAAATCAAATTTTGGCCCCTCGCCATATTGTCCCCCTCCTGCCCGCCAACACCAACGGGACCAGAAAATTCCAGCCAGAGAGTGCGCTTTGGATTGCAATTCTACAGTGAAAAATTCCAGGAAAACTTGTTACTACTATTTGATTGAAATCTTCCCATGGAAAGACAGTGGGCCAACAATTCTCCTGCATTTAAATGTCTGAGTAATTTAAAGGAAATGTAATGCTGTAGGGTCTGTTTGTGGAAGCTGTAGTGTATATTTCTCTTATGAATATATGAACATAAAACATTGGTGGGCGAAAAGAGCAGCTAGTCTATCAAGTCTGCCTCACACCATGATGGCTGCACCATCATAGCTGAAAGCTTCTTCCCACTCTCACAGCCATGTGTTCATCTGGGAGAGGCAAATAAAAAGTGAAGAAACCTGGCTCCAATAAAGGAGCAAATACTCTGGAAAATTCTTCTCAGATCCCCTCGGGCGATCAAAGCCAATGCAGGCGATCACAGAGACCAAGTGTCATGTGTAAAGACTCTTATCCTCAATACCCTCTCTGCCTCAGTCAGAAACTGTCCCAGCTCCCTCGAGAAGGCACACACAGAGTCAGCATCCACCACACCAGCTGGCAATGTATCCCAGAGGCTCCCTACTCTCCAGGAAAAGAACTGCCTGATATCTCATACATACTTTAATATCGTGTCCTGTGATCCTACCAAATGTGTAGTGTAAGGGTATTCGGCAGAGAAAGGGTTAATGTGGGACTGGAAAACAGTCCCGCCCATAGTTTGATGTAGAGAGTCATGTGATGGTAGAATGTGTGTGGAGTAGAGTCTGGAAACAGCCAGCATGGGGACAGCACCCACGCATAGCAGTATATTGGATATGTACATAGTTATAGGTTACCAGTAAGTCATTCAAGCCTCCAGACCTCTTTGGAGTAACCTGCAATAATGAAGACTTTCCTCAGCTCTTTAATTATTTTATAGACCTCTGTTCCCTCGATGTTGCTTTAAAGTAAATAGACCCAGGTCTTTGGGTCCACCTGATTAGCTGATGCTCTTTAGCTAGGAATTACTCTTGTGGGGCTTCTTTGGATCCATTTCAAGGCTAACATATCATTTACCATTGTAGGGGAACCAAAACTGGACACAGTAGTCTAGATGCAATCTGATCAGAGACCTGCATAACGTGTGCTTTGAATTAGGCTGAATGGTTCTATTGATACAACCCAATATCTTCTTAGTTTTAGCTATAATTTCTCCATATTGGTCATAAGCCGTCAGCACAATAACACCAGAACCTACTTCTCCCTCAACATATGGGATCCTTGGATTTATTATCAAAATACAAATGCAATGAAATTATGCTAAATCTTTAGAAAACAATGGTTAGGCCTCAGCTAGACTAATGGAATTAGTTCTGGGCACCACACTTAGGAAGTGTTGTATATTTTTTATTTTATATTTCAGATCTATGCAGAGATCACCCTCCAGGTTAAACGTGTGCAGAAACTTTTATACAATACTTTAAAATATCTGCACGTCTCGCTCTAGCTTCCAGCTCTCCATACAATTTGTTTACTTTTCTCTGAATCCACACCTTAGCTTAACCAATCGAGCACAGTGAGCATCAATAGTCCACAGACATACATAATCAAGCACAGAACAATTGAACACTACAGGAAAGATGTCAAGGTCTTTGAGAGGGTACAGAAGAGATTTGGGAGAATGGTAACAGGGATGAGGGACTTCAGTTATGTGGAGAGATCGGAAAAGCTGGGGTGTTCTCTTTTGAGTAGAAAATATTAAAAGGAGATCTGATAGAGAAGTTCAAAAACATAAGCAATTTTAATAGAGTAAAAAAAGAGAAAATGTTTCCAGTGGCAGATGGTTTGGTAACCAAGGGGAATGATTTAAAGTGATGGGCTGAAGAGTCAGAGGTGTCATGTGGAAACGTTTTCTTACACTGAGTTGTTGTGATCAGGAATGCACTGCATGAAGAGTGATGGAAGCAGATTCAATAGCAACATTCAATGGGGAATATAGTGACATATGAACATAGAGACAAACATATGAACTAGGAGCAGGAGTAAGCCACTTGGCCCTTCAAACCTGCTTTGTCATTCAGTAAGATCATGAAGAATGTATCTACTCTGTGTATTCTGATATATCCCTTCAAAAGTCTGCCACTGCATCTCTATGGACGTATACCTTAATCTCATTTGTCAGTTCACTCTAGCTAGCTCTGTTATCATGCCCTCATAATTGTCCTTATTTAAGTTTAAAATACTAGTCATGGGACCACTCTTCTTTCCCTCAAACTGAATGTAAAATTCAATCATATTATGATCAGTGCTACCTAGGGGTGCTTTCAAATGAGGTTATCAATTAATCACATCTTGTTGTACAGTACCACAACACTCAACGCTCAACCCACAACATGCAAGAAGCTTGACACCATCCAGGACAAAGCAGCCCACTTGATTGGCACCACATCCACAAACATTCACTCCCACCACCACCGACGCACAGTGGCAGCAGAGTATACCATCTACAGGATGCTCTGCAGGAATTCACCAAGGCTCCTTAGACAGCACCTTCCAAACCCACGACCACTACCTTCTAGAAGGACAAGGGCAGCGGATAGATGGGAAAACCATCACATAGAAGTTCCCCTCCAAGTCAGACACCATCCTGACTTGGGAATATATCACCATTCCTTCACTGTCGCTGGGTCAAAATCCTGGAACTCCCTCCCTGACAGCACTGTGGGTGTACATACACCACATGGATTGCAGCGGTTCAAGAAGGCAGCTCACCACCACCTTCTCAAGGGAAACTAGGGATGGGCAATAAATGCTGGCCCAGCCAGCGAAACCCACGTCCCGTGAATAATTTTTTAAAAAACAGGTCTAGTATAGCCTGCTCTCTGGTTGGCTGCAGTACATGCTGTTCTAAGAAACTATCCCAAAAACATTCTAGTTTACCTTTGCCCATCTGATTTTTCCAATCTATCTGTGGTTCAAAATCCCCCATGATTATTGCTGTATCTTTCTGACAAGCTCTCATTATCTCTTCCTTTATGCTCTGTCCCACCATGTGGTTACAATTAGGGAGCCTGTACACCATTACCACAAGTGATTTTTTTTGCCTTTATTGTTTTTCATCTCAACCTAAACTGCTTCTACATTCTCATTTCCTGAACTTAGGTCATCCTCTTTTTATGCGCTTATCCCATCATTAATTAACCAAGCCACCCATCCACCTTTTTTCTAGCTTCCTGCCCTTCCTAAATGTCACAAGTCTTTCAAAATTTGGGTCCTAACCTATGTCATCTTGCAGCCACGTCTCTGTAGTGGCTATCAGGTCGTACTTATTTATTTCTATTTGTGCTATCAGTTCATCTGTTTTGTTTCGAATGCTACTTGCATGTAGGTACAGAGCCTTTAATTTTGGCTATGGGGAAAGGGCAGTGGATTGGGACTAATTGGACAGATCTACCAAAGGGCAGGTGCAGATATGATGGGAGGTATGGCCACATTCTATGAGACATTGTGCTATATATGGACTACCGCTTACATGCAAGAAGATTTATTTAGAACAAAAATATTGCTAATTAGAACCCAGAATAACACTGTTAAAATCTAAGTGTGAAATTCATAAAATTCATTTGCTGATCATCCTCCCATCACATTAACATTATTTTATCCATTGTATATGAATTTAGGAATTATATAATAAAAAGAGAAAATGCTGGAAATACTCAGCTGCACTGGCAACATGTGTGGAGAGAGAATCAGAGTTAATTGGCTGGATTTTGCTGGTTGGGTCATGATCCTGATGTCAGGTTCAGTTCTGGGTCAGGAACATAAAAGTGGCTGTGGTGGCCAGTTAGGAAGTCACCTCCAGGAGCCCTGTCCAATTCAGGGTGGCAGGTGGTCCAGGAAAATAGGAGGCTCAAATCAGAGGGTCCGTTGGGCCAACAGCCATACTGGGAGAGGTGGACGCTGCTGAGACAGGGAGGCAAGCATGAGGGCACCTCAACATGGAGGTGCCCTCTCAGTTGCCTTCAGAGAAGTCAACAAATAAAGAGGCCTGAAGTCAGTAGGGCTATTTAGGTGGAGGGGAAACCCCTTCACAGAAGTTGTGATGGATGTGGCTTTCCCTGCAGTCCTGTCACTGGGGCTTCAAGCCTCCAGCTCTGATGGCACCCCACCACTTGCCACCAAGAGGCTACCTCGATTGAGTTGGCAGCCTCGGCACTCAGCAGAGGTTGTGGGGGGTGGGGAGTGGTGGTGGGGGGTCATGAGGTGTGGGCACTCTGACTGCAGGAAAATAATTGTGCTGTTGCAAAATGATCCCTAAGTGGCTCCTCAATTGCCCTAATTGCCCCAGGTCCTATGGGGAGGCGATGGCATAGTGGAATTTTCATTGGACTAGTATTGTAGAGACCCAGAGTAATGTCACAGCAGATGGCGGAATTTGAATTCAATAAAAACATCTGGAATTAAAAGTCTGATGATGACCATGGTAAAAACCCATCTGGTTCACTAATGTCCTTCAGGGAAGGAAATCTGTTGGCCTACATGTGACTCCAGACCCACGGCAATGCGGTTGACTCTTAAATGTCCCCTGGACAATGGCAATTAGGGATAGGCAATAAATGCTGACTTGGCCAGAGATGGCCACTGTGAACATGGACGAATTAAAAAAAAAATGAGTGGGCAGCTGACCCTGTTCTCACCTGCTCTTGGGAAACTCCTCCAGAAGTAGGAATGCAGTGGGGTGCAGTCCGGATGATCTGTGCAGGGCCAGGAAAATTCAGCCCAACTTTTCACGTTGATGACAGGTTATGATGAAGGCTCACTGACCTGAAATATTAATCCTATTTCTCTTCTCCTCAGGTGCTGTCAGACCCGCTGAATATTTCCAGCATTTCTCTTTTTATTTCAAATTTCCAATATCCGGAGCCATTTGCTCTTGTCTTTATGAATTATATATTGTGTTTGTAATATGGTATTGTGCTGCAAATTGAAGCTTTAATTTCATGGCTTGAATTATATAATTAGCTTTGGAATATGCAAGAGTTTAATTAATTCCTTGCTGGAACTGCAAGATAAATTGTCTGTTTCTGAGACAAGTTGGGCATTAACGAAGCAAAAACAGTCGGATTGAGGATTCATCTCCCTTATTTTCTGCTGATATAATGTAAATTTACAACAATACTCAAACCTTAAAGCAATAAAATAAATACAATACACATTTTAAAATTCTGCATAACAGGATCAGGGATGCAGACATAACATCACCGATGAAACTAGTGGAATATAGCAAACTTTTGCAATTTATGACAATTGAGAGCTTGTCACACAAACTCTGTCTGACTTCAAGGGTTACAAATTCTTTGGGGAGATTTTGACTACTTTCGCCTGGCTTTAAGGGTCAGTAGCAGGTTCAAAATGTGGTCAGTAGCTATACTGCCCCATAACACCAGTGATGTAGCTGCTTCCATTTTGAAAAGGCCTGAGCACTTGGCATCCAACAAGCCTGCCTGTTTCCCTGCATAACCATAACGTTTTGTGAATCAACATGTTTAACAGAGGAGAGGGTAAAACAGATTTACACAATTGGAAGTCTTAAATCTACCAAGAACGGAAGAACAATAAAACTGGGAAACAAGAATACTGGTCGGAACTGGTCTAGTATATCTTAAAGTGGAACACCAGTAAAAACTGGGGAATAATAGTACTGGTCCGAACTGTTTTTTTCCTTCTGGGTAGTGTGTATCCATACTGCTTCACCTCTCAGAAGCACAGCGACCGTACTTGCTTAAAGCCTTTTACATCTCTAACTTTTTCAAATTTTGAGGGAAGATCATTGACTTGAAATGTTAACACTGTTTCTCTCTCCACAAATGCTGCCAGATCTGCTGAGTATTTCCCAGCATTTCCTGTTCTTATTTCAGATTTCTAGCATCTGACGTATTTTGCTTTTGTGATAGAAACCTGGAACTCCCTTCTCCAAAAGCCTCTGGATTTTGGGACAATTGAAGCTTTCAAGACTACGATAGGTAGATTGTTATTCGGTAAGAGTATTAAGGAATATGGAGCGAAGGTGTGAAAATAGAGTTGAGGTGCAGACCAGCTGAGATGCAATTGAATGGCGGAGCATGCTTGAGGGGCTGAATTACCTACTCACCCATATTCTTATGGATTAATGGGATATTGAAGTCAACAACATGATTAACTCAGCACTGAACTGCCATTTCATTCGGTCACAGTTTTATATCTGTTTGGCACCTGAGATGAAGGCTTTAAGCAAGTATGGAGGCTGTGACTCTGAGAGGTGTGGCATTATGGATACACAATGGATGTAAGATTTTCAGTTGCATATATTTCTCCATCCCTCAACCCTTCTAAATATGCTGATTTATGTTGGGCTATGGTTTCAAAGGGAAGGGACCCCACCAGTGTCTTAGCCAGGTTACCGTTCTTCATCTGCAAACCTAGATGGTATCTAATTTGAGGCATGACAGACATACCTACTGTCGTCCGAACTTGAGTTCGAGTCCAGGAAAGAGCTGAAATATAAGCTGGTTTAAGGTGTGTGTGTGGGGGGCGGAGAGATAGAGAGACAGAGAGGTGGAGGGGGGTGGTGTGGTTGTAGCGACAAACAAGCAGTGATAGAAGCAGATCATCAAAAGATGTCAACAACAATAGTACAATAGAACACATAGGTGTTAAAGTTAAAGTTGGTGATATTATCTTTAACACCTATGTGTTCTATTGTACTATTGTTGTTGACATCTTTTGATGATCTGCTTCTATCACTGCTTGTTTGTCGCTACAACCACACCACCCCCCTCCACCTCTCTGTCTCTCTATCTCTCCGCCCCCCAAACACACACCTTAAACCAGCTTATATTTCAGCTCTTTCCTGGACTCGAACTCAAGTTCTGTCGAAGGGTCATGAGGACTCGAAACGTCAACTCTTTTCTTCTTCTCCGCCGATGCTGCCAGACCTGCTGAGTTTTTCCAGGTAATTCTGTTTTTGTTTTGGATTTCCAGCATCCGCAGTTTTTTTGTTTTTGTTTTTATACCTACTGTCGTTCTCACCTGACATCCTCAGATGTATGTTTTCCAGCAGATTTTGCTGGACTAAAAGATGAAAGGGAAATGTCTCGCTTTCATATAGAAATCCTTCAGGTCCTCAGGACATCCAAAAGTGCTTCACAGCCAGTAAAATATGTTTAAAAGTGCAGTCACTGTTGTAACAGAGGCAAACGCAATATGAATCCACAAACAGCAATTAGATAAATGATCTGTCAATCAGGAAAGCAGAACTGAAGAACATACCAACCTATGAACATAGGAATTAGGACCCAGAGTAGGCCATTTAGTCCTTCAAACCTGCCTTGCTATTCAATAAGATCATGGTTGATTTGACTGTGGCCTCAACTCCACATTCTCGCCTACCCCTGATATCCTTTGACTCCCTTGTTACTCAAGAATCTATCTACCTCTGCCTTAAAAATATTCCCTGACCCTTCCTCCGCTGCTCTCTGGAGAAGAGAGTTCCAAAATCTCACGACCCTCTGAGTGAAAAAAATTCTCCTCATCTCCATATTAAATGGGGGGAGGACCCTTATTGTTAAACTGTGTTCACCAGTTCGAGTCTTTCCCATAAGGGGAAACATTCTTTCAGCGTCCAAAAAACCTGGATGATTTTCCCCTTCACCATATAGTTGACTCCAACTATAGCACCACAGCCCATTGACTGAGGATCGAACCTGCCACTTCCTTGGTCTACTTTAGTCCAATTCCATTCCTGAAGCTACATTATTGGCCGCAGAAAGAGAGTTATTTTTACTCTTCTGATGACATTATTGTAGAGTGACCTCCTCGTCATGAGCAACAGCACAAGGAAGTGCTAGGCTTGAGTTCCCAGCAGCTTATTAGCTCTTCCTAATCCTGTCGGCTGCTGCCACATTCTAAGTCACTATTTAACAGGCTGGCCAAGGATCAGCTTCACTCACAAACTCCAGGCAATTAAAGGTCATGTGACTTATGTCATTATTCTGTGAAACTATTCAAAGCAACCAAATTATTCTGAAACGATAATAGATTTGCATGTCTGCCATCACTTGTGATAAACACCAGCCAGAAATGGATGATCATAGTGCCCCTAATGATACAATCATTTTCTGACCTTTACAAGCTTGATTCCCACATAACTCTCAGACATGAGGCAACCAATTTATTTAACCAGTGCCATAAATAACTAGGAAATGAGGGAGAAGGGAATAGGGGGGTTATGTTGATAAAGTTGGCTGAGTGAAAATGGGAGGATGCTCGAGTGGTGCATAAATACCAGCATGGACTCATTGAGTTGAATGGTCTGCTTCTGTGCTGCATATCCTATTTAACCCTAGGTTACACTGGTCACTGGGAGCCGTGTAAAAATGATGGCAGAGTGACCGTCATAATGGGCGGAATTTAACTTGGCCCATGGAAGGAGGCTGGGGGGAGGGGAACTGGGACGGAAGGCAGGGGTGGAGAATCCATCGCCTTCCTGACTCTGTCCAATTCACTCAGGGGCGGGGCAGGTTGAGGATGACCTACCCTTCTTGAGGCCAACCGAGGCCCTTAAGTGGGGAGGCCACCCAGTTAACAACTGGCTGGGAGCTCTTGGAGGCAGGATCTCTTCCCTTAAAGGGACAGGAGCCCTGACGCTAGGCAGTACATCGCCAGATGGACATAGAATTGCGTTGGGGCTCTAGGAAATGGCCGATACATGGTTCTCCCTGGCTTTGCTGGCTGCTGCTGCCACAATACTCAGCCCTATCTCTTTTGGGTAGACTCCAATTCACAAACAAGCAGCAACAGCCCACTTCTACATTTCACTTGCGCAGTTGTGAGAGTTGGTGTTTCCAGCAGTCGCAGTGACTCTGTACTTTTGCAATGTATGTTTTCAGGGCTAGAAATACGGTAGCATGATTAGTTTCAATGCGTACGAAACCTTATGCACAAACTGCGTCACAAGCAATGGTGCCACTTTAAACAACATTTTACAGCCGCATGTGTTTCCCATAAAAACAGAAAATGTTGGAAATGCTTAACAGGTCAGGCAACATCTGTAGAGAGAGACACAGAGTTAGGGTTTCAGGTCAAATGACCTGTCATTAGAGCATCGGCATTCCCCTTGATGACTTCCTGATCAAAGTGGCTAGGAGAGGTCTGGGGAACCAGCTGCCCAACTGTTAAAACAGGGACCCAGGAGCATGGTCGTCAGCACAAGCTACGTAATTTGGGAGGGGCGTTCTCCACTCAGGACTCTTCAGCAGCTGCTCTGGCTGTCAATGAAATTATTTGTCTTTCAAAATGATCTCTGTGGGGTCAGGAGCAGCAGGGATGTTCCCTCATCTCCACAGAACTTGTGGCTGCAAACTTCCCTGCTCCTGCTCCAGAACACCCTTTCCCGGGATGGGTCTGCTGTCGGCTACTCAAGCTGCCTGACATTCATCTTTTTGAGTTGGGCTGGCTGCCTGTGCAACAGGCGATGGCAGCTCATCTAAGTAACACTAATGAGGTCCAAGGCCCAATTGCGGGCCAGTGCCTTGGGTGCTCTCAATGGGAGTGCACGCTCTTGTGTACAGCACCAATTTCAGGGTGGAAAATGGATCTGCAGACAGTAGCTCCCACCTCATCGTTTCCAATGGTCGTTGATGTGATGAAGAGCTGATGACTAAAGTAGGTAAGTTCAAAGAAAGCTTCCCGAGACAGGTGTAGTTAGATCGCAGAATTTTCAACCACCAACAATTGTTAAATCAGAATCTGTACTTTTAAATGTCAACTAAGTGACTGCTTGCAAACAATGGGCAGAATTTTATGTTCCACAGGTTGGCGCATGCCCAACCTGATTGGGCGTGAAATAGCGCGCAATGACATCGGCTGAGCATCCAGACGTCATCATGCTCTTGCGCGAGGCTTTGGTCAGTGGGCGCGAGCGGGTGCCCGCCATTAACTAAAAGGCCACTAAAGGCCGTTAAAAAGCCAATTGTTGCAAGGGCAAAATGGGCACATGGCCAGCTGACGATCTCAAAAACCTCATTCATAGGTGGGATAAAAGGGGGGAGCAGCATTGCCAGTGTCAGTGGTGTAGAGTTTGGTACATAGTCTGCTGCTGGTGACTTACTGGTACTTGGTAGCTTCATCTCTGTTCGGGGCTCCATTGTTAGCATTTCTAGGCTTTATTTCAGGGCTCTTTGGTGCGTCCAAAGCCCTTGGAGGATTCAGACCATGTGGTCCCTTCCAGGTATCAGACAGCCTTCCATTACCCTGGTAATGGGGATTGTGGTCTCTGCTGGTGGCACTCACTTTGAGGAGGAAGAGAGGGTAAGAAGAGAGAGGAGGCCAGGTGTCCTTATTCACCTTCCATGGGAGGGACCTATGGGAGGAGAGGCAGAGGCACAAGGGGTGCAGGGTCAGCAGGAAGTCAAAGGCAGAAGGGGCTGCAGAAGACACCACTATCCCACTGCCAGGGTTTATAGGCGGTGATACAGCTACCTCAATATGTCTGAAGTGCAATGCCGAAGGAGGCTCCATCTCTCAAGGGAGACAGTGACCTCCATTTGTCAGATGATTGGGCCTGAGATCAGCTCCGACTGTGTGGGTGGACACCCCATGCCAGTGGCTTTGGGGGTCACAGTGGCCCTCAACTTCTATGCCTCCGGCTCTTTCCAGGGGTTAGTGGGGAATCTGTGTGAAGTCTCCCATTCAGTTGTCCACAGTTGTGCCAAGCTGGTGACAGAAGCTCTGTTCAGGCGGGTACTGACCTTTATTCTTTACCATATGGATGAGGCCAGCCAGGCTGAGTGAGCCAGAGGGTTTGCAGCGATTGCTGAGTTTCCCCCGTGTCCAGGGTACAATCGACTGGACACATGTGGCCATTAAGGCGCCAGTGGGTGAGCCCGGTGCCTTCATAACAGGAAGGGCTTCCACTCCATGAACGTGCAGATGGTGTGTGACCACAGGATGCAGATTCTACAAGTCTGTGCAAGGTACCCAGGCAGCTCCCATGATGCTTATATCCTGAGACACTCCCAGCTGCCAGGGCTCTTCAGTGCTCCAGCTCAACTAGATGGATGGCTGCTGGGTGACAAGGGTTATCCATTGAAGAGGTGGCTCATGATGCTTTTCCACACCCAAGCACAGAGGCAGAGAAACATTACAATAGGAGTCATGCCTCCACAAAGGCAGTGGTAGAGAGAACCATAGGTCTTCTCAAGATGTGCTTCCGATGCCTGGACCATTCAGGGGGTGCATTACAATACCCCCCTGAGCAGGTGTCACTGATAGTGATTGCATGCTGCACTCTCCACAATCTGGCACTAGCAAAGGGGGGACCCACTGGAGGAAGAGGATCTTGACGCAACTGCACAGGCCACAGTTGTGGTCTCATGAGTCCAGTAGTGAGTTAGTAGAGGAGCGTGGAGAGGAGAAAGCTGAGGGCATGGAGGCAAACCTCGGGAACAACCAGGGGACCAGGGCCTTGATCCACGTTCCTTCAGCCAGGCTGCCAAAGATCTGCTTCCACCTCATGCCAGGGCTGCCGCCTCCATCCCGGATGTCTGAAATGGCCCTTTCATTTGAACCCAAAGTCCACTCAGTGCCTGTGCAATAAATGTTAGAGCCACTCATGTCCAGCATTACACACTGGCGTACCCTGCACCAAAAAAATAAAAAGTTGAAGCTTGCTTGGGTCATAATGACAAAAACAAAATTTATCTCATTTTGATAAACCATAAAGATTTACATAACTTTCTCTGGTCTTCATTCCCAGACCAGTAAAGATAAACCAAACATAAATGAACAGAAAATCACCTGTGAACTGTCCCTCTTGTGCACATGGTGCCTTTAACTTATGTTTCCGGGTGCTACATCTTGATGCCCACCCCACACCCCTCGCTGGCACTGGCATTGGAGACAGCCTGCTGCCTCTGCTGTCCTGTTGGCCATGATGAGTTTGGTGGTCGTCCTCTGGCCAGTGGAGCCAGTGCTGGCCCCGCCTGGGAGGGAGTGGCCAGTGCCACAGCTGGCATCTCCCTAGTCACCACAGCCTCATCAGATGTGACGGTCACTGGTGGAGGAATGGAGCAGCTGCTGTCATCTAAAACACCCTGAGGGGAGCCCACAGAGATGGCAAGCAGCTTGTGCGCCAATGTGATGTTGCTCTAGGCCTCCCTGCTCACCATTGATAGATAGACACTGAGCTGGGATACTGGGTGCCTCATCCATCTCCCACATTGGCACTGACAATCTGAGGTCAGTGCCTGCGTGAGGGCTGCAGGTCCGAGCACAACTCCAGAAACCCCTCATTCTGTCCCTGGAGCTGCCTCTCCATGAGAGTCACCACTCTCTCAATGGAGGAGGCAGTACACTCGGCCATGAGGTCAACGCAGTGCTCACGCTCTGCATGGATTCCTCCACAATGGAGACCATAGCACACAGACCCTCCTCGATCTCCACCAGATCCTCCCACGCATCTCGCTGGACATCCAGCATCTGCCGCTTAAGGGACGACTCCAGAGGTGCAACATCATCTGCCTTTGACTCAGCATCGTCCTGGTCCCCAGAAGTCCTCTGACTGCTGGCGCCCTGGGCACTCTCTGTCTCCGCCTGCACCTCAAGTGAGTGTGAAGTGCCCTCACCAATGTGCACGGACATTCTAGCCACTGATCTAATGCCCACCATGGTGCTGGCATTTGCGCTGGTGCCTGAGAGCGGGTGTGATGGAAGTGAAGTGAAGCCCAGTGGTCCTCCAGCATCAGGGATGGCCTTTCGGGGTCCAGAGAACAAATACATGCTGGCGAATCTAACAGAGAACAACGACATATCATTAGTTAAAGTCCCACACTGTCACTGTGTATGCCAGGCACCCTGGTGAGACATTGGAGATCTGCATCGTGGTGCCATCATCTTTCAATGATCAATGGGGAATCCAGGTTCGAGGCTCCAATCAATGAAGTGACTACACTAGAAAGGTTGCAAAATGCGAAACTCTCACCTCTGTGCATTGCGCTCTTATCTTCATCTGGCACCCCCACATCGCCACGCCTGGTTGCACAGGGTGGGTGCCACCTTTCAAGCTCGAGGGTATCCTGTTCAAACCTGCTGAGCAGCTGGAGGGTGGGGGGACGTCCGCCTGTATGTGCCTTCTCTGCGTGGATATGGTTTGTCTTCTCCAGAAAGGACAGAGGAGCATTGATTAGTCCACTCTCTACCTGCAGCGCCACTGCAGCCTGGCCAACCCCAGCTGAAGAACACCTCACAGGGCACATCCGAATCATGGCCCTCGAGCCGCAAGGCACTCAGCCCAAGCAGCCAGGTCTCAGCCCCTTGGCCAGCTCCGGTGTGACTGACAGTTGGCACTCAGACTCTAACACCCCTGAGGTCCACAGGGGGACAGCCAGACCTTAACACTTCTGCACACTGACCCGTACAAACATGGTACTCGCCCTTCCTGCTCACAGCAGGTCATTAAACCACTTCCAGCACTGCACCCATGTGCACCGCACCATGTCATGGCTGCTCACCAGCGCTGCCAGCTCCTCCCATGCCCTCTTGGTGAGGTGCGGTGACCTCCTCCTCCCATCTCTGGGGACAAGGGTGTCCCTCCTGACAGCCGCCTCCACCAGCAGGACGGCGAGGCACTCATCCAAACGCAGGGGACCGAGTGCCCACCCCATTTGCACCCCCTGCCTGGCGTCTCCAGCCGCACCTGACTCCATAACCCGAATGTTGAAGGCGCAGAGGAGACGTTTTTCCATGGCAGCCTTCCGGGGGCTGCCGGGTCCATTTTAAAACTGGCCGGGCCGGGTTGCCATTGGACCCCGGTGGCTGACAGGCACCTTCCTCCGCTTGGCCCTTCCCGACCAGTGACAAGCCGCGTTTCACGCTGGGCAGAGTTTAATTGCCCCGCCGGCGTGAAATCACGGCTGGGGGCCAATCGCGGGCAGCCCACCCCTTCCCAGCCATTCCTGGGCTCACCCACTGTGCCCGCCCGCCCGATGACCTCAAAATCCTGTCCAATGAGATAGTGGACTGCAGCAGGAGTTAGCAATGAATTTACATTAGGCTAGCTGGCTAATCTGGAAAGAAAAACACTGAGGTAGATGGGCTGACTGGCCTGTGTTTGTATCTATCATCCTGTGATTCTATTCTATGAACTATCACCAGCTGAATTATGGTTAGTGGAGCATGATGATTGATACTTCAGTACAAGTTCTCTGTGCTAGCTGTACTTTCAATAACCATCGGGGCCAGATCTATAAGACATCTGCTCTCATTGCATCTGGCTGGTCACATCCTGTACTTTGTCACTAAACACACAAAGCTGCCTCTCTTGTTTTATAGCACATGCTCGGCTTAATCGGGACAAAACCATTCGGTAGTTTTATTTACAAACATAAAAGACCACGTGGGCTGCGGCAAAAACTAAAACAAAAGGGTTTGTAGGTTTTTGCATGCATCACGACACACATAAGTGAAACTGATACTTCCAAATGTGAAAGTCTCTTGCCTAATGCCCGTGAAGATTTCTAAAAGCAGCATGATTGCTCAGTTTCGACAGTAATTTATATGAAAAGGGAAATCAATTACTGAACTCACTGAGAATTGCCTGGCCTCTTGAAATTCATTTCAGAGCATTCTGTTGTCTCTAAAATGCTTTTGTTATGAGCTTAATGAGTACAGTGCTTCATGTACCCTACAAGGAATGAATGTAACATGGCTGCTTCCAGTCAGTGCCTTATGGCAGAGGTCACCTGACTATGGGAAGCCAGGATCTTTAGAGCATGGTTGCATTTCAATCAAATGGTTTTGGTACACCCTGAGGTTGTGGAAGGTTCTGTTCAAATGCAAGCGCAGGACGAAAAGAACAGTAAAAACTGGGAAATAAGAATACTGGTCTAAACTGGTCATGTGTACCTCAAAATGGAACACCAGTAAAACTGGGAAATAAGAGTACTGGTCTGATCTTTTTCTTTTCCCCCGTCTGAAAGTCTTTCTTTTTCTTTCCTCTCTCTCCCCTTCTCTCTCTCTCTTTCTTTCTCCCCACAAGCGCCATGAAGCCCTACATTCAATGGCAGGATGTCAACATTTCCACTTGAGTTCACAACGAGGGTAGAGGCGCAGGCCCATGGAGCAGCTGCCCTCTACCCATTAAAAGCTCTCGTAGGCTTGAGTAACACGTGAAAATCCAATAGAACTGGGTTCTCCCCAATATCCTGCCCCTCTGCTCCCATGCAGAGACTATCATATTATTTTGTTTGCTGATGCATTTTGGTTGCAAAACAATGATAACCTTAGAACAGCAAAGAGTATGAACATGAATATATTCTGAAACCTAGCATTATATGAATACATGGCGTGACCTCAGGTACAGTTATGTCAAGCGTTTTTGGTCCAGTGTAAAGTTTAACCTTTAACTAGGTGAAAAGTTGATCTCTATCTGTGCTTTGAGAAGATGTGCGTATTTCACGATAAAGTAAACATCATTTGACAGCTGCCTCTCAGTTGTAATTAATACTGAAACCAACATCGCAACTTCATAAGAGTTCAAGAAGGGGTTGCAGTTTTTTAAAACCCTGTTTCCCTGCAAGAGCAAGCTGGAAAATGTGGCGCGTTGAATCGCATTGTCTCCCCAAGAAAAACACTCTGTAAAATCCTTCATTAATTTCCCCATCTGTTAAATGAATGGGAGGCTGACATGGATGATGCAATTTCAGCCGAGGCTAGAAACTTGGGAGGAGAGTCCCAGTCGGCCCAAATTCTTATTTCCCAGTTTTTACTGTTCTTTTCGTCCTGCGCTTGCATTTGAACAGAACCTTCCACAACCTCAGGGTGTACCAAAACCATTTGATTGAAATGCAACCATGCTCTAAAGATCCTGGCTTCCCATAGTCAGGTGACCTCTGCCATAAGGCACTGACTGGAAGCAGCCATGTTACATTCATTCCTAGTCGAAACTGGTTTGGGAAGGTTGACAGGCAGTAGGGGGGTGGTGGCGGTGGTATTGTGTGAGGGCTATGACGTTAGGTAATCTTTCCCTGGTCTTGCTCCTCTCCCTGCGTTTGTGATGTTTTGTTCTGCAGAAATAAAGGGCTGCACTTATTGCCCACCCCAGGAGAAGACTAAGAGGCAGGAGGAGCCATTTAATAGGACGGGGAGACAGGGGGGAGAATGTATGTCACCTCCCTGACTCCCCCCCCTACCCGCCACCGCGCCCCCCGCACCCCCCCTCCACCACCACCACCCGACTGTTTCAGTTAGGGGTGGGGAAGCTCAAGGTCGGCCTTCTCGTCCCTAAGTTAATTGAGGCCTTTAAGTGGTCAGTTAAGGCCACTGAAGGGCCTCAACCTATGGTTGCTGGTATTTTACCATGGTGGGAGAGGCCATGCCCTGTGGGTGCCTGTAGGCTGTTCACGCTCTCCGTGGTCATCGGAGAGCCTGCCAGCAACAAGGGCCACCCTAACAGAAAGCCCCCCAACTCTCCACACTGACACCCCTCGCCTCCCCTTTTACTCCACTGCCCCCGCCCCCCCCCCACCACCCCCCCTCACAACCTCGTCTCTGGGGTCTGCCAGACTGGCCAAAATAAGGCAGCACCAATGACCTGGTTTCGGGGGCCTTTCTGGCTGCTCCTCGTAGACCAAGGCCTCCTGCAGTCCCAGCAGTGGCCAGCACTCCCTTTGGCGCTGCTGGGACTGAAGGGCTGCTGGCTGCTGGCTGCTTGGTTGGCTGGCAGCTCTCGGAGGCGGGGTCCTGGTCCTAAAGGCCCCAGGAACCCTGGCAATACCTTGTTGGGCTTTAACCCTATCGATGTTCCCAGAAATGATCATGGTGGGTTTGCCACCAGCTCTGCAGCTGGTGGAGGAGGCCATCGCCATGCTCATTAAATTTAGCCCAAAGAGTGAGAGCTGGTGAAAAGCTGCTGAAAAGGTAAATGAGGATGTGTAAATCTTGTGTTTATAATGCACGGGCTGAGAGTTAGACAAGAAACTGTTTGGTGACTATTAGGTGGCTTCTAGCGGTGCTGGAAAACATTGTCACTCTCCTTGACCTCCTTCAGTGAGGTACCAGAAAACCTGAGGCAGCCCTGCAACTCAACGCTGCCAAGGGAATTGCCCCCACTGTGCCAATGAAATCTTCCCGATGGGAACGCAAACTTGCTTTAAAAAATGCGCTCCCACTTCAAAAGGTCTCAGGATGACCGCCGGAAGTTGCACGGAGAAAATGGGTGGGCTATCCAGTTCCCAGTGCAGTTGGGTGGTGAGCCTGTTAGTCATGTTAAAATGAGGCCTGGGCCTCACACTGCTAATGCTGGGGGAGGTGTGCGGGGTGGTTTTTATTTGTCCCGCTCAATTCAGGCCCTGGGTTAAAATTGCTAAGATTTGATATGGCATCCAAGAACCAACCAACTACTTACTGATCCAACTTAGCTCATCCATTCAAAAAAACCCGAATATCACCCCCCCACCACCATCGGCATTAACCAATGTCTGTATTTTTAACAATTAAGGTTTTTGTTCCTCCAATAACGTATCCAGAATTCCATTCCGGGTATTGTTGACTGCATGAAGGAAAATTCCTGTTCTAATTAACAAGTGGATAATGATTGATGGAACATTTTGTTGAGAAATGTAGAGAAAAGCAGCAGGGCATATTAGACATGAAAGCCTGATGATTTAATGGAATCCAGTGTACTTTTCTCAAGATCCCACAGGACAACTTTCAACCTGACTGAAGGCTTAATGCATCTCACCTGTTCCTCCTTTGACAATGCCATTTTGTGGTGAACTGTTTGAAGGTGCTCAAGGATTGACTTGTGGTCCGGATTACTCTCAGGATCCTTTCTCTCCCTGAACAGGGAAGTGGTTGGCCTTTGCTCAACAGCTTCTACAAACACAACCAGAATCGCGAATTTAAATTATTTGGGATCTCTTCTGCCGCTAGGCATTACATTCTATACCCTTCGCTCTCTAGCATGGTTTATTGCTTTTCCCTCATTCATTGTTCACCAATCCTTCACGCATTGTGCCCACCCCCTTTAGAATTCTCGTTCAAAATATTTCACCTCACAACCCGTACTCCCAGCTTTCAAAACCTTCTCAAAAACATAGCTGTTTAATTGTAAAGCTGTAGCAATGCTGCTCTAAAATGAAAAGTTATATTCCCTCAACAGGGGCACTGAGGAGATATTCATTCTCTGTCAGGCAATGCTAAGACTAGCTGACCAGAACTGAAACAACAATTCCATCCATTTTATGTTTTTTTAACGAACGAGAAATGGAAACTTGGCTTTAGTACAACCAGAAGTTGGCAAAAGTAAAGGTGGAAAATCATAAGAAATAAATACACAGAAAGCTGAGTTTTGTAAGTATGCTTAAAGATATGCTGTTAAATAAAATCATCTTGATTAATGTAGCTTCAAAACTTATTTCATTTTCTGCAGTCAGCACCAACATCCCGCAATACCATACATGTGGTAAAAAATACACAAAGTCTTTACTGCATTCCCAATTTGATAATGAAATAGGTACCTGTCAACCAGCACCATTATGGTTCCTTAGTTATGTGAATTTGAATGACATGTCTTAATATATGTACCGACAAACTGGAAGAAGGATGGATGAAGGGATGGGTAAACTGATATTCGGAAGAATAATGGATAGACAGGCGGAAAGACGAATGGATCAATTATTCGCTGCAGGGGAATCTGTATAACTAGTTTCCCATATAGCAAGCATACTGAGGAGGTGCCTTCCCTGCTAAGCCTAGTGTCAACTCTGATTGATTTTTATTTTTGATGAATGAGTTTAAATCATTGTCTAGTGCATGTGAATAGCTCCGTGAACTGCAGTGATTCTTAAAAAGAATGTAAAGAATGGTGTTGCCTCACAGGTAAATGGAGACTTTATAAAGCAATTCTCCCTGTTTGAGCAGTGCTATCTAAAACCCATCCAAAAGTAAAGCCTACAGAATTTTCTCGCTTTGAACCTCTCTAGCAAAACACAAAGCTTGCAAAACAAAATACTATGACCTGAGATAAATGTCTTAATGACATTTATGTCAGTCTAATCGAAAGCTTAATAAGGTTCAAAGCGTCTTCGGACAGTTAGGTTACTGGCTAAGGGCTCACTGAGTCATACTGTTTTCTTACTGGAACTAAAGTAAGAAGTTAAGAACAAAGAAAAGCAAAACATTGCAGAGGTTAGAAATCTGAAATAAAAACAGAAATGCAGGAGAAACCCAGGCAGCATCTGTGGAGAGAAAAAAACAAAGTTAAAATTTCAGGTAGATGAACTTCCATTAGAAATTAAAAGGCCCATTTATGTTTGTCAGAAGCCTCATACATTTATACGCAGGGACCCATCCTCTGCAAACAAAAGAAATGTGTTCAAGGTTTTGCTTTCTCCTATTGCTTTCTCCATGACAATGCTTCAGCCAATCAGAGTTGACTTGCCAAGCAATCAGCACCCCTTTCTCCTGTAGTATAAATTGTTGTGATCATTTGAAATTTGGCTTTCTTGTGTTTGTCCTGATGAGTGCAAGACCAACAACTTTAGCAAAATGTATTAGTTTTCAGCAAAATTAAGAGATAGTTTGTCTATTTTCCAACATTCCCTGTGCCCCCCAACCTGTCCTGAAGGTATATTTTGGCATACAGTTGCAACTACCCATTAACCCTTTCAAGTTCATAATTCTTTAAATGTTCACCAAGATAGCATTAAGCCTAGCAATTGCATTGCATGCTACTAGCATTTGAATTCTTAACAGCCCAGATTTTGCACTCATGGCATCCGTTCATTATACTTACACTGGCCAGAGATGTTCTGTTGGCTTTACATTGTAACTTGGTTATTAAAGAGTCAAACAGTACTTCACACTCCAAAGGGGACCTAGGACCTGTGTGAACATGGCAAGCAAAGGGCTGTCATCTTATCTAGGCAGGTTGAAGAAGCATTACTGAGGCATGCAGAGTCTGTTCCAGGACGTATAAGCTAGAATATTTAATTCAATGATAATTCATGTATAGAAAACAAAATAAATGGAGGGAAAGATGGAATTAAGAGAACAAGAGAGAGAAAAAGTTAACATTCACTGAGATTGTTTTGCGATAATTAAGACTTACAATGCTGCTAAAAATTCACTTTCAATTGAATGAACCAACCCTAATTTTTGCTTGCAAATTTAGTGGATATCGATTGTTTAGTTACAGCTTGAGTATCCTTAATCCGTAAATCCAAAAACCAAACATATCCAAAACTACACTTTTTTTGAATCTCATTGACCTTTAGTGCGGGAAGTCTAATAGTTTGTCTGCATTGTTTATCTTATGATTTTTGTGGTGAGCACGTCTAAAAGAAATTTATTACGGATACCCTGTGTTTATTATTCAATGATACATCTTACTTTTCTAGCCATTTTATTTACTTTAGACTATAGCTAGCCTATGCTTAGGCTATTGTGATATAAGTTTATAGGCGGTATCTGAAAACCAAAATTAGCTGAAATCCGAAATGCAATTGGCTCCGAGAGTTTCAGATAAAGGATACTCGACCTGTACAGCCATTTCATTTCCTTCATATATGATTTAATACTGAGTCTCTCGATGAGATACTGTTTTAGCAAAGTTTCTGAAGGAGCAGGGCAACTTGGAAAGCAATTTCCTGGTTTCTGCATTTCATGGAATCACAGAATTGTTGCAGAGTAAAAGGAGGCCATTCGGCCCATCATGTCTGCACTGGCTGTCTAAAAGAGCAGTTGACTTAGCGCCATTCCCTCGCCTTCTCTCAATATAACCTTGCACATTCTTCCTCTTCAGGTAACAGTCTAACCCCCTTTTGAATGCTTTGATTGAACCTGCCATTTAACTGCGCATGTGCAGACCCCAGAAGCTGCCGGCCGGAAGAAGTGATAGCTTTAGGGCAAAATCCAGACCAATGCTCTGGTGTTTTCTTTCTAACAGCCAACTGCATTTCATGAATGTATTTTGACTTGCCTCCCAGGATCAGCGACTTTATATTATCTTCCATCCCTTTGCCAATGCCATTAACTTTTAAGTGGATTTCAAGTGTCCCTGTAATTCTTTTTTCAACAGATATTTCCTCCAAAAATGATGCAGCTGAAGAGAATTTTTTTTGCCATGCACAATGTAGTTCATCAATAGTAATAGTGGAAATGTGAATTCCGAGTGGCGATGTGAAAAACCTTACTGTATGATGTAAATGACAAGTAGTGAACTTAAAGCGATGAGGCTTCAAAGTAAAGCTTGGAAACAGATAAAATAAAACATTTGTATTCATGCATCGCCTTTCATGGCCACAGGACTTCTGATGAAAGGTCATTGATCTGAAACATTGGGCGGGGTTTTCTGGCCCCTGGTACCGGCCGTTAAAAGCAAACGGTTCTCCAAATTTTTCCATCCCGCCTGCGATGTGGTCGGCCGGTGTTGGGGCCAGCAAATCTCGACCGCTAATTCTGTTTTCTACCAGGCTGCCAGGCCTGCTGAGTATTTTCAGCATTTCCCACTTTTATTTCCGACCGCCAACGTCTGCGGCATTTTGCTTCTGTAAAAATCTATCAAAGTCCATTCGAAACTGTTAAATGCCGTGACCTCAGTGGCTTTTTGGGGAGATGGTTGCAGGTTTAAATTATCCTACCATGTGAAGAAGTGCTTTCTAACAACACCCCTGAACAGCTTAGCTCTAATTTTATGGCCGCGCCCCTTTGTTCTGGACTCTCTTACCAGGAGAGATAGTTTGCACCTACTCAGTCAATTCCTTTGATCATCTTAGCTCCCTCAATTAGACCGCCCCTTAATCTTCTATATTTAAATGAATACAACATTGTATTCTAACCTTTAGTTGATTCCAGATGGAGGGAAGGAAGGCAGTTAAATTACAGGAAGCAATTTGGGACATACAGAACAAGTCGCCTAAGATATATAAATTAATAGGCCAACGGCAGGAGTTTAGTGTGACCAAGTGTGAAATACTGCATGAGAAACAAAATGGGCATCTAAAGTACTCCATGAATGGTTATTGAGGTGAAACTGAAAAGAAACCTAAGAGAATTTCTGCTGAACGTGTTCAAACACTGCAGGTATCAAAAGATCAAATAGAATAGTGAATTATGCAGTGAAAATGGTAGGTTGCAAGATAGCCTTCAACTGTACAGTACATAAATCAATCTCCTTCTTCTGGTCACTGAGACACCAGGAAGATATTCAAGCCCTGCAGGTGGATCACTGAAATAAGAGAATAATGAAGATAAACAGGCGAATCTCAAGCTTTTAAGTCTTAAAAAGAAGTGACCATATATATTTGTTTTAATTGAGGCATGTGCAGGGAACATACATCAAGAGCATACTTCAAACTAAACCATAATAGCAGGATAAAGGCGTCACACGTTCAAACTAGTGAAAGACAAATTTAGGGAAGTTCTTCAACACACAAGAATTGATGAATACACTGAGTAATGATTACAGGTAGGGTAGTTGAACTGACTCACCAGAATTATTTAAGAAACAGTTGAATGCTGTCATGGTGACTCCGTAGGGTCTTTCCAGGTACGTGAGTTAAGACAGGCCAAATTTTCTTCCCCCACCTTTACCTTTCTTATTATGAAGGTATAATAATTTTCATAATATTATTCCGGTTTACTGTAAAGTAGGTTTATGGGTGTGAGTGTAAGTTGTACTGTCCGTGTGATTTAATTAGATTTGGGCCAGGATTTCCCAGCCTTCGGGTGGGTTCGGAGTGGACGAGTGGGAGCAGCTGTGAAATGGACTGCCACCCGCGATCGGGCCCCCACCACGCTTAGCGACCAGCCAGCATGGATTGTGTGCTGTGGGGCGGTGGGGGAGCGGGTGTTAGATCAGGGCGAGTGTGGAGGTTCACGCAGGTATGCGAGTGCGTGGCAGTGAAAGCTCCCTGAGGCACAGAGCTGCCTCTGGGGAGGCGAAGCTTCTGAAAATTGAAAATAAAGCATTTAAAAACGTTGAAAACGTCTCGCCTCACACATGACCAGGGACATACTAGAAATTAGCTTGAAAAAATTTATATGTTTTTTTAATCACTGACCGAAACCTCGGCCCATGGACGAGGTTTTGCAAAGGATTCAAAGGCCACCTGGCCGATTTGCCTGCCCGCCAACCGTAAGGTAGGCCGGGCAGGGCAAAGTTTATTTTAATTATGGCCAGAATTTTCCCCTCGTCCGGGCGGGCTCGGTGGGGACGGTTGGAGACGATCAGGAAGCCGACCGCCGCCCCCGATCGGCTCCGCACCACGATTTTACGCGGGCTGACCAGTTAAGGCCCGCCCAGCGTGAGATGCAACTGCAGCCGTAGAATGAATGAGAAGGGACGGGCAAGGGCGGGTGCTCAATGTCTGCCGGGTCCAATGGCAACCCTGGCGGCCAATTCAAATGCAGCTGCGGCAGCCATTGGAAGGCTCCCAGTGAAGAACGTTGACCTCATGATGGACAGAGTTGCGGGAGGGCAGGTCGGCGGGACATTCGGCCCCAAATTTTTCTGATAAGTGCCCCGCTGCCCTCCTGGAGGAGGCGGCAGCACGGAGAGAAATCCCTGTCTCCAGGGATGGGAGGAGGAGGCCCCCCCACCCCGCCACCACCACCACCCCCCCCCCCACCCCTTACCTTTCAGTAAGGCCTTTGACAAGGTCCCTCATGGCAGACTGGTACAGAAGGTAAAGTCGCACGGGATCAGATGTGAGCTGGCAGGATGGATACAGAATTGGCTTGGTCATAGAAGACAGAGGGTAGCAGTGGAAGGGTTCTTTTCTGAATGGAGAGCTGTGACTAGTGGAGTTCTTCAGGGATCAGTGCTGGGACCTTTGCTGTTTGTAGTATACATAAATGATTTGGATGAAAATGTAACTGGGCTAATTAGTAAGTTTGCAGATGACACTAAGGTTGGAGGAGTTGCAGATAGTGAAGAGGATTGTCAAGGGGTACAACGGGATATAGATCGGTTGGAGACTTGGGCGGCGAAATGGCAGATGGACAAATGTGAGGTAATGCATTTTGGAAGGTCTTATACAGGCAGGAATTATACAGTAAATGGTAGAACCATTAAGTGCATTGACGGGCAGAGGGATCTGGGTGCACAGGTCCACAGGTCACTGAGAGTGGCAACACAGGTGGATAAGGTAGTCAGGAAGGCATATGGCATGCTTGCTTTCATTGGCAGGGATATTGAGTATAAAAGCTGGGAAGTCATGCTGCAGCTGTAAAGAACCTTGGTTAGGCCACACTTGGAATATTGCGTGCAATTCTGGTCGCCACAATACCAGAAGGATATGGAGGTGTTGGAGAGGGTGCAGAGGAGGTCTACCAGGCTGCTGCCTGGTCTGGAGGTTATTAGCTATGAGGAGAGGTTGGAGAAACTCAGATTATTCTCACTAGAGCGACGGAGATTGAGGGGCGACTTGATAGAAGTTTACAAAATTATGAGTGGCATGGACAGTGTAGATAGTCAGAAGCTTTTTCCCAGGGCAGAAGAGTCAATTACTAGGGGACATAGATTTAAAGTGAGAGGAGATGTGTGGGACAAGTTTTTTATGCAGAGGGTAGTGAGTGTCTGGAATTCGCTGCCAGAGGAGGTGGTGGAAGCAGGTACGATAGTGGTGTTTAAGAGGCAGCTTGACAAATGGATGAATAGGATGGGAATAGAGGGATATGGACCCCGGAAGTGCAAAATGTTTTAGTTGACGGGCAATATGACTGGCGCAGGCTTGGAGGGCTGAAGGGCCTGTTCCTGTGCTGTACTTTTCTTTGTTCTTTGTACCTCACTAAAACGGCCTGGGAGGAGGTGCCATCCAGGGTCAGCAGCCATGATATGGTGAGACGCACATGGGTGCAGTGCCAGAAGCGCTTCAATGATCTCCTGCAATTGGGAAGGGTGAGTACCGTGTTGACATGGGTCACTTAGCACAGCAGGTAAGAGCTGGCCATCCCCCACTTAGACCTCAGAGGTCTTAGAGCGTGAGTGGCAAATGTTAATGAGGCAGCATCTGGGCAAAAGGGTGATCCCTGGCTGCTTGGAATGAGTGTGTTGTGACTGCAGGGTCACTGATTGGCTGAGCCCTGCGAGGTTTTCCTATGGTGGGTTTGGCCAGGCTGTAATGGCAATGTAGGTACAGGGTGGACTAATCAATGCTCCTCTCTCCTTTCAGGAGAAGACATCCCATAATAATGCCGAGAGCTTGCGGACTGGCGCGGGACCACCTCACCAACTCATCTCGACCCGATATGAGCAGGAGGCCATGGAGCTGGAGAGGCGCAATGTTCCTAAACCAAGTGGCCACGGTGAGGTTGGGGTGTCACAGGGAGGTAAGAGTGTCGTGCACTAAGGTGAGAATGTCTGTCATAACAACCATTCCATTGTAGTCTCTATATTGATGTAATTCTCAAACCTGGAACCCTCACTGATGATGGAAAGACGAGGGCACCCTGATGCGTATCTGTCTCATCCAGGTGCCAGGCAGGCACAGTAACAGTGCAATGACTTCATGTCCTTGTTCTTCCTTTCAGGCTCACCAGCAGCCTATCAGGTTGAGGAGGCTGAAGGCCCACCACTGACCTCAAAAAGCAGCAGCCTGCGTCACACCCTCTCAGCCAAGCAGGCACCAGCGCAGATACCAGCACCTCAGTGGGCATTAGATCGGCAGCTAGCATCTCGGTGCACACTGGTGAGGGCACTTCACTCTCACTTGAGGTGCAGGCGGAGGTAGAGAGTGCCCAGGGCGCTGGTGGTCAGAGGGCTGCTGGGGACCAGGAACATGCTCATTCGGTGGCTGATGATGGGCCTCTAGAGTTGTCCCTGAGGCAGCAGATGCTGGAAGTCCAGCGGGGTGTGTGGGAGGATCTGGCAGAGATACGTGAGGGAATGTGTGCCATGGTATTCGTTGTGGAGGAATCCATGTGGAACGTGAGCAATGCAATAACCCTCATGGCTGAGTGCAATGCCTTCTTCTAGGAGAGAGTGGTGATTCTCATGAAGAGGCTGTTCCAGGAACTGAATCAGGGGTTCCTGGGGATGCTCTCTGACCTGCAAGCCCTCACACCAGCAATGACCTCAGCTGGTCAGTGTCAGTGTGGGAGGTGGATTGGGCACCCAGTATCCCAGCTCGGTGCCTGTCCACCAGTGGTGAGCAGGGAGGTGCAAAGCGACCTCACATTGACACACGGTCTGCCTGTCATCCCTGTGGCTCCTCTCAGGAAGCTCTGGATGGCAGCAGCAGCTCCTCCGCCCCTCTGCCAGTGACCATGGCATCTGATGAGGCTGCGGTGACTGGGGAGATGCCAGCCGTGCCACTGGCCACTCCCACACTGCACCCCACCCTTAAACCAGCTGATATTTCACCTCTTTTCTATTTTTCCTTAGTTCTGTTGAAGAGTCATACGGATTCGAAACGTTAACTGTGTTCCTCTCCGCAGATGCTGTCAGACCTACTGAGTTTTTCCAGGTATTTTTATTTTTGTTTTGGATTTCAATCATCCGCAGTTTTTTGCTTTTACCATATCATTAAATGTTTTTTTTTTACAACAAGCCCTTGGGTGCTTCATTTGTTCTGCAGGTGCAGGGTAACCTATGATGTTACGAGTGACTTGTTTCTCATGAAACTTTATTGAAATGGCACATAGTGCATGTTGTTCACCAAGCAAATGATCCTGTCAGATATCGGGTATGGAGCTTGCAGCCCTGGCATGTGGTGGTGGTTCTTATTTGGTAGGCTAGCTGAAGGAGCGTTGGATCAAAGCATCCCAGGTGTCCCTGCCTCCCTGGAGGTTGCCCAGGTCAGCGTCCATACCCTCAGCGTTCTCCTGGCCGTACTCGTCCTCGGACTCATCGTCTGCTGCCTGAGCAGCTGCGTCAAGATCATCTTCCTCCACAGCAACCCCCCCGCCTTTCCAGTGCCAGACTGTGGAGAGCGCAGCATGTAACCACTCTCAGTGATACACGATCTGGGAGTATTGCAGTGCAGCCTTTGAACGGTCCAGGCATCGGAAGCGCATCTTGAGAAGACCTATGTTTCTCTCTACCACAGCCCTTGTGGACTCATGGCTCCTGTTGTACGGCTGCTCGGACTCTGTTCTTGGATGGTGGAGAGGCGTCATGAGCCACCTTCTGAGGGGATAGCCCTTGTCACCCAGCAGCCATCCATCCAGTCGGGCTGGAACACTGAAGAGCCCCAGCACCTGGGAGTGTCTCAGGATCTAAGTGTTATGGGAGCTGCCTGGGTACCTTGCACAGACTTGTAGAATCTGCATCCTGTGGTCACACACTATCTGCACGTTCATGGAGTGGAAGCCCGTCCTGTTGACGAAGGCACCAGTCTCACCCACTGGCGCCTTGATGGCCACATGTGTACAGTCTATTGTACCCTGGACATGGGGGAAGCCAGCAATTGTTGCAAAGCCTCTGGCTCGCTCAGCCTGGCTGGCCTCATCCATACAGTAATGAATGAAAGTCACTGCACTCCTGGACAGAGCGTCTGTCACCAGCCTGACACAACTGTGGACAGCTGACTGGGAGACTCCACAAAGATCCCCCGCTGACCCCTGGAAAGAGCCGGGGGCATAGAAGTTGAGTGTCACTCTGACCCTCAGAGTCACTGGCATGGGGAGTCCACCCATACAGTTGGAGCTGATCTCAGGCTCGATCACCTGACAGATGGAGGTCACAGTCTCCATTGAGAGGTGGAGCCTCCTTCAGCATTGCACCTCAGACATATTGAGGTAGCTGCATCGCCGGCTGTAAACCCTGGTAGTGGGATAGTGGCGTCTTCTGCGGCCCCTTCCACTTTGGACTTCCTGTTGGCCCTGCACCCCTTCTGCCTGCGCCTCTCCTCCCACAGGTCATCCCTTGGAGGCTGAACAGGGACATCTGGCCTGCTCCCCCTTCTGGCCCTCTCTTTCTCCTCAGAGAAGGTGCCTCCAGCGGAGACCACAATCCCCATTCCCAGGGTAACGGAAGGCTGTCTGATACCTGAAAGGACCTATGTGATGTGAATCCTCTGAGGGTCTGGAAAACAACACTGAGTCTTGAACTGAAGCCTCTTATTTCTGTCAAAGTGAAATTAAGCTAAACTGCTCACACAAGCAACCAACAGCAGCTTATAAGCTAAAGTACGAACAACCCTCATTAACAAGCCTGCTCATCACTCTTAACCCGCCCGTGGATGAGGTTTTTGAAAATGTGGCCTGCCCACCAGCTCGTTTAGCCCCTGCGAGGCCCTGAAAATCGCACGGGCTACATAAACTCTGAGACAATTCATGTCTCAAGGGTCTTAACTGGCCACTTAATTAATGGTGGGCACACCTCCATCTTAATCGCGTGCCCGCCTAGCGAGATATTGCAAGGGTGCGTGTTGATGTCGGCATGCTCGGCTGTCGTCCACGCGCTTTATTTCTCGCCCGGACATGTCGGGCGTGCACCTGCACGCCAACATAAACGTTCTGCCCTATGACTTTAATGGCCTTAATTGGCCGTTTAATTGTCGACGGGCGTGCTGCCGACTCCCGCATGCGCCCGCCAACCAACATATCGCGTGAGTGCGTGATGATGTTGGGACACTCGCTCGCTCAACGTCAATGTCCATCATTTTATACTCTTTTGGGTCGGGAACACACCTGCTGGACGCATGAAATATTCTGCCCTTGGAGTCAGGTAGGCTGCAAGCCTGAAATTATCAAAAGAAGCCAGGCATAGAAACGTACTTGAAATGCTAATGAGTGAACTTGGATGGTGTCTTATTGTGTAAGGTGTGAAGGAAATTTGCATTTCTGGATAAGTGATAGGGGTGGTTTGAATTTCAAAGGGATGTTAGGTGTGACAAAAGTATAATTTTCATAATATTTTTCTGGTTTATTGTGAAGTAGGTTTATGGCGGTAAGTATAGTTGGGTCTGTCTCTGTGATTTAATTACATTTGGTGTCAAGTAGAGTGCAAGCTTGGAATGATCAAAGTAAGCTAGGTGCTTGACATGCTAATGAGTAAACATGGATGCTGGCTTAGCATGTAAGGTGTGAAGAGAATTTGTATTTTTTAGGTGAATGAAGGGATTTGGATTTCAAAGGGACCTTAGTCTGTTTACAACTAGCCAGATAAGCAAGGTTAGGTTGTGTGTTTATTTTCCCAAAGGTAACTGACAATATTGGCAACATGAAAGTTTTTATATTATGAGGAAGATACAGTTTCAAAGACATATGGAACAATATGATTTACATATTAAAAAGGGAGAAACATATATAAAAAGGAATGAAAGTCTATGTGGAAGGAGGCCATGTAAAATCTAACAGGAGTGTGTAAAATGGCTTTAATGAAGCCTCTAGCCATGTGTGCATGAGTCTGCTATATAACAAAACTGAAGTTGGGAAAAAACCAATTGGAATTCCACTGTCAAGTGGGTATTGTGTTAACTTGCCGGTTCTGTTCTAAATTTAAAATCTAATTGGACTGCTGCCTCAAGTGGGGTATAACTGGGAGTCAAGTCAGTTAGGAATTTTAGGATTTATTATCATAATAAGTAACTGCAGTGTCATGTATGTGCTTGAAATCTTTTATTTTGTTAATAAATATTTTAATTTACTTTTTTTAAATCTCCAAAGGTCTTGGTGGACTTATTACTTCTGAATTCAATGCACACATCTTCTCATAATAAACATAAATTGTAAAACAGCTGTGATAGTATGACCAAGTTTCCCTTGTGGGTTTGATCTGCCTGGCACACATCATCTGCCCTAAAAAGGATGGTTACAACTAGCCAGATAAGCAAGGCTAAGCAGTGTGTTTATTTTTCCCAAAAGTTACTCGTGATATTGGCAACATGAAAGATTTTCATATTATGGGAAAAGTAAAGTTCCAAAGATATATGGAACAATGGAATTTACATATTAAAGAGTGAGAAATATATATAAAGGAGAGTGAAAGGCTATGCCAGGGGACCATGTAGGATCTAATAGGAGTGTGTGAAACAGCCTTCGGGAAGCCTCCGGCCATGCTTGCAAAAGTCTGCTCTGTCAAGTAAGTGAAGTTAGGGACAAGATTTTGGAATTCTACTTTCAAGTGCATGCTCTGGTGACTTGCTGACCTGTTTTCTTAAATCTAAAATCTATTTTGGACTGTTGCCTTAAAGTGGGTGTATAATTTAGAGTCAGGTTAATTAGAAATTTTAGGATTTGTTATATTATTAAGTAATTGTAGTCTATGTATGTGCTTGACATTTTTTTTTGTTAACAAGTATTTTAATTCAATTCTTAAAAATCTCTAAAGGTCTTCGTGGACTCATTTCTTCTGAATTCAGTGCACACATCTTCTCATAATAAATGCAAATTGCAAAACAGCTGTGATAGTGTGGCCAAGTTCCTTTTATGGATTTGATTTGCCTGGCACACATCATCTGCCACGTCATAACATTTTTGCAATCTTACAAAATAGTAAAATCCACAACATATGAATATAAAAGTGCTGTTAGAAAGCATCATTTACAGAAACACAAATAAATGGAGAAACAAATGACAAGTGACGTTAAAATGGATTTTTTCCAATTTGTTCCTAGTTAATTTCATGCTGATTATTACCTTCTTTTCCAGGATACAAGGCCTTTGCAGTGCCCTCAATTAAACCAAGTACTGTTAAAGACAAAGAACAGAGTGGCAGTCACATTTTCTGTTTGCAGACTACTTTAAACTATTATCAAAACCTGCCAAGTTAACTTTGGAGAGCACAAGTAATGCAACTTTATGGACACCCTAATGCTTGTGGGCAATGTATAATTTATATTATTGTTCAAAGGCCCTTACAGCAGTTGTGAGTGGTGTGTCTTGCTTAGTCAGTGCAGAGGAGTTTGTTTGCTGCACTGTGTCTTTGTCTCTGACCATTAGTGAATAAAATTTGAAAGGTTAAAAAAATGTGATAACTAAATTACAGAATAAGATCATGAAAAACTTGGAGCTGTACCAAATCTATACTTTTGAGATCACCTCACCAACACGGCTTCTCATTTGCAGAATGGTATTTCAATTCAAGCTGCTACTTGACTCAGCTAGTAGTACTCTTGCCCCTGGTTGTAGATGTAAACCCTACTACAGATATGAATATTTAATCTAGATTGACATTTCAGCTTGTTGCTAAAGGAGTGCTATATTGTTGGAGGCATTGCCTTTCCGGTGAGATGTTAATCTAAAAGTGGAAGGAAAGCCGGTGTCCTGCCTCATGCAACAAATCAGCTTTGACTCAGTTGGGGGTCTTCTTCCTCTAGGGAGGAAGGCTCTAAGTTCAAGTGCCATTCCAAAACCTAGGCTGATACTCAGCGCAGTACTGAGTGAGTGCAAGTGTTGGTTGTGTGAGATGTTAAACCAAGGCCTCATTTACCCTCTCAGGTGGATGCAAATGATCCAATGCAACTATTTCAAAGAAGAAGGTGGGTTTCACACCAATGTCTTGGCTAACAGGTTATCCAGTTATTATCGCAATGTTGTTGAAGGATCTTGCTGTGTGCAAATCGGCTGATGCTTTTTCTAGAACAGTGACTACACTTCAAAGGTATTTAATTAGCTGTAAAGCACTTTGGCACATCCTGAAGTTGTGAAAAGTGTTACATAAATGCAAGACTTTTTACTTAGTTATTCACCCATTTACTGTTTATGGGACCTTATTGAATGCAAATTGACTGCTGTAGCTGCTTAGGTATAATAGAAAGTAATCCATTGATTTTAAAGTGCTTTGGGCTGTGATAAGGCGCTATATCAATACAAGTACATTCTTTTTTATTCATAACTCAATTAGGAGATTTTCTGTACACTATACTTCTGAGACATATGAAGCAGGCCTGGGTGGACCAAGATTAAATAATTAACAGTGTTAAATTAGCTGATCTGAACCTGTATGACAGTTGCTACAAATGATCTCAGATGATCTTAGTGCAGTGCAACTTGCCTGTTGAGGGTAAAGAAATCATTCACTCCTCACCATTGTTCCATAATTGCTGTTGCTGGACACTACACTGTTGTGATCTTCAAACAAAGCCAGGACAGAGCTCAACTGTCGTGTCTCCCATAACCACAGATTGCATTTAAATAACATCTTAAATGGAGTAAAACACCTCAAGGCACTCCACACGAATGTTATCAAAATGTTACTGAGTCACATAAATGGATTAGGATACAAGGACAGGTGGCCAAAAGCTTGGTCCAAGAGATAACTTTTCAAGTGTAGTCAATGTTGTAATGTAGGGCAATGATTACCCTTCAGAAGCACTTTTGACTTCTTGAGGTCATGAAAAGTGCTACACAAAGACATAGGGCAGGATTTTCCCATTGGCGAGTGGGGGGGTGGTGGGGGGGGGGGGCCTGCTCGCCAATGCGTAAAATGGTGCGGGATGACTTCAGGGGAGCTCCCGATGTCATCGCGCCCCATTAAAATTTTCTGGTAGACGGGGGCTCAGCAAAATCAGCTGTGCGCCCGCCGACCTGTCAATGGCCAATGGAGGCCATTGACAGAGTCATTAAACTAATTAATAGACCAGCCCGACCAACCTTAAGGTTGTCGGGCAGGCCGGGAGCCTTGGTGGGAATTAGAAAAAGCATCAAACCTCGTCCACAGGCGGGATGAGGTTTCATGTAGGTTTTAAAAAATTTTAATAAAGTTTTTGTTAAAATTATGGACATGTCCCAACTCATGTGACAGTGTCACAGGAGGGGACATGTCAGGAATTTGTTTTTTCTATTTTTAATTCATGTCACAGAACAGCCGATCTCCCTGAGGCAGCACTTAGCCTCAGGGAGATGATTGCGGTATTTCGTGCGCATGCGCAAAAGAACGCACTCTCGATTTCGGGATTTGCCCCCTGCCTGCACAGGGAGCACATAGCGCTCCTGTGCGGACGTCGCACTGGGTGGGCCTTAATTGGCCCGCCCACGTAAAATGGCGGCATGCCCCCGATTGGGGGCGCCGATCGGAAGCAAGCCTGTGTGCGCCCGCCGTTCAACTTCGCCCCCGACAGGGGGAAAGTCCTGCCTATACTTTCTTAATTTCTTTGAAGGAGCTCCTAATGAAGAAGAGAGAGAGGTAGGGAGAAAGAGAGATTTTGGGAGGGAATTCTGGAGCTCAGGGCCTAGGCAGCTGAAGGCATGACAACCAATGGCGGAGTGATTAAAATTAGGATGTAAAAGGGAGTACGTGAAGAAATAGTGGAATAGCTCAGTGATACCTGCTGTAGAGACCGAGATATATGAGTTAATGCAGGACAGTGAGAAGGAATAGCCTTGAGAGGAATAAAATTGGGCAGGCAACATAAAGTTGGTACAACATTCATCTAGTTGCTGAGCCTGAGACTGGTGTTGCATCAAAGACAAATACTTTGTTTTATTACAAGGATCTGTTTGTTTGAGGCTATCAGTTTATGTGACCAGTCATTATACGCTAAAACCAATACTCACCAGTCCCCTATCAGGCTAATAAAATGATCATATCCACTACAGTATTACAGTAATGAGAAAAATTGTTTGTCAGCTGAACTCCTGCTTTTCTCACCCTAACACAGCAAATTCTCAGCTTCTGTGGATCAGCTATTCCTGACAGACAACAGTGAACTCAGAAGATACAGGCAGAACAACACAATACTTAGTAGGATAATTATAAAACTTTGATGCTGTTAGAATTTGAACTTAGGTCCCTTGGTTAAAGAACCAAAGGATTAGAAACAACCAGATTTTTTGTTTGTTGTTCATTAAGATTAAGAATATACTTTCAAAGGTCCGCTCTGTTGACTTTGTTAAATAGTTTATACAACAAGATTCCTTTAAGCCACAAAATTGCTTTTGTCGATGTATGCAGGGAAACTGGCAAATATTTTTCCTTTGGCTATGCCTGAAGCATATGAAAAAGGAAGTTAGTTAGGTTGATTACTAACCGACATACCGCCCAAGGAAAACAACGAACCTAAGAGCAACTAGCATTCAGTGTATGTCACCAGCTAATTAATTCATCTAGCAATCTATGCAGGATAGTCTTAGCTAAACCCAGTTAAACCCTTACAGAGCCTCCAGGTGGTTTTGCAAAGCCTTTCTATATCTGTAGATGCGCTGGTTGTTTGCTCTATCAGTAAATGTTTTATTTTTGCAGAAACACTTCCCAGTGGAAGCAATTGTAATCAAAGAGCAGAAGAAGCGTATGTTTAGGATACTTCTGATATTTCAGTGAGTTCTGATCTTCACTGAGCCTCAATGGGTGTGTCCCAGCCCAGGAGCAGATAAGTCTCTTCCATTTTTAAACTAGAAGCCTATCTGAGCAAGGTTACCAATCTTCTGCCAGATTGGGCTTGTGGACTGCTGTAGGCATGGCCAAGTTTATTTCATGTAAGATAATTTTAACTAACAAATACTTTCATTTTGTAAGTCTCACTTCTTCTGCATGGACCCCAGTTATGCCTGTCTCTTTATGGGGTATGTGGAACATTCTTTGTTCCAGTCCTACTCCGGCCCCCTCCCACAACTCTTTCTCCAGTACATCGATGATTACTTCGGTGCTGCTTCATGCTCTTGTCGGGACCTGGAAAAATGTATTAATTTTGCTTCCAATTTCCACCCCTCCATCATTTTCACATCGTCCATCACTGACATTTCCCTTCCCTTCCTTGACCTCTCTGTCTCAATTTCTGGTGATAAACTGTCCACCAATATCCATTACAAGCTTACCGACTCCCACAGCTATCTCGACTACAGCTCCTCACACCCCGCTTCCTGTAAGGACTCCATCCCATTCTCTCAGTTCCTTCGCCTCCATCGCATCTGTTCTGATGATGCCACTTTCTAAAACAGTTCCTCTGACATGTTTTCCTTCTTCCTTAACCAAGGTTTCCCACCCACAGTGGTTGACAGGACCCTCAACCGTGTCCAGCCCACCTCCCGCGCATCCGCCCTCATGCCTTCTCCTCCCTTCCAGAACCATGATAGGGTCCCCCTTGTCCTCACTTATCACCCCACCAGCCTCCGCATTCAAAGGATCATCCTCCGCCATTTCCGTCAACTCCAGCATGATGCCACCACCAAACACATCTTCCATTCACCCCCCCCGGCGGCATTCCACAGGGATCATTCCCTCCGGGACACCCTGGTCCACTCCTCAATCACCCCCTACACTTCAAACCCCTCCCACGGCACCTTCCCATGCAACCGCAGAAAGTGCAAGACCTGCCCCTTTACTTCCCCTTTCCTCACCGTCCAAGGGCCCAAACACTCCTTTCAAGTGAAGCAGCATTTCACTTCCCTCAATTTAGTCAACTGCATTCGCTGCTCCCAATGCAGTCTCCTCTACATTGGAGAGACCAAACACAGACTGGGTGACCGCTTTGCAGAACACCTTCGGTCCGTCCACAAGCATTACCCAGACCTTCCTGTCGCTTGCCATTTCAACACACCACCCTGCTCTCATGCCCACATGTCCATCCTTGGCCTGCTGCATTGTTCCAGTGAAGCTCAAGGCAAACTGGAGGAACAGCACCTCATTTTCCGATTAGGCACTTTACAGCCTTCCGGACTTAACTTTGAGTTCAACAACTTCAGATCATGAACTCTCTCCTCCATCCCCACCCCCTTTCCAATCCCCTTTTTTCTGACAATTATTATATTCTTTTAATATATTTTTCTTTTCCCACCTATTTCTATTATTATTTTTAAATTTATTTCCATCCATTGTTTTATCTCCACCTTTTAGCCTGTTCTGATCCCTTCCCCCCATCCCACCCCCACTAGGGCCACCTGTCACTTGCTCACTCCGCCTTCTACCCTCAATGTCACCATTAGCACACCCTTTAGCTAATATCACCACCATCAACACCCCTTTGTCCTTTTGTCTATGACATCTTTGGCAACATCTCCTTTGCCTCCACCTATCACTGGCCCTCTATCCAGCTCTACCTGTCCCACACCTCCTTAAACAGCTTATATTCCATCTCATTTCTATTTCTCTTTAGTTTTGATGAAGAGTCATTTGGACTCAAAATGTTAACTCTGTCTTCCTCCCCACAGATGCTGTCAGACCTGCTGAGTTTATCCAGCTATGTTTGTTTTTGTTCCAGATGTGAAAGGCTATTATCTAACCCATTGCCCCACTTAATTTTTTTTACATATAACAATCCTGGCATGGAGTTATGTATAACGGCAACAAATGTTAAGAATTTTGAGTGTTGAGATCAGCAGACCTCAAATGCAAAATCAAAAAATGTATTCCTTTAAAAGCACAATATGGAGATCAAAGGGGCCATCTATACATATAGTGAAGGTGCCAAAAAGTTTCTTAAATTTATAGTATGAAGACTGTACTTGAAAAGATCCTTTTAATAGAATAGCAGAGGGTACTGATTAGTTTATGTTTTTAGTTGTAAATGCAACTAATTGATATAGACACAATTGGCTGAATTTTAACATTCAAAAACAGGTGAGTAGGCATCCAGTCTGATGTTAAAATTTTAAAAATCCTAAAGCCGACCTCAACTGGCCCATTTTTCAGGAGGCAGACTGACATTTTAAATCATTTAATGAAGCCGGCAGCCTTTGATTTGTTTTGCATCTTTAACAGTGGCTTGCTAGGCTGTTTGGGTAAACCACAGGTGAAGGGAAGTGAGGGCAGCTTTGGGAAGAAGCTAAGTGCCCTTACATACTGCTTGTGGGCAGGAGGAGGAGGCGTGTTTCTCCTGCTGTCCCCCAACCCCCTCCCCGCTCACTCCTACCCCACCCCCCTCCAGCTCTTCAGTACGATCAGAAACTGCACCCCACCCCCATTCAAAGACCCTTGGAATCTGACCACCCATGGAGTCGGGAATCAGTCTCTCAGGTTTGGGCTCTGATTGTCTCCCCACTCCAGGAGTTGTAGATTGGACCTACCTGCTCCTCTGGCCAGCATTGGGAGTTAGGAGCTTTAGCCCATGGATCTGATGAGTGGTTTGGTATATTATCCCGCAAACTACAGCAAGGTCAGTGATGCAAGACATTGGTGGACATGATCCTGGTATAAATGCTTAAATTGTGGCTCATAGATTTTCAGGGCTGCAGTGTTTATATATATAGTAGTGTATATGAAGTTAATACTCTGTATCTATCTCTGTACATACACATAATCACTTGGTAAGCTGTGACTCAGTTAGCAGTACAGTTGCTTCTAAGTGAGAAGTTTGTGGGTTCATAGTGAAATAGTGGACACGGGGTAATTGGATAGAGGCTGTAACAACAAAGGGTGGTCAGTTTGGTGGCATGGGTTGGCATGAGTTGGAACTAAGTTGGGACAGAAAATATAAAGGGCTATGGGGTTGAGTGGCAGTGATGGGTTGGCATGAGTTGGCACTAAGTTGGCACAGGGGTTATTAAAGGCTGAGTAGAGGGTTGCTTAGTGGCCTCAATTAGTAACAGAGCAGGAAGGTCATCCACTGAGATTAAGACTAATCAAAATATTATCCAACTATACTGAAATAAGAATTTGCAAACAAATTATTATAATATGGTTATCTTTTAAATTGTTTCCTTTAGCTTAAACTGAAGCAGGACATTCTGAATAGGGGATGTTGAGATTGCATCAAATACTTCTGGTTGGAGACAGGCCCATGTGATCTGGTTGCCATGGGGAAATAAACTAAAACAGAAACCTATTGAAATATCAAATTATAGTTTTCACACCTGGGGCACTTGCATTTTGAGACATGAGGGATGGAAACAAAGCAGATATTGTAGTGTGGAGATACAAAGCAGCTACTGCAGTGAGGATCAGAGAAGGACTGTTTTGTGTTAGCGTCCAAGCCGATGCTTGTAAGGCTTGTTTTCTTTTCTAGTGGAAGGGAATAGAACTGATATTACTTGTAGAGATTTAAGGAACAAGGTAAGCCTTGCTGGTGAAAGTTGGATCTGGAAGACTCAGGCTGAGCAGAAAAACTTTTGAAAGATACTGGAAACTTTGACCTGGTGTTGCAGGGAGAAGTGAGCCTGCTGGAGAGCTGGGAGAAACTTTGAATTTATTCTTGTAATGCTACATATCTGCCAGGAGTGCAGGGTGCATGGCAATGAGTTGCAAGATGTATCACAATTGTGTTAGTTAGTTACTGTAAAATTGCCTTTTCTTCAGTTTTATATACCCTAGTTGCATATTATGTGATGTCTGTTTTGATTTTGATTGTTGTTTGTTATATTAAAAATCTTAATATATTAAATCATGCCCTTCAGTTACTTCTGAATTAAAAAAATCATTGGTCTCTACAGGGATCATAACTGTATTAGCACAAGCCGCACATATAGTCCTGCTTACATATTTTGTACTGGATGCTCAAGTAGATTCATTGGTTTGAAAGCAAATATTTATATTGGGGGATATTACCCAATACTCAACTACCAGGCCCATTATAGCAGGTATCTGATTGGTGGTGCTTGGATGGCTGTTGTAAATGGACAAATACTTTTCTTGAACAATCGAAGGCGGTAACTTAGGTGTAGAAGTATGGCTTCACCCATTTTTTGGCACTTGGTGAGGAGGCACCTGTGCCTGAATGGTGCTCTCCCTGTGCCTGAGTGGTGAGGCCCAATTCCCACCCTCTAATATTGGGCCTGGGTTCATTTCAATGGAGCCTGCATGGCAAAAACATCTAGAGGAAGAGAACCCAAGATTGAGATGCTGCCAGTGTTGCAATGGCCCTCAGCTAAGTAAAGACAGGGTTTGAGAAAATAGAAGCTGTGGGAGAACCACAAAAGCATGGGAGGCTGGGAAGGGGGTGGTGGGGGAGCATCAGAAGCCAGGTCAGGGGAGCACAAGTCTGGATCTCTAAATATGAGATTGGGAGGTGCATTCCTGCTTGTTCTCACATCCACTCAGAGGCAATTAAGTTTGAAAAACTTCATTTATAGGTAGCCGGTGGTTCAAAGGTCCGGTTTCACTGAGTGCAGGTGTCTGCTGACTCAGAGTGAAACAGTCTTGAGGTGGGTGCCTCATAAAGGTATTGGGTCCTTTATTTGTATGTGCAGGGGTCTACTGCTTATTTCAAGCATAGGTCTTCGCCGCCTAATTTTTCATTCACCAACATCGTGGGTGGTGCATACCCCTCCTGCCCATTAGATTGTGGTCTTAGTAGGCCTGGTTGCCCTGGGTAGCACAGAAAAATTTGTAGGCCTTAGATTTGGATGTATTTTCTGTAAATTACGGCCCTTATTTGAAATATGTATTTCAGAATTGCATTTCAGTGAACACAATCCGCTTCATATTAATAACAGGGAGTAGAATAGATAGAAATATTTAGGACAATCCACACACATTATACAGATTGATGACCTTAATGACACATGTGAAAGAAGATCTTGAGAAATCTTGACAGTACAATTGGCAATAAAAAACTTTTTGGCTGCCACACCAAAGCATAATTTTCGAACTGATAATATGTTGAGAATGTAACACTCACCTGCTAATATATTAATATAATTTAAGGAATTCTTATAGAATTTAGAATTCCATAACGTCGATCAATTGGATTATCCTTGCTAGGACATTGAGATTTCAGATGAAGGATATTAACCTGAGTAATTCTATTTCAAGCCTGGAGTAGTAATTCAACATTTTCAACAAAGTGAATACCACAGTGAAATAATAGTTAATTCTAGAGACATTCTTCAATTCTGCTTTTTAATTTAAATGGTCATGGATTCATATAATCTTACAGCACAAAAGGAGGCCTTGTAGCCCATTGTGCCCATTGATCCAATTAATTACAAACCATAATTATAACTGGATCTGTTCTACAAGGCGTGGGCTCCATTTTGTATGAATTGAACTAAATGAGACTGTATTAATACTATTAGCGAGAATCTTGCACAAACCCATAAGAGCGGACTTAAGAAGGGATTGCTCATCTCCTGGCACAAGAATATAGCTCTGCTGGAAAACTAATATGGTGGTGGGGTTGGGTGGGGTTGGGGTGAGGGTCTGATTTTCTTCACGTGGAAGGCTGCCAATGAGAATTGTTCTTTTTGGGACAGATATGATTGGAAAGGGTGGGGACCCTGGGGAACCTCCCCCCTTCCCCCTCCCCCTGCCCCCCCCCAACCCCCCAGTCCCCCAACCCCACCAAGGCTTTTAATGTACTGCAGATTTGACCTAAATTGGTATCATCTTTCTACTTTACCAGCTATTGTATAATAAGTATAACTTTTCTGGACCCACTGTTACTTATGTTGTCAGAAAATGTGACTGTACTCACACTGGTTTGCTTTACTAGGATATCACCTGCAAAAGAAGGGACTTGACTTCAATGTGTAACTTGATTCACCTTGCCCAATTTTAAAATTGCCATGTGTGCAGCTGCTGCTGGTATGTGGAACATTGTTTTGGACACAATATGTAAACGTATTTGCCATTTTTAATTCCACTATAAATAAAAAAATAACGTTTCCTGATGAAAAGGTTTACTGAACCCAATTACAAGTAAGAGGCCTGGTTTCCAAGCTGAAATCTTTTTTTGACTGATTTGCGGTACTGACCAAATATTCTGAGCACGTATGCAAGAATCTATAAAGAAAGAATTAGAAAACAGGAAGTTAACATTGCTTAACCCATAAGTTATCTAAAAAGAAGCATTTCCACAGAGGGTCAAAGGTCAGTTGCCTCCCATACTAAAGCAAGGGCCGTTTTAATTTGCTACTTTGCTGATAAAACTTTTGCTTCAGGTGACGGCCGAGAGAGATTCCTCACAAGTTTGTTGTCCATGCAACACGTTTAACAGGTGTTTTTTATTGTGTTCAAATTAGCATTAACTTAAAGGGTATGAATTGAAATAGCTTTGTCAATGCTGTACTTGATATCGGAAGAATCTGAGGAACTGACCCTTTAAGAGTTACTTTAAAATCATGAAATATTTTATAATTTAGGTTGAACTTACTGAAATATTATTTTTTATAAATGAACCATATCGCTTGGCTTAATAATTTTCCAGGAATTTCTTGTGCAAGAGCAGTCAGAGGCTGGGAATTCTGTGGTAACCCACCTCGTACTCCCTAATGCCTTTTTAAAATTTATTCATTCATGGGATGTGGGCGTCGCTGGCTGGGCCAGCATTTATTGTCCATCCCTAATTGCCCTTGAGAAGGTGACGGTGAGCTGCCTTCTTGACCTCTGCAATCCATGTGGTGTAGGTCCACCTACAGCGCTGTTAGGAAAGGAGTTCCAGAATTTTGACCCAGTGACTACCACTATCCACAAGTGGCCAGAGCCAAGAATGTTACCATCCACTTTTCATTTTTAGCAATTGTCAGAATGTTACTATTTTACACATGTCCATGACAAAAGATAATGGCCTAATCGTAATTGATTGGATTTTAACTCTTTCGGAGTCAACCAATTAAACTAAATTAATAAAATGAGGGATAAAATAAACACAGCCCCTAAATTAGGGAACTGCAAAACCAAAGACTTAATTGGATTTTTAATTTTTGAATTGTGAATCAGGGGAGAGCGCGAACGCAGTCCCCCACTACCACAAATTTTGCAGTCGAGTATCCCGCATTTGGGGACATCGCAGGCGTCAGCATACCCGAAGTGAAATGGGCTAGCCTCGTCCTGGGAGAACCACCTTCCTGATCATGGTCTTTCCCCTGCCAGGTAAGTAGAAGGACTGCAATTCTAAAAGTGATATTGGGCCAATCAGAAGGGATTGAATGTTTGCTTGATTAGATGTTTCTGTTGTTAATGAATGATTGGAATAATGTGGTCACAGAAAGCCTGTTTTGTTTATTCATAACAATAGAATGATGATCCCAGCCTAAAGGACTAGCCTGAGCCAGGAGCGGTCAACTATAGCCCATAGACCAGGACAACAGAGACGAAGATAAGGAGCGCTTTGTTAGACATGCAGGCATCTCAAAACTAATTGTTCCAACAAACTGCACCTAACGGAACAAAGGAAGGTGGTTATCCTGAGAATCTGAACATCAGTGCTTAGCGTGAGCTGAGGGTAATTGAATCAGCAAATCAAGTGAAAAAAGGGGGATTGTCTCAGCCGACAAGCAGGTGACATAAGAGGAGGATACCCTGGAAATCGGGACTGCAGTCGGGAATGGCTGGCCTAGTCAACCATTGGAAGACACGGAGAGACGGGACGATGGCAGAGTGACTAACCAACGGAGTCTGCTCCCACACAAAGGCAAACTCAAAAGGCTTGGGTAAGAACATTGTTGTATTGCTAATTCACTGAGTGATCAATAAAAGGGTTACTGTAGTTCAACAGACTACTTTGTTTTTGTCTGACTCATTGTCGCCTAAGTTAAGGGTCTGAATCTAAACTTGTTGGGATCTTTTAAGGTCCTTACACAAGGACAATTCAGGAGTGTGATGGAATACTGTCCACCTGCCTGGATGAGTGCAGCTCCAACAACACTCAAGAATCTCGACACCACCCAGGGCAAAGCAGCCCCGCTTGACCAATACCCCACACATGACCTTCAACATTCACTCCCTCCATCACTGACACACAATGGCAGCAGTGTGTACCATATACAAGATACACTGCAGCAACCTGCCAAGCTGCCTTCGGCAGTCTCTTCCAAACCTGCAACTTCTACCACCCAGAAACATGAGGGCAGCAGGTGCTTGGGAATACCACTACCTGCTCATTCCCCTCCAAGCCACACACCATCCTAATTTGGAAATATATCGCCATTTCTTCATGATCATTGGATCAAAAACTTACAATGGCAAATTGGCAGCCATGCACCTTGAAGTTGATTGTAAATCGCTTTGGGTAGTTCTGAGGTGCTATATAAGTGCAGGTCCTTTACTGCCCATCTTTTTGACCCGAATGTCATTCCCTCCTCCATTTGTCTCACTATTGGCAAATTTACCTTCAGGCACATAGATCTCACTTCCTGGAATTCCCACCTTGTAAACCCTTTCTGTCTCCCCATTCTCCCTTAAAACCAATCTTGTCTCTTCTAAAACAAAAACAATGTTTTGGATTTCCAGCAACTGCAGTTTTTTGCTTCTGTCTCTTCAAATGTCTTTCTCTTTGGCTCCGTGTTCATTTTCTGATGTATCAGTTCTGTACATTTTACCATATTAAATGTGCTGTTTATACGCTCGATGTAATTTCTAGACTATGATTCCATCGTATGATAAGCACTGTCACGGACAGGAAAAGACTGTAATGTGCTACTGTAGGTTTAGCAGTTCCAACCAAAAATAACACAGCTGATCACTTGTGACTTGTGACTTTATATTTCTTAACACGTACCAAAGTGCTGCAATTTTTACCTTAGTTCCCAGATGCACTGAAAGTATTGACTGAAGCCAATATGGCATTAAAGCATAATTAACTGTTATATTCATAAAGTTGATGTGTAAGGGGAATTGGTTTCTGTGGTTTGCTAAGTCATGTAATCATGGTGATACAAGTTAATTACATTTATTAAAAAACAGATGGTAATGAGCACTTTCAATTAGACACAGTGTGAGCAGTTTGAGGGAAGCAAACTCCAAAATGTTTCTCTTCCTACAAAGAGCTGGAGTAAATGATGAAATATTGATTTAAATATCTAGTCATGCAATACAAATGTACATATTGTGCTTGTTATCTTGATTATAATAATGAAAATTTGGATCATCTCAAAACTTTCTTTACTTATGAGACTTGATATGTGAAGACTTGTTAAACCAGCAGGTCACATGGAATGCATAGGGAGTTACAAAGAAGGCAAAGTGAGGCAGTATTATCATGTTATATTGATGACTCCCCTACTATGGGTTACAAATGAATGGGAGAGCTATTACACTTGGTTTGTGAGTGTGTGAGTTGAGAGTGATGAGGTGGTTGGCTTACCCTGTCAAAACGATGAGAGCTTTCATCCTCTTCCTGCGCTGGATGGCTGACCTCCTCTGTGCTCTGGTGATGCTGACCACCACTGCCACTGCCTCACAGGCAGGATTAGTGACTCTGGTGGATCTCCTCTGGCCAGAGTGGGGGGTAGAGGACATCGTGGTGGCTTTCCACTGTGCCCAGCAGGTGCCCCAGAGAGGCATCACTAAATTTGGGGGCTGCCGTCTTCTTTGCCTCTGGGGCCACCTGTTGCCTGGAACTGTCCTGATTTGAAGGCATGAAGTTGGCATGCACTCTGGTGCACTTTAAATATGGTGCCCAGTACGAGGAAACACTGAGGTCACGACCCGGCAGGCAAATCTGAGCCTGCTCGCCAGTGAGCCAGCATGATCTCTGTGAATAGGAACATTGGAACCATAGGAACAGGAGGAGGCCATTCAGCCCGTAAAGCCTGCTTCACCATTCAACATGATCATGGCTGATCGAACACTTCCATGTCTTTTACCCACACTATCCCCATAACCCTTTATGTTATTGTTAATCAGAAATCTATCAATCTTTACCTTTAACATACTCAATGACTGAGTTTCCATGGCCCTCTGGGGTAGAGAATTCCAAAGATTCACAACCCACTGAGTTAAGAAATTTCTCCGCATCTCGGTCCTAAATGGCTTCCCCCTTATTTTGAAATTGTGTTCCATGGTTCTAGACTCCCAACCAGGGGAAACATCTTATCTGCATCTACCCTGTCTATCCCTTTATGTATTTTATAGGTTTCAATGAGATCACCTCTCCCTCTCATTCTTCGAAACTCTAGGCCCAGTTTGCCCAATCTCTCTTCATAAGACAGTCCCACCATCCCTGGAACAAGTCTGATGAACCTTTGTTGCACTCCTTTTGTGGTAATAATATCCTTCCTGAGATAAGGAGACCAAAATGGCACACAGTACTCCAGGACAAAAACAGAATTACCTGGAAAAACTCAGCAGGTCTGGCAGCATCGGCGGAGAAGAAAAGAGTTGATGTTTAGAGTCCTCATGACCCTTCAGCAGAACTGGGTGAATCCAAGGAGAGGGGTGAAATATAAGCTGGTTTAAGGTGGGGCGTGGTGGGGGGGTGGGGGGGGTGTGTTGTTGGGTGGGGGGAGAGAAGTGGAGGGGGAGGTGTGGTTGTAGGGACAAGCAAGCAGTGATAAGAGCAGATAATCAAAAGATGTCACAGACAAAAGAACAAAAGAACACAGAGGTGTTGAAGTTGGTGATATTATCTAAACGAATGTGCTAATTAAGAATGGATGGTAGGACACTCAAGGTATAGCTCTAGTGGGGGTGGGGGGACATAAAAGATTTAAAAATAATGGAAATAGGATAGAAAAGAAAAATCTATATAAATTATTGGAAGAAACTAAAGGAAGGGGGAAGAAACAGAAAGGTGGTGGGAATGGAGGAGGGAGTTCAAGATCTAAAGTTGTTGAATTCAATATTCAGTCCGGAAGGTTGTAAAGTGACTAGTCGGAAGATTAGGTGCTGTTCCTCCAGATTGTGTTGGTACTCCAGGTGCAGTCTAACCAAGCTTCTATACAATTGAAGCAAGATTTCACTACTCCTGCACTCAAATCCCCTTGTGATAAAGGCTAACATTCCATTAGCCTTCCTGATTGCTTGCTGTAGCTGCATGTTAGCTTTCAGTGACCTATGGACACAGACACCCGGGTCCCTTTGTACATCTTGCCATTAAGGAAATACTCTGCACATCTGTTCCTTCTACCAAAGTGGATCACCTCACATTTTTCTACATTATATTCCAACTGCCATGTACTTGCCCCATCGATAAGTCTGTCCAAACCCTCTTGTAGCTGCTTTACATCTTCCTCACAACACACATTCCTGCCTAGCTTTGTATCATTCAAGCTAATACGTAATGCCCACTTAATGAGGGGGGACGCACAAGGAAGGGGCTGATAGGGCACGAAAAGCCACCATTGCAGCCGGTGAGTAAAACATCCTTCTTCCAACCCGCTGCTGTGCTTACTAATGCACCATTAGCATTGAGCTTTTCCTGTCACTGAGATTTTCCCAATCTTAGATTCAGTACAATATGTATTTGTTTCCAACAAATTATAGAGCAACCAGTTAGCAAGCCCCAGCAGCCCAAATCAGCTGATTGTACACGATTTAAGATAAAGGGCCTTGGTCACGGTGGGTAAGAAATTCGTTTGCCCTGATTTTCATGTGCAGATTTGTGATGCTGTTCAGATCAAAGTGGTCAGCACAAAACGTTTGTGGACCTATCTCACCTGAATGATTGTGCAGTTTTAACGCTGGTCTGTGCTCCTTACCACTGCCAGCGAGCTTTGCGCAAAGCAGGAGGCCACGGCAGCGTCAGCGGGTCACGTGATTCAGGCAGCTTGCCCTTCGTAAAGCCTGGCTGCCACTTAAATGGAGGCCACGCAAAGAAATTCTTGCAATGGAAATTCCTGGAAACTCAATTTCAGGGCAAACAAATGGATCCATGTTGCTGATGCATTAGTGGTGCAGGTGGGTTGGGAGTGGGGGTGAGAAGCCAAGATCCCACAGGGAGACTCTCACAAACCACCCTGGAGTGGGAGCAGGTGGCCAGGAAGGTCAACGAAAGGATCTGAAGACCTGACAGCTGTGCCACAAGGAGTCTAATACCTTACTATTATGTGAATAATCAATGACAGTGAATGCATCTTCACTTTTACTCACCGCCACACCAGTCCCACTAGTCAATACACCACAGGCCAAGCAATCAGCAGTCAGTCAGACAAATGAACATGAAAGAGAAGGAAACACGCATTTATATGGTGCCTTTCATAACCTCAGGATGTCCCAAAGCAATTTCCAACCACTGAAATACTTTTAGAAGTGCAGTCACCATTATGGTGCAGAAAATATTGCAACCAAAATGCATATGACTTTATCAAAGAAACAATAATGTGACAAAGGTAGTATTGCTGGCTGAGCAAAAGATATTGGCCAGGACACAGGGGACACTTCCCTTCTTCTTCTTTTAAATGGTACCACATATTTTACAAAGGCCTGGGAGAGCGGACAGGACTGCGGTTTAATGTCCCATCTGAATGGCAGCACCTCAGAATCAATTCTCTGGAGTCTTTGCATCTTTCATGCATCTTGTCAAGGCTCTGGCCAGATCGTTTTCAAACCTGTAAACGAGTAGGACGGGAGATAGAATTAGCATTACAAAGGGAAAGGGAATGCACAATTTTTCAGCTCTGGCAATTCTGAATTCCTGAAAACACGAGAATCCTTCAACTATTTTTTTTTGAGCTCCGGCATTTATCTCGGAAGTAACTTTGTTGGCCAACTAGGGAAAGGTGGAGCAAGAATTAGATCGAGATAAAATTTTCATATATTTACCAATTCCGCCTCATTCTACAGTAGAGTGAGGGACCGACCTTCAATGTATTGGATCACTCCCTTATGTGAAGAGTCAAAAATTGACAGGCAAGAAAAGATCAGCAGGAACATCATGATTAGACACTTCCCACCCCTGAAATCCTGTAATCTCTCGGGAGCGGCAAAAAAACAGGAAAAACCCAGGGGCCATAAATGGAAAAAATTCAGGAAATCCCCTTCCTGACTTCCTTAGGCAATGGACACTAGTACATGAGATCATATGCATCGAGTGTTAACTTCCACAAGGGCAAGCAGAGAGTCAGCATCCTCACCAGCTGACAATATATTCGAGAGGCTCAAACTCTCGGAGGAGAATTTTCTCCCCGTCGGGGATGTTGTATGGGGGCGGGTGTGGGCGGGCGCACAGCCGATCGACGCTCCCCCATTGGCTGCACGCTGCCATTTTTTACGTGGGCGGGCCACTTAAGGCCCACCTAGCGTGACGTGCACCCGGACATGCTGGGTGTTCCTTGTGCGGTTAGGGGGGAGGAGGCTAAGTTGGGGGGGTGCACGAAAGAGCCCAGAAATCTCCCTGAGGCGCAGAGGTGGACCAGGGAGATTACTTTCACTTGTAAAGCGTGGAATAAAGGTAAAAAAAAAAAATTTTAAGGACATGTCCCCTCATGTGAAACTGTCACAGGAGCTGGGGCATGTCCATTAATTTTATTAAACGTTTTTCAAGCAGAATTTTCCCATTGGTGTGCGGGGGTGGGCCAAGTGCGCCCACGTGTAAGATGATGCGTGGTGATGTCAGGCGAGTGTCCTGATGCCACCGCGTGCCATTGCGGTATTTTGTTGGGCGAGTACGCGTTGATGTCCGATGCTCGTCTGCCATTAATTAATCGGCCACTTAAGGCCCTTGAGGTGCCAATCGACAGCAATTTTTCGGCGGTCGTGCGATCTTCAGCTTGGCGCACAGACGCAACGGGCAGGCGGGTAGGATACATTTGTATAAACCTCATCCACTGCGGGCAGGATAAGAGTGCTCAGTGGGGTTGCGAGTGTGCTCTGTCCAATATTGATTTCTCAAAGTGACTGACACTTGCCTGTGTGATCTGCAATACTTCAAAACGCAGACCAGCTGCTTGGTCTGGACTCACAACCTTCAGGTCAGCACTCCGCTGTGAGGAACCTTTTTTGGGCCTGCAGGTTTCAGGAAGCCTTCTCTTAGCCTGGGAATGGGAGCTGAACTCTCCACTGGAGGCGCCTCCTCTGAGGAGGAAGGGAGAGCTGGAAGGGGGAGGAGGCCAGGAGTGCACCTTCAGCCTCCAGGGGAGCCACCTTTTGGAGGACAGGCGCAGGCACAAGGGGCACAGGGCCAAGAGGTAGTCCAACGTGGAAAGGGCCACAGAAGACGCCACTATCCTGCTGCCAGGGTAAACAGGCAGCGAAGCAGCTACCTCAATATGTCTGAGGTGCAGGGGCGAAGGAGGCTTCATCTCTCAAGGGAGACAGTCAGCTATACCTGTCAGATGATTGGGCCTGAGATCTCCGTGAACTGAGTGGGCAGACACCCTATGCCAGCGGCTCTGAAGGTCACAGCCACCCTCAACCTCTATGCCTCTGGTTCATTCTAGGGGTTGGTGGGTGATTTTTGCGGTGTCTCCCAATCAGCTGTCCACACTTGTATCAAGCAGGTTACAGACGCTCTGTTCAGGCATGCATTGACCTTCATCCTCTACCGTTGGGACCAGGCCAGCCAGACACAGTGAGCCAGAGGCTTCGCGGCCATTGCTGGCTTCCCCCGTGTCCAGGGTGCTATAGACTGTACACATGTGGCCATCAAGGCGCCAGCAGGTGAGCCCGGTGCCTTCGTCAACAGGAAGGGCTTCCACTCCATGAACGTGCAGATAGTGTGTGATCACAGGATGCTGATCCTACAAGTCTGTGCAAGGTACCCAGGCAGCTCCCACGATGCCTACATCCTCAGACACTCCCAGGTACCGGGGATCTTCAGTGCTCCAGCCTGGCTGGATGGATGGCTGCTGGGTGACAAGGGCTATCCCCTCAGAAGGTGGTTCATGATGCCTCTCCACCATCCAAGAACAGAAGTTGAGCGGCGGTACAATAGGATCCACATCTCCACAAGGGCTGTGGTGGAGAGAGCCATTGGTCTTCTCAAGATGTGCTTCCGATGCTGGGACAGCTCAGGGGGCGCACTCCAGTATCCCCCAGATCCTGCCTCTGTGATAGTGGTTACATGCTGCACTCTGCACAATCTGGTGCTGGAAAGGGGGGACACAGTGGACGATGAAGATCTTGATGCAGTGTCTGCGGCTGCACACGATGAGTCCAGCAGTGAGTCCGAGGATGAGCACTCACAGGGAAATGCTGAGGGGGTAGATGCTGACCCATGCATACTCCAGGGAGACAGGGACACCTCTGCTGCTCCTCCTCCTGCTCTGATGATGCTGAAAGGAAGATCAAGGACATTGGATCAGTTAACGTGGAGACAATGTCAATGTGCATCCCTATCCCCTGGATCATTATGCGTTCATCCTTCCACAAGCAATGGTCAAGCCATGTTACAAACATCATTCACCAAACATTCAGCACTGCCATGGCTGTTGGGAGAACAATGGTGACCTCAATACTGGGCATACATATCAGCCCTTGGCATCCCAGCCTCAACGACACTGGCAGACCTGGGCGCATGGCGTTTCTCCAAATCTAAGGCCTCCTGCTGGAAGCGGCTGAGAACCGCCAATTGTACTTGGCCGCTGCCAGTCCTCACCTGCTCAGCAGCATTACGAGCATTCTTCTCCTGAAAAGGAGAGAGGAGCATTGATTAGTGTTACTTGTACCTGGACCCTTTTTGTGGACGACCCACCCCAACCAGAGTGGGACATATCAGGGCCCCAGTATCTCCTCACTCCACTGCTGCTGAACTCTCACACAAAGATGCTAGGCCTGCTCCCCACCCCCACCACCATCACCCCCCCCACCCCCACCCCCTTGGCCAAATGCTGCCTACACCACATTTGGCACCACACGGTGTAATCTTCCAAAGCCAGGAGGCACAAGGAAGTGGAGCGCAGAGGGCAGCAGATCGATCGGTGCCAATGCCACCTTGAAGCTTCCCTCCCAGCATCTTATCACCCTGACTTGGACATGTCCTGGAGTTCCAGCACTGCGCTCGGGTGCAGACCCTCCACATTGCCCCCAAAACAGTCATGTATAACAGTCAGTGTGCCACATGCTGCGGGGGCAGAACCCATCTCTTCACCACCCTCTCAGACTGACCTCGACATGGGCAATATCTGCTGGCCCACCCAGCAAAGGACACATGCCGTCAATGATTCAATGCAGTCACTACACTCAGGCTTGGTGGGGGGAGGCAGCAGAGGGGAAAGCCTACCCGCTGGGTTAAGTTACCAATGCCAACATGGTACTCACCCTTCCTGACAAATCGTTGAAGCGCTTATGACACCGGACCCAGGTGCGCCGCACCACATCACGGGAGCTCACCACCTCCACCACTTCCTCCCAGGTCACGTTTGGTCATGTGGGGGGTGGGGGGGTCTCCTCCTCCTGTCCTGGGGAACCAGGACCTCCCACCGTGCCGCCATCTCCTCGAGGAGGGCAGCAAGGCAATCATCGGAAAAACAAGGGGCACAGTGCCGCCACCACCACCACCACCACCACCACCACCACCAGCCAGCCAGAAAGTTCTGCCCAAAAAAACGTTCATGAAACCCCATCCCTCCCATGGATGAGGTTCCATGAAAAATGCGAAGGCCGCCTGGGCTCTTCACCTGAACCCCACCCCCCACCCCCGACAACCTTGAGGTTGGACGGGCAGCTCAGCTAATTCCTTTATTGGCTTTTTAAATGGCCTGAATAGGCCTTTGACAGTTTGGTGGGCGCGCAGCTGAACTGAAAGTCTAAATGACGCGGGGTGATGTCGGGACCCACGCCCGACACCCCTCCTGCTTGCCGAGCCGAAGACCCTGCTCCCTGGGGAAAGGGCTGCCTAACGTTCAGTCCATTTCTACTTTAACGTATTTAAACTCATCTTCCCCATTCCTCCCCTTTCTATTAAATTTGAATAATCTTTCATTAGGCAGGCGATCAAAGCCTTTAATAATTTTAAAGACTTCTCTAAGGTCCATAAGTACAAAATAGCAACCTAAGGGCTTCACCTAAATATCGCTGACCTCCACGTAAAATTCTTGCCCTTAGTGTTTATACTTGAAGTATGTCATGTAATGCAAATGCGTGTAAAGATTTTAAGAGCAGGGGTATGACATGATCGGGAAAGGTTTCATATTGATAACTTAAATGGGATTAAACCTGCAACTACAATAGGCAATAAAATATGAAATAGTGGGGTTCTTCTGACATACTAAAGCATACTTTAGAGGATAACAGAACACTGCCTATCTTGTTTGAGCATCAGATTCCATTTCAACGTGATTGACATCCTACATGCGCCCCCCCCCCACCCACCAAGTGCAGGATTACCTTGTGTTTGAACCACATGATTTTTGCAGCTTTCAGTGAGCTTTGTAGCTATTTCCCTCCCAGGATACTTATCTCCTTATTCCTGCTTTGAACTGAAATGCCACTGTACAGGAAGCTCTCGATAATGTTGGCCCACGCGACTGTTTTGCCTTAATGTCACTCTGTAACTGGAATGCTGCATTTGCACCACATTGCTGCTGTTTCACATTAGTGTCACCATACGCCTGAATGTTCCCGCTTAGTTGGTTCTGCGAGAGATGGGTCTCAGGTCTCGGGTAAGGTGAAGGTAGGGAGGAGGCAGCCTTGGGAAGGGGTTGTGAGACTCAGGCAGACTATCTTTGCATAACGTCATTTCTCATAGGCCTGAATTTTACCTTTGGCACCTTTGGCACGTGATCGGCGGGACCGGGATCGGCTGGGAAAGGGACCGCCGGCCGCGATCGGCCTCCCCCGCTCCCCCGAACACGATTTCACATCGGCCGGCCAATTAACAGGCAACCAGCATGAAAGGTGCTCCGAGAAGCTCAGCTTTGCCTGGGTCAGGGCGGGAAGAGGGCGATGATGTCACTGAAAACACACCTCACAAAAAAAAAGCCGTCCACAGATATCTATTTTTATTTTATTTCATAACGGAGAGCTCAACCCGCCCTTGGATGAGGATTGATGAAAAATGTAAAGGCCGCCTGGCCTATTCGCCCGTCTGCCACGAAAAATTGGAGACAATTGCGCCGTGAGTGGGCTTAATTGCCCTCTTAATTGTTGGTGGTCCCGCTTCCAACCTGTGCAAGCCTGCCCCCCCGAGTGAAACATTGCGTAAGTGCGCGCTGACGTCGGGACACTCGCCGGACATCATCTCATGCGATTTTACGCCGATCGGGTCAGTTGCGTGTCCGTCCTGCCAGATGTAAAATTCTGCCCATAATGTTTCGTTTTTCAGGAACCATTTGATGATGTTAAGCAAGGACTCCTTGCATTGGAACTGATTTGAATATTAATTTCAAACCACTTGTCACTGATATAGTCTAGTTGGATTATATTGTGTCTATGAGCCTATGCTAGAATTTCAATGGAGGGATTTCTGACATAAGTCATTCCCCGTCATTAATAAACAATTATTAATTAAGAGTTGATGTTGGAAAACTGGTGTTGTTGCAGACTATAAGCATCAACAACTTCAAGGTCACAAACAACAATATTCATATTGCAAGATGAAATTGGAAATAGGACTCTTGCATCAGTCTTTAAAATGAATAAAACCCTTTGAAAGCAAAGATCTAAAATCTGTGTTTCTGTTACAAAACGAAGATCAAATTATCCTATGCTTTTGAGCCATTCCTCAGCGCCATTCCTGTGTCTCTGTCCACACGAGTGTCATTTTTACAAAGCCACTTTTGCCTGCTCCTACATGAATACCATCCCTTCGAAGTCTCTGTTTCCTGACTACCCCTGCTCCTGCCTTCTGTACCACAACTCAATACTTTATGTTGCCTTTAATGTAGTGGAAAGCCCTGTGTGTGCTTAACAAAGGGGTTAGGCTGAATACTAAGTGGAATTCTGTTGGGGGCGCTGCTGATGAGGGATGTTTTGAAGAAGATTTTGAAAATGATAGACGGGTTTGGGGAAGTAAGGTCAGAGCACTGGATCATGATGACTGAAAATGCTGTCATCAAGGAAGCAGAAAATGTTCTTCATTAAAAAAGTTCCACTCCAAATTTCAGCCCATCTGCTGATATGCACTGACACAACAAATTCCCAGTGCCAGGAATCTTGAAGTCCATATAATTAGACAGACAAAGCTTTTCTTGATTCATATAAATAAGTAACCATTTTAATTACTAGTGGATCTTTACAAGTTGCTAATTACTAGTATTCCATGACCTGACATGTGATTTTTGATTAACATTGAGCCCAAACGTGGAGATGGTTCACTCATTTTTACATTACAGCAAACTTACTGAAGCAGTATATTGCATGACAGACAAGTGTCACAGCGATGGGAAATTGTGACTGACTGAGACCTACATATAACTTCCCCAGCTAACCAAAAACATAATGAACTGTTTAAAGAGGACCTGTTTTTCAAAAAATACAATAAAAGACACTGACCAAAGGTGGATACCACCTGACATCTGGTATTGACCACTTTTCTAGAAAGTTCCCATATAGATTGCACTACTGGCCTGCCCTGGCATGTTGCGTTGAATTTCACCCCTGGGGGTTGTCAAGGTCCATCTCAAAAAGGAACTTTTGGAAAGAAGGTGTCAACAATGCAAAGTACTGAGCTTTAATCAAGGGTAGTTTTGTTAAGTCAGTGGGAGCTGCTAACCAGCCAGATACCCAACAGACATTGAAAAACCCCATGAAGGACGAAATAACCCCATCTCCTGTTGGTTTCTACTATCTTGAAATGTGCCAAAGGTTTCTGAGATTGGAGATAAAAATGTGATTACTTGTTCTACAACAATGACTACAAGACATGTTAATCAAATTCCTTTCTTGGAATATACAAACAGAAGGTTTAAGAACTGGTTTTACCAATCCAGAAATAGAGAGACATCATCTAGAAAAAAGTTGCTGAAGGGAGCAGTAAGGAATCTCTCTCTCTCGCTCTCCCTGAAGCTAAAATTGACTCCAGCAATGTGCAGTTACCTGAACCTCAATTCACCTCCAAGATTTTAAAGGAAGCCAGCTAACTTCAAATGACTGCAACATTTAACAATCTAAACCTCAAGGACAAACAAAGAACTCACTGGTATATCCTTTTAACTTTTACTTGGGCTCCAACTTTCTTACTTCTGAGATGTGTGTGTGTGTGTATGTGTGTGTGTGTGTGTGTGTGTATGTGTATGTGTGTGTGTGTATGTGTGTGTGTGTGTGTGTGTGTGTGAGTGTGTATGTGTGTGTGTGTGTGTGTGTATGTGTGTGTGTGTGTGTACCTGTGTGTGTATGTGTGTGTGTGTGCGTATCTGTGTGTGTGCATATGTGTGTGTATGTGTGTGTGTGCATGTGTGTGTGTGCATGTGTGTGTGTCGTCATGTCTTATAATTTTTTCTTGGGTTTAGTAACTAATAAACTTACTCTTCCTTTGACTCAAAGAAACTTGGTTTGATTGGCTCCTTATTTATTGTAAATATATTTGTATTGGAAAAGGCATCTGCAGGGCAAAGAAATTTAAAAGAAACCTTTGTTGTGACCAACTGAGAGGGCTGACTAAAGGGGATCCATTCACTCCTCCTTACCCGGTTGTAACACAAGATAAAAACGTTACACACCCTAACGATACTGAAAGATAGGTTGGAATTTAGACAGATGACAAAGCCTTGTTGATGGGCCTGAAAGCTGGGGCAAGCCTCCCCTCCTCCCCCCCTCCCCGCAATCCCTCAGCTGTTTGTGGGAACCCCAGGCACAACTTTTTGGCTGCCCAAATCAGTTGTTGTTAGGGCTCCTGACACTTTAAAGGTGAGGAGTGGAGTGTCGGTGAGGGCACGGGGACTGTTGTCACAAGAGCTGCCATTGCTGCTGGGGAACCCTTCCATGGGAGCAGCGTGCCCAATTAGATAGCACCCCACCCCACCTCCGAGCTCGAAGAGAGGCCGTCAGGATTCATCTGGAGGCCTCCCCACGCAGCACAGGACCCACCCACCGCTGGTAAAATTGCAAGGCATCATGAAGGTGATGGCCACTCCACCCCTTCCATTCTCTTGCCGTTTTATGAGCTCCCTGCCTCCCAGCATGTCCCAAGAGAGCTGGTAAAACCTAAGCCGTAACACCTTTGCATATGTGCATGTAGATACAGCTCTTATAAATGCATTAGTGAAGTGCTTTGGGATGTTTTAGTTATTATACCAATCAAGTTGTAGGAATTATTTTTTTACCAGCCACTTTATGAAGCTAAGATGAAAGTAGCTATTCCTTCCAAACTACTTACTCGCGATTATTTACTTTCTAAACGATATTTGCTTGACCTCGTGAAGCATATTTACAGCGTTTGCTTAAGATACATGTATTTGTTTATTCCTTTCTCTTCAAGATGTTTCTTCCCTTCTTCAGTTATTTACAGAATTGCAGATCCTTTTCCTCCCCCTTACTTCCCAGGGTGGATTTATAGTTCTTGCTGAAGTTATTGTTTGGTGTGGTGCTGCTGAGGGAAGTGTTTTTCCACAACAGAGAGTCTCCAATGACCGCATCTAAACAGGTGGCCATTCCTCAAAGCTGGAAGCACCCAACCCTTTGCCAGCTCATTGATGAGCACTGGCCACAATATCTGAGTTCAGAATTGGGACGTCTCCTCCACATTTTTGTGGGACCTTACCACAAACATTTCTTTCTTTCAACAGTGCAAAGAAAATCCTTTTCCGAAACAATACAATTAGACCAGAACTTTTGCTTAAAGTTTCAAACTCTATAGAATGCTTAACAAAAATAAATCTATTATTTCATTCAGCATTCATACCTTGCCATTGCTTTTTATATCTATTTTACCCACATCTTGGTGAAATCCAGGAATTGCAGTCAACTGAAACAAACTGAAAACTACAACTACCATGATGCATTCCTCCTCATATATATATACATATATATATATATATATATATATATACACACACACACACTGAAACTCTCCACAGGAGGTAGGCTTCTCCAATCTTTAGTTTGGTTTTAGTGCAATTTCAACTGACCTGGTGCATGATGAGTACTGTAGTTCCACAGTAGGGAGGTTAAGCTTCAGTTATACAGAGCATTGGTGAGACCACATGTGGAGTACTGCGTACAATATTGGTCTCCTTGTTTAACGTAGGAGGTAAAAGTGTTGGAAGCATTTCAGAGAAGGTTTACTAAACGAGTACCTGGATTGGGTGGATTGTCTTATGATGAAAGGCTGGACAGACTAGGCTTGTACCCGTTAGAGTTTAGAAGAGTAAGAGGCGACTTAATTGAAACATATAAGATCCTGAGGGGTCTTGACAGGGTTGATGTTTCCTCTTGTAGGAAAATCTAGTACTAGGGGACACTGTTCAAAAATAAGGGGTCACCCATTTAGGACAGAGATGAGGAGAATTTTTTTCTATCAGAGGATTGTGAGTTTTTGGATCTCTCTTCCTGAAAAGGCAGTGGAAGCAGAGTCTTTAAATATTTTAAGGCGGAGGTAGATAGATTCTTGATTAACAAGGTGACAAAAGGTTATTGGGGTAGGCAGGAATGTGGATCTGAGGTTACAATCAGATCAGCCATGATCTTATTGAATGGTGGAGCAGGCCTGATGGGCTGAGTGGCCTATCCCTGCTTCTAATTTGTACACTGTTTCGTATGTACAGGAGTTAAAACAACGAACAGGATGCATTACTCTCACACGTGTAGTATAAAGGGTTAACAGATAGGATAGGTGAATGTATGACATAGATGATAATGTACAACTGACACTAGTCAGTTGTGTTGGAATATTGAGAGAGAGGTTGGAATCATGCTGAGGAGTTACATGCCTACTCTGTAACCTGTTTAAATGTAGTACTAATAAACAAGTGTTAAGCGGATACCAGAGTATGTCTACAGTCTGTCTAAATACCCAGTCCCATGTGTAGAGCCTAGAGTCCAATACAGAAGGACCAATCTCAGAGCATGATGGCAGCAACAGAGACATCAATGTAAAAAAAAAAATCAGTATTATCAAAGGAATGCCAGACAGAGTGAAGAAACCTTCGAAAGCAACTCGAAGAAATTTCAGCTTAAGAAGGAGGCACGCTGGAGAGAGGTAACGATGACCCTATTGAGTGATCAGTCCCAGCCTTTGCCCTGCCTGTCTGACTGCCTCAAGGGCCCACAGAGGGACCAGCAGTGGGAGTTATGGGATCACCATTTTCTCTGGTACCGAGAGCATCAGGTCTTCACGAGAAAGAACCAAAGCCTCAGGCTGGTTCCTTTCTTTGTACAGTAAGTCCAATAGCAGGCAAGGTTCTCCTACAGCAGGGTGAGCAGTAGTCCACTGCGGATTTTGATTCCATTTTGAAGCCTTTGCAACCTCTTTTAAATGGCCATGGAACCCCATTGTCGAGCGGGTGGCTCAAAGTGCGTTGCGGTTCCAACTCCGAGCATTGAATTGGGCTATAACTCGTGGCAGCTCTGAGGCCTTGCATGACTCTGTAGATTGGGTATGCTCATGGGCAGTGGCCCCATCCACACAAAAATCTGCCAAACAAACCGAAAGGGCGGGAAACTCCAAGCAGCCATTTTGAGACGCTTGAGTTGTGGTGTGAAAACCCAGCTTAGACCCAAAGGCCAGCATTTTCTGGGGCCTGCTCGCCCGACACGTAAAATGACGCGGGGTGATGTCGGGCAGAAGTCCTGACGTCACCCCCGCGTAATTTACATTTTCATAGCCAACGGCCTATTAAGGCCATTAGAGAAGTAATTGAAATCATTAATGGACCTGCCCGTCCAACCTTAAGGTTGGTGGGGAGGCCGGGAGCCTAGGCGGGCTTCAGATAAAACATGAAACCTCATCCAGGGGCGGGACGAGGTTTCATGAGGGATTTTTAAATTTCCGAATGTTTTAAAATAAAAGTTATGGACACGTCCCAACTCATGTGACAGTGCCACATGAGGAGACGCGACAGTGAATTTTTTTCCGTTGTTTAAAGTGCTTTTCAGGTTTGAGCCGATCTCCCTGAGGCAGCGCTTAGCCTCAGGGAGATCAGTGCCCTCTTTCACGCGCATGAGCGAAAGAGCACACTCTCAGCTCAGGGAATCCCACTCCCCACCCCCTCCATCCGCCCGCACAGGGAGCGCTCAGCACTTCCTGTTGGATGTCACGCTGGGCGGGCCTTAATTGACCCGCCCAAGTAAAATGGCAACCAGGGTCATTGATCTCCCCCCCCCCCCCACCACCCCCCCGCCTAACGGGGGATAATGTTACCCAAAGACTGCCTAGCAGGGGGTGCAGAATGCTTCCAGTGTGGCCAAACTGGACATCTCAAACATTCTTGCAAATCCAGCAATTTTAATCAAAGCCGCAGATCAGCAAATATTCTCGAAACACATTCCTTCCAAGTGCTGGAAAATATAGAAACAGGCAAGCCGACAGAGTTTCTAGGGGAAGTAAATAGTCCTAATCCAGACTAGTGGTCAGTTACAGCCCAAGTTTAACACTTTGATACTCTTTTTAAAATTGATATTGGAGCAGCTGTTAACATTTTAGCAGATGACCTCAATGACTTAAGCCGATGGCCCTTCATCCATCGGATATCTAGTTACAAGGTCCGGGCAGCATTGATCTTGCAATCAAAGGCAGTATTATTGCTTGCCTTAGCTACAAGGGATGACAGATCGTTGATTCTCTCTATGTTCTTCACAATCAACCTACATTCCTATTGAGCGGCAACATTGATATACTTCTAGGCATCCTAGGAAAACCAGAGGATGCTCATCATTTGAACAACTCACAGTCTTTCATGCAACAATCGTCAGCCTTTTATTTAGAAGCAGTGGAAATTCAACCTTCGGAAGTTGAGGAAGTTTATACACTCAGCATTAAGTTCCTTTCTTTCGTAGAGCCACTATCCACTAGACCCAGGGCAGACTTTGAAGTTATGAGGTGCTCAGTCCTTCATGAAATCAGGCCAGAGGTGGTGGACATGGAAGGCGCTGCAGCAGACAGTGACCAACTCCATGAAGACCTGCCCTGCTGGGCCTGAACTGGCTCTTCTCGGAGAGTGATGAGGAAGAATCCCTTGCAACATTGAGTTATCTCTTGGAGATTGAGGTCCTTGAAAATGATTTGCCTTTCCCATTGACGGATGCACTTTATGAAGTCTCTCTTGTCTTTTTAGAAGAATCAGCTGTGCTTTTAGTGTCTGAGCAGCATTCGGATCTTAATTTCACTGAGTCTACCAAGGTATTGCCTACTTTATCTCCTGTTGTCCATGAAGAGTCTTACAGAGAGAATGCTTTGCCTGATTCCAGGTTAGAGTCAAAAGAGGATCACACTGCTCAACAGCTGGTACCTTCCCAGGGTAAAAGTCAATTGGCGTCCATACTTCAGTCCCAGCTGAAAGTCGTCTTTTCTTCAGAGCTGGAGGTCAGCACAGAAGCTGCGGCAGAATCTTTAGCATTTCTGCAGCTGCAGAAACCTGTACAGCAATCTTGTCCCAGAGTTGGTTGTCTACTAGAAGTTCCTCTCATTACAGAAGATGAGGTTGTCTTGTCTCCATATTCTCAGCAACTCTTTCCATTGCCCATAGTGGAACAACCTCATACAGAGTGTAGCTCTCTTACCACGGCCTACAGAAAGTAGACTGACCTTCCAGAAAATCATTGAGAAATCATATCTTCTTCTTTTCCTGACAAGTCTTGTCAGAATTTGGTCATTTTTTTCCTTTGATGTCTAAGTTCATTGTACTCTCAGATCTTCAATGTCTTTCCAGTCTTTGATACAGCAGCGGATGATAGAGCTGTGATAGGCTTCCCTGGAGTTGAAGATTATTCCTCTTCTGCATCTTTTACCCAGAGTCTTTTGAGGGTAAAGACTCAAAGACTGTTCCTCAACAAGTTCCTCAGAGTGTCCTGAGTTCTTCTCTTCTAGTCCCAAAGGATCTAATGGTCAATGCTTTTCAGGATTCTCTTTTGGATTAGTCTTTCATTGAAAAGTCTTCTTGTACTTGCAGTTCAGTCATCCTGCACCCTACACTCAGCTTTCCAGCTATGTTGACAGCAATGCCAATAAAGTGCTGTCCTATTCTGCAGATGGTGATGTCCTACCAAATGCAGATAAAAGCTCTCCTGTCTTCAAGAGGTCTTCCCTAAAAGCTGAGAATACTGTGGGAGTGTGAATCTCCCAGCACAATGACTTGGGAAGAGTGGGAGTTGGATTTGACTAGAATCTGTAGTTGTAAAAAGGGAGTTACAGAAGTGCAATGTAAATAGTTAATACTTTCATGTTATTATTAAAAAGTAGGGTAGTATGCTTGGGGGGAGGTGTAGTATAAATGGTTAACAGAAGGGGTATGCTAACGGCTGATGTAGATGATGATGTACCATTGATGCTAGTGCTAGACTCTGGAGAGAGGTTGGAATCATGCCTAGAAGCAACCTGCCGACTCTGTGACCTGTTTATACGTAGTACTAATAAGCAAGTGTTAAACAGGTACCAGAGAATGTCTACAGTCTGTCTAAGAACCAAGACCCATGCCTAGAGCCTACAGTCCAAAGCACAAAGACCAATCTCAGGACAACATGTGCTAGTTATCAACAGCAGAAGAAATTAAGAACATAGGAAAATATAAACAGGAGTAGGACATTCAGCCCTTTGTCTCTGTCCTGCCACACAGTTAGACTGGGACTGTTCTATCATAAACTCCATTTACTCTCTTGGTTTTGCAACCCTTAATACCATTGCCTAACAAAAACGTATACATCCCTGATGATATTACCAACTCATATTGTAGGCTTCAGACTGAAGGGCAGCTCTAATTGAAGGATATTTCTTTTAGGCATTTCTGGGTAAGGTTAGAAATGATTCTTTTCCAGAATTCCATAATTGTGAGCACATTGATTGGCCGTGTTTGTGGTACATGCTGCTTGGTTGCTTGAAAAGAAAACTAGAGGGAGTTGTTCTGTTTCCTGCTAGTTATTTATCCCTAATTTTATTACCTTTTACTACTTTTTAATTCATTCACATTTATTTAAACAGATTCCTGACGGGTAACATGCTAAATAAGTGGTTATTTGAGCTAATTTCTTTTTTTTTTGCCTTTCAGGGAATGTGGTGCTTTGACGTGTCTTCATTGAAAACTGACTGACGTGTGCATCCTTAATGCGAGACTTTTAATTATATGGATTGTGCTTAAATCTTCCTCCTGTTCTGAAAGGTTTAAACATTTTCTCAGAATACAATTCATCACAGCAATGGAAGTAATGAGGATAATTGTGTGGTTTCTTTCTTTTTGACATTCAACCAAAAGCAATGAACATTAAAACAAAATAATGAAACATATTCCTGGAAGTTAAATTGTGCTTTTAAAAAGAACCGTTGTTGCGGTTTACTTAAAATTGTTAAAATTTGCTCATGACACTTGGAAAGGATTTCAGCTTTTATTCCCCCAGTTATAATGTCAATGTTTGCATTTTCCTGTGAGAATCCACTTCTTGTGTGGCTTGGGAAAATGACTCATCCAAGTGAATATCCAGAGGGTAAACTTGAGTTCTTTCAGGCTCCTTCACATAAAACAGACTGCCGTTAACGTGACTATAAACCAAATTCACAACATCGAATGCATGCTAACTTTCGAAACATACTTCAAAAGCTTTACTTATAGCAGAATAAATGGTGTCATTGCTCGTCCATATTAATAAATTGCTTCAGATCTGGGTCATCAGAAATGATTTTTTTGCCATATGGTAGACTTAAATTTGCACTCGGAGTTTGGAGCCCTTTCTTTGGTTTGTACAAAGTTTGGGACAATACACGCCCAGATGACATTTTACACAGATTTTTTACATTTACTCACTCATTAATCCCCCATTTTCTAGCAGTTGACTTATTTATTTAAAGCATTAATTTTCTATAGAGTTTATAAAAAAGTGGCCATCTATATTTGTATATTTTGTGAAATTCCTATAAAACCACCATCGATCTCTAGCCATGTTGATGGTGATTATTTCTTGTTACATCATTCAACCTTTCCTCATTCACACTTGGTGTTCTGAAGTACAGGTGTGATTACATTGCTAAAGTGCTTCATTTTTTCCAAAACGTTGTTTGCTTGGTGGGCTGAGAAGGAGCACCCCTACTCCTCTCGGCCCACGAGCAGTGCTGCAAAAGTAGTTGCCTGGCTTTCCATGACTTGAAAATCCAGCCGATAGAAAATTCAGAACATAGAGGCAGTCAGCCTCATTATAATGTTTCAATAACTAATCTGCCTCCCGGAAGTGGGTTGGTTTCCTGATTCCCCATCTGTTTCATTAAGCCCACAAGTGGGTGGACTTGAAGTGCGTTAGCAATAGGTTTAAGATTTTAAAAGGTTTTACATCAGATCCAAATTAAACATATCCATTTTAATGTTGAAATTTCCTTTCACGTGTTCTTCTAGGTAACATTTTTCTTCTCTGGTTCAATCTGCTTCCTTTATAAAGCAAACTAAAACAAGTAACTCACCTCCTGACTCCTCAAAGCCTTTTCCCCATCTACAAGGCACAAGTCAGGAGTGTGGTGGAATAATTCTCAGTTTGAAAGAGTGCAGGTCCAACAATTTTTAAGAAGCTTGACATCATAGAGGACAAAGCAACCTATTTGATTAGCACCATCTCCAAGAAGCATGGCAACTTGCCAAGGCTTCTTCGACAGAGCTTTATAATCCTGTTGCCTCCACCGCTCTGGAGACTAGAGCACAAATTCTAGGCTGACACTGAGGGAGTGCTGCAGTGTTGAAGGTGCTGCCTTTCAGATGAACATTTAAACCTGATTGGTTTATGATGTGGATGTAAAAGACCCCATGGCATTATTTCAAGGGACAGCAGTGGAGTTATTCCCCAGTATCCGAGCAAATATTTATCCCTCAATCAACATCATAAAAAGGGATTATCTTGAGTGCCATTGCTGAGTGTTGCAAGGCAGGAAACACAGTGGTCACGTCATGCAACAAGGTCCACACAAATAGCAATGAGATAATGAGCATTGGAATAATTGTGTCCACCAAATGCTAGTAGGTTTGGGTCAGGTGAGAAGTTGAAATTTTAAAAATTTCAAATCCAACCTCAACTCAACTCAACTCTAACCATCTCCACTTTTAATGAAGGTGGGATGAGGGGTGCAAGTGATCTCAGGTTGGGGGTCAATTGATAAGAGCTTTTAAAAGGCTGTGTGTCTCCATTTTAACAAGATTTTCCTTTTTTAATTAATGTTGGTTGGATTCCCAGACCTCAGAAAACCTGACAGGTAAAAGCAGGCGAGAAGGGATGAACCCATGAGCTAAGCATATTTACAGTATTGCTTGTAGGCCAGCATGAGCAAGGGTGTTTTCTCCAGGTTCAACAAACTTACTTGCTTCCAGCTCCATGACACTGACTCCACCACCACCCCACCCCCCCACCCCCACCCCCACTGCAAATCTCGGCCCCACAGACCATTATCCCTTCACCCCACTGATCGCCAACTCATTCCCACAGGCCATCGTCTCATCACCCCCCCTTCACCAACTCACTCCCACAGACCACCATCTCATCACCCTCCCTTCACCAACTCACTCCCACAGACCACCATCTTGTCACCCGCCCTTCGCCAACTCACTCCCACAGACCACAAACTCACTACTCCCCACTTGCCATCTCACCTCTACCATCCACCATCTTGTCACCATCCCCCCCGCCAAAGGCTACCACATCCATTCTGACCACTATCTCACACCTCCCCCAATCCCCGATCACCACCTCACCCCCACCAACCAACATCGCACATCCACCTCCCCGATTGCCGACTTATCCAACCCGACCATCATCTTGCACCTCCCCACCATCCTCGATCGCCAACTCACTAACTCGACGACCATCTTGTTCCTCCACCACCATAGGAAAAACGGGCCAGGGGTTTTAGCATGGGGGGGGTTTCCCTTCCCGCCATCTGAAAAGTTAGCAAAGAGCACATCCCCACTGATGCTGCGTGCCCCACAGTGACTTCACGCCCCAATGAGTGTTAATCTGCACGGAGGCGGTACTCCCACCCCTCATGCGGGAGGAAGCCCTGCCTCTTGGGACCTGCCGGCCAATCTGATTGGCTGGCAGCTCTCTAGCCCCTGCAGCGCCAGGAGCTGCAGTGGACAGAACTGGGACTGCAAGCAGTCCCCAGAGCCTGAATTTTTAGCTCGACAGACAGGGGAGCGCCTCAACGTCATCGTGCACTGGTGCGATATTTCAGCCAGTGGGTGCACGCCAGAATTGGCAGTGCACCCACGACAAAACTAAGAGGCCTATTAAGGCCATTAACGATGTAACTAAAAGAACTTTTTCACTGCCTGTCCACCCCACGGCTGGGAGGCAGGCGAAAAGGCCCAGCGGCCTTTGCATTTTTTTTGGAAACCTCATCCACGGTTGGTATGAGGTTTCCAACAGCAAATAAAAATGAAACAAAAATTTTAAAAGTTATTTAATAACATGTCCCTGCTAAGGTGACAGAGTCACACGTGGGGACATGTTTCATAACATTTTTAAAACCCTTACTTTTTATTTTGAAAACTGTCCATCTCCCGGGGGCAGCTCTGTGTCTCAGGGAGATTTTCAAGTGTGCGCCCGCGCACATGCGCGGGGTTCGATCTTGCCCCCCCTTCCCCTCCACACAGGCACCGCTGAGGGCTACCGCTCACGTTTTGCACCGGGCAGGCCTCAATGGGCCCATCGGCGTGAAATCGCGGACGGTATTCGGCTTCCTGACTGCCCCCGACCGTCCCCTCAGAGCCCCCCCCAACAAGGGCAAAATCCTGCCCTTAGTCCTGGGAGTCCAGGACCATGGGAGTGTGGGGGTCTCAGGGTGGGGAGGGGAGGCGTAAATTTGCAGAGATGTTGGGTACCCAGTGGGAAGGCTGCCTGAGAAATTTTACAGTCATTCTCTGCCTACAAACTCACTGGTGGGGGAACGTAAAATTCTGCCCAGAGACACAGGAGGAGGCCTTTTAGCTCCTTGAAACATGTAAGATCCTGACGGGACTTGACAGGGTGGATGTGGAAAGGATGTTTCCTCTTGTGGGAGAATCTGCTTAAAAATAAGCGGTCACCCATTTAAGGCAGAGGGAAGGGGAAAAAAAATTCTCTCGGAGGGTTGTGAGACTTTGGAATTCTTTTCCTCAGAAGATGGTTGAGGCAGAGCCTTCCAATATCTTTGATGCTGAAATAGATAGATTCTTGATAAGCAAGGGGGTGAAAGGCTATCGGGGGTAGGCAGGAATGTAAAATTATATCAACCATGATCTTATCGAATGGCAGAGCAGGCTTGAGGGGCCAAGTGGCCTACTCCTGCTCCTAATTCGTACGTTCGTTGATGTGTGACTTAACTTCATTTACCCCCCCCTCCTTTTCCCAAATCCCTAAATACCTTTGGATAACAAAAGTCTATCAATCCCAGTTTTAAAATTAATATTTGATCTCACATCAATTTTCATTTGAGGACAGGGATTCTAGATGTTTACCATCCTATATGTGCTTCTTAATTTCACTCCAGGGTGGTCTTTTTATAATTGTTAGTCTATGCCCCCTAGACTCCCTAACAAGCAGAAAGTTTTTTTCTCTATTGACCCTGTCTCTTCCCCTTAAGTTAATACCTTGAAAACTTTGATAAACTCATGCCTTCACCTTCTAAATTAAAAACCCCCATGCCCACCCCAACCACACACTGCCTCATCATGACCTCTCCCTTTCATGATCTATCGCTCACAACTAGACCTGGCCCCCCAACCACCGCCGACTCCCTAGCTGCTCACTGCTCAGATGTCAATCAAGCTAGCTTTTGTGTGGAAAACTTGCAGAACATATCTAATAGGCGTACAGCAGAATGTGGCAGGATGCTCGTGAAACCTGTACTTCCAGGTCCTCTTTCCATAACATCACAGCCTTGCTTTGAACACGCTGCCCTGTAAGTGTGAGGGCCCAGATCATCTGCTTTATTAATGTTGATTGAGGGGCAAATATTGGCCAAGACACCTGGGAGAATTCCCTTGCTTGTCTTCAAAATGGGATCTTTTACACTGACCCGTAGCCTTAATGTCTTGTCTTCTAAAAACAGGTACAAATATTCACCTGAGGATTAGAAACTAATGGTTGTTATTGTTAAAGCATCCAGTGCAGTGATTTTTTGTAACCTGTATGAAATTAGCAAAAAGCTTCATGTATCTCTCAGCCTTCCTGTATTTATTACCTGATGTTGCTGTTTCAGCAATACTTCCATGCCTCACTTCAGTGCTGCTCCAGTGAAACACTAGATCAGGAGGAAGGACAGACAAGTAATCTTTCTTCATCATCCTGCATTGTATTCAAATCTTGGCCCATCAGCCATCCTGCATTATAAATACAAAATGTACGAAACAAGCAGTCATTTGATTAATCACTTTCCTCCAAAGATCCTGTAATTAGAAAGTAATTGAAAATCCGAACACATTGCAAGAATAGTCATGACTTTCATGATGAGGCAATAAGGAGATAGTAACCACTTAGTAATGCTGGCTATCGTGACAATTATTTTCTTAATAGGCCATGTCTCATGCAAGAGTTATTAGTCATTTATTACATCAAGGAAATCTATTGAATTTCACTCTTTGGATTCGTAAAGCATGCAAAATTGTTTTTAAAAGCTAGAGGAACAAATCACAAGGGAGCGTATAGGATAAATTCCAAAATGTATTAGTCTGGAAATTGTGCCCTGTGATATATGGCATGTTTGCTCAACCCATTCATATCAAATTCAATGGCTTTAGTCATGGATTTAAACCTTTAATTTTAAATGGGTTAATACCTCTTAAAATAATGGACAGAGTAACTGAATGCACAATGCTTTAAGTGTTTGTGTTGCACAACATAGCTCCGTTTTTGTGTTGTTATTGTCTGCATGATTAATGAAACCTGTAGTTGAAGTATTTCATTTTAGCCACTTCTTGTCTTCGAGTCTAATTGCCCTATCGAGATGAGAACTCTCACGTGCTTTCTCCCAATGGATCACATTTAGGTATTTTGAGAGTGGCAGCATGTAACTGTTGAAAATAGCTGCAGCTGGGGTTAGAAGTTGTCCAGGAGAACATAGAATGGTACAGCATAGAAGCAGGCCATTTGATCCATCATGCCTGTGCTAGCTCTTTGAAAGAGCTACCTAGTTAGACCCCCCTCAATCTCTCTTTCCCCATAACCTTGCAAATGTTTCCTTTTCGAGTATATGTCCAATTGCTTTTGGAGAGCTACTATTGAAACTGCTTCCACCAATGTTTCAAGCAGTGAACTCCAGATTATGGGCGGAATTTTACGGCCCTTCCCGCCGATGGGATTTTCCGGTCCCGCCAAAGCTAATGGACCTTTGAATGACTCGCCGCATAATTATGGCCACCCGCTGTGCCCCCTCCCTCCTGCTGTGAGGGGGCTGTAAAATTCCGCCCCATATTTCAAAATTAACTCTATCTCTGCCAATGCAAGATGGCTGCTGACATCTGTCAGTGCTTGCACACTTGTCAGTGCTTGTGCTGAATCCCATGATGGCTTTTGCAGGAGACACAAATCCACCCTCACAAACGGGCACAGCTTCTTTTCAGCAGTCTTCAAACCTTTAATGACGAATCTTTATTTTGCTGCTCATGCATCCCCAAAATGATTTATTCCACAAAAAAGAAACACGATGCAACCAGGTGGACCATCCCCCTGAACTGATTAAATAGCTCGAATGAAATTCCAAGTCATTCCACGCTTCCTGAACCCCATGGTGGGTGGGCACTCAGGGATGGCTATTTCCCTGTCTCTGTCTCTCCTGCTTTGCTCTCTCTCTCTCTCTCCCCAACCATTTCTTCTGATATTTCATCTTTTAATGAATTTCTAAAAATATACCAACATAACGTGTCATTTTAATAGGGGGTTGAGGGTGAGAATGGGCAGACAAAGTGGGTCCCTGTAATAATTATGGTTTTATGTAATGTATAGTATGCCTTTAAGAAGAATGTTATAAAGGAATATCACATGATCTTGTGTAACCAATAGACGAGTGCCTCTGTAGCCAGTAGTCCGTGGTTAGTAGTCAGAAATATGGAGATAGAGTTTGATGTAGGAGCACATGTGTAGCTGCTGAGTACATTGTAAATAAATAGAATGTGTTCCACCTAAGAAGTGAATGCTGATCAACTCTATCTATAGTACCAACTCGGCCATCCCACAACAAGCGTGCAACTGGGATTCACAAGTCCCAACAAACTGGCGATGAGGATAAAGTGAAGACTCAAAAACTTGCGATGAGGACGCAACAAACTGGAGATGAGGAAAAAGCAAGGATAGAAGGAAGATACAATGAACTGCCATCGAGAGTAAAATCACTTAATGGAAGAAATCGAGAGAAACAGAATCGGGCTGTACCTCGCACAGTAATTATAAGCAGAATTTCTGTCCAAATCATCAAAGCAATCCCCTCACAGAATTCCGCAATTTGGAAGAATTGATCCTTTGGATCCAGCCATGGACTATTGGTGTCATTATATTGAACATTCTGCTTCCAAGTGAACAATAGTACGGGCCAGGAGAAGAGGCAGGCATCCCCTTATGTCCATGTGGGAATAAAGCCTCTGGCTTAATTCAAAGTTTGATGGCACCCAGCGTCCCAGATCCAAAAACATTTGATGAATTAGTGGACCTTGTGAAAGGTCATTATCAACCACAGCCCTCGGTAACGATGCAATGGTTTAAAGTCAACTCGAGAAATAGAGCCCCAGGGGAGACAGTTGCTTAATATGTGGCAAGTTTGAAACAGTTAACAGAACATTGGTACATCTTTGAACGACATGTTCAGAGATTGTTTAGTGTGCGGTGCGAATGAGGACACGATTCAGAAGAGATTACTTTCCGAAACAAATTTGGATGTTAAGAAGGCGCTAGAGGTCACCCTGGCCATGGAAAGTGCAGAAAGGGATTCAAAAGCCATACAGGGAGCGCAAAATGGCTCCGTCCTCCATATTGGGCATGGGAAGCCTCAGCCAAAAAGGGCACGAAAATGCACGGCTCTGCCAAGAAGCGGGAAACAGCCACCGCTAGCAGAAAAGTAAAAAGAAACAACTTAGCAGAGAAAACGAGGAATAATTGCAGCAGAGGTGGAAACAAGCAATCTTATTACAACTGGCAGTTTAAAAATATTGAATGTTTTTATTGTCATTGAAACGGACACATAATGAGACAGCGCAAGGAAAGAATCAGACAAACTTCAAACAAAAGAATAAAACCTCATGAGATTTATAGTGTAGAAGAGCCTGAAAGAGCAAATTCAGATACTTATTCTTGATTTAATTTGAAGGTTGGAAAGACAGAACCAATATATGTAACAGTGAAGGTAAATGGCAGACCTATTAGAATGGAAGTGGACACAGGAGCTTCCACTACTGTAATTGGTGAACACACATTCACATATCTGAATTATGTTGAACATAAATTAAATTTGGAAGAAACTGATGCCAAATTAAAAACTTACATGGGTAAAGACGTCCAAGTCAAATGCATAAGCAGAGTTGCTGTCCATAATGGAAGCTAATCGGTTAAACTACCAGTGTTGGTATTGAAAGGCAGGTAACCAAGCCTCCTAGGGTGAAACTGGCTGGGAGAAATCAACCTTGACTGGCCACTGAGATTCCAAAGGGAAGCTGGAAGCGTTCCTGCTTTGGAAAAAGGGGTGAGTAAGGACTCAACAACTTAAAGCAACGTAGAATGTTACAAGTCAAAACATGGTAGAATAGCAAAAAGAACTTGAAGAGACCATGCTCAATGGCAGATTTCAAATCGAGGTGAACAACCTTCGAAGGGAAAAAGAAAACCTGTTGAAAGTCCTTCACATGCTACAAGATTCCCTCAGGTCTAAGCTTGTACCTCTGGAAAAGTATGAAAAGAAACAGAAAGAATTCAGCACCTCTCTGAATAAACTGAAGGATGAGTTGGCAGAGAAGACATTACGATGCTCAATTTTTCAGGAGGTAACAAGCAAATACAAAAAAGTGATGGAAGAGCTAAAGAATCAGCGAAATGAAGCCAACGAGGCTTTGGAGGCAAAAGTTACAGAATTTTCTAAGAAACAGACAGATGGTGGAATTCTGGGAGACTCAACCACTGAGTTCACTCAAGTCGAGCTTACATCTGAGAGTAGTCTGGCTAATATGGAAGCTGAAAAGAAGGCAGAGATTAATGTCAGTGCTAGAAAGAGGAAGGCCCATAGAAAGAAGACACAGGAACACAAATAAGGCACCGATCCTGGCAGCAAATGAGTATCCATTTGTACATAGGCCTGGAAATCAAATTGCAAAGGCCGATGCACTTAGCCATTTGCCTTTACAAGAAAATGATGAAGATGTCTCAGTTTCACAAGAACTTGTGTTATTGTTAAATTTCTTAGATTCATCACCAGTATGTGCTTGACAGGTCAGGGACTGGACCAGTCGGGACCCAGTCTTATCTCAAGTATGAGAACAAGTGCTTCATGGTTGGTCACAAGAGCCTGTATCTGAGGAAATGGAACCGTACTTTAACCGAAGACATGAAATAACCAGTCAGGATGGTATCTTACTGTGGGGAATATGAGTGATGGATCCTCAAAAGGGAAGGAAGTCGTTGTTAATTGAACTACATAATGCACATCCAGGAATTTCCCGAATGAAGACCATAGCACGCAACTGTCTATGGTGGCCTGGGATGGTTGGAGAAATAGAAAGCTTAGTGAAGAATTGTGTGCAGTGTCAGTAATTGCAAAAGTTACCTCCAACAGCTCTGTTACACCCTTGGGAGTAGCCGGGAAGGCCATGGGTGCGGTTACACGTTGACTATGTGGGACCTTTCATGGGAGCAATGTTTCTGCTCATTGTTGATGCCCACACAAAATGGCAGCTCATATATGAGGTGAAGTCACCAACATCTTCTGCTACAATTGAGAAGCTACGTTAAAGTTTTGCAATTAATGGTTTACCAGAAGTGATCGTATCTGATAATGGCACGGCATTTATGAGTGCTGAGTTTCAACAGTTTATCAGCCTCAACGGTATCACTGATAAAAACTTCACCATACACCCTTCCTCAAATGGACTGCCCGAAAGGGCGGTTCAAATGTTCAAGTCAGGCATGAAAAAGTTAACTGGAGATTCCTTAGTGACCAAGATAGCCCACTTTCTTTTTCATTATAGGACCACCCCTCACACAACAACACGTGTTATACCTGCAGAATTATTGTTAAACACCGTCTCAGGACAAAACTGATCTTATTAATTGGCTTAGTTGTAGGAGATAGAGGGTGATGACAGAAGGATGCTTTAGTGACTGGAAGCCAGTGTCCAGTGGCCTATCACAGGGATCTGTGCTGGGTCCCCTATTATTTGTCATTTATATAAACGACATAGATGACTATGTGGGGGGTAGGATTAGTAAGTTTGCGGATGACACAAAGATTGGCCGGGTGGTTAACAGTGAGGTTGAGTGTCTTGGGCTACAGGAAGATATAGATGGGATGGTCAAATGGGCAGATAAGTGGCAGATGGAATTTAACCCTGAAAAGTGTGAGGTGATACACTTTGGAAGGCGTAGTTTGACAAGGAAGTATTCAATGACTGACATGACATTAGGAAGTTCTGAGGAACAAAGGGACCTTGGCATGTGTGTTCATAGATCTCTGAAGGCAGAGGGGCACATTAGTGGGGTGGTGAAAAAGGCATATGGGACACTTACCTTTATCAATTGAGGCATAGATTACAAAAGTAGGGAGGTCATGTTGGAGTTGTATAGAACCTTGGTGAGGCCACAGCTGGAGTACTTTGTGCAGTTCTGGTCGCCACATTATAGGAAGGATGTGATTGCACTGGAGGGGGTGCAGAGGAGATTCACCAGGATGTTGCCTGGGATGAAACATTTAAGTTATGAAGAGAGGTTGGATAGACTTGGGTTGTTTTCATTGGAGCAGAGAAGACTGAGGGGTGACCTGATCGAGGTGTACAAGATTATGAGGGGCATGGACAGGGCGGATAGGGAGCAGCTGTTCCCCTTAGTTGAAGGGTCAGTCATGAGGGGACATAAGTTCAAGGTGAGGGGCAGGAGGTTTAGGGGGGGATGTGAGGAAAAATCTTTTTATCCAGAGGGTGGTGACGGTCTGGAATGCGCTGCCTGGGAGGGTGGTGGAGGCGGGTTGCCTCACATCATTTAAAAAGTACCTGGATGAGAACTTGGCACATCGTAACATTCAAGGCTATGGGCCAAGTGCTGGTAAATGGGATTAGGTAGGTAAGTCAGGTGTTTCTCATGTGTCGGTGCAGACTCGATGGGCCGAAGGGCCTCTTCTGCATTGTGTGATTCTGTGATTCTGTAATAATGCTGAATTTAGGGGGGAAGGTGGGAAGGAGTCAGGGATGTCATAAAACTAGACATGACTGGCCTAGTCGTGAGAGGAAATTTACTGTGGGAGAGATGGTATACGTGAAAAACTTTGGAGAAGGACCAAAGTGGTTACCGGTGAAATAAGTGCAGTGACTGGACCTCTATCTTACCACATGAAGGTGGAAGGTAGAGAGTCATACTGAGACATTTTTTAAAAATTCATTCATGGGATGTTGGTGTCACTGGCTAGGCCAGCATTTATTGCCCATCCCTAATTGCCCTTGTTCAGAGGGCATTTAAGAGCCAACCACGTTGCTGTGGGTCTGGAGTCACATGTAGGCCAGACCAGGTAAGGATGGCAGGATTCATTCCCTACAGGACATTAGGACATGTAGATCATCTAAGGAAGAGAGAAACAAATCACCAAGAAATGATTCCACCAATGCTCATGACTGGGTCAACAGTTCCTGTTGAGAGAACTCAACCTAGTTCAGACTGGCCTGGAGTGTGTGATGTACCTGCAAGAGTTGAGGAAACAGATTTGCAGGTACCCACCAAAGAACCTGATGTTCAGGCAACTCCAGAAAAGGAGGTTCCTAACAAAACATCTGAAGTTGTAGAGCTGAGACCCTCTACATGCCAAAAAGACTGAATTTTTAAATTACTTTTCTGTGTAAATAATTTGCCATTTTGAGAAAAATTGTAATTGTGAATGTAAGATGTACGTCCCCAATAAAGGGGGAGTAATGCAGTAATTATGGTTTTATGTAATGTATAGTATACCTTTAAGATGAATATTATAATGAAAAATCACATGATCCTATGTAGCCAATAGAAGAGTAACATAGGCTACCTTTGTAGTCAGTAATCCATAGTTAGTCGTCAGAAGTATGGAGATAAGGTTTGATGTAGAAGCACACGTGGAGCTGCTGAGTACCTTGTAAATAAACAGAATGTGTTCCATCTAAGAAGTGTCTGCTGATCAACTCTACCTATAACACCAACTCGGCCATCCCACAAAAAGCCTGCAACTGGGATTCACAAGTCCCATTTGCCACTTGCTCTTTCCAGTCCCTTCTGTGATGTTTGGGGTGAGCTGTGGACGGAGGGGTTTGTTATAAGTGTCAACTTGATTCTGTGGACCTGTAATCTTTGCAATTCCTGGGCTAGCGATGACCACACATGTGCCCTGCTGTACCTTGCTCTCTGTAAAGATGACAGCCGTGTACACTGTGTGACATTGACAGCAAACACAGCCTTCAAAAATATTAAAAAAATATTATGGAAATATGATAAAAGGTGTCATGGCCTATATGTCAGAAAACATAGTAATTAGGTTGAAATCAAGGCACTGCAATTTGTGCATAATTACTTAACTGGCACTTTTATTTAGTGTAAAAATTACATAATGTTCATATTCATTACGAATGGGGCATGAATGAGCATAAGAGTTTCTTTGGTGGGCTCAAACCAACAAGTTTGAGAAGAGCAGTGCTAGCACACAAAGGCAGAGCCATAAATAACATAGTTTTATAGAATTTTCTGTGTATGATAGTAATAGCTACAAGCCTGATCATATGCGCGACAAAAGTAAGAGAATTTTCAAGTAGTCTTAAGTGTCACATTATTTTTGCATTGTCATTTTTTAGATTGAGGCCTGATGGGAAATGTTTTATCAGCCCAAATTACTCAAATGACAATCCAAAATTATTATTCCTCCTTGAACATAACATTGCTTTACAGATAGAATGCTATGAGGTTACACACACAAATATTAATCTGCACAGAGGTGTTTCTATAAATAGCCAAGCAAACGTCAAACTAATAAGGAATATTTTTTCTTTTTCCTTACAGTTTTAAAATATCAAAAGCTAAAATTGAAGTTTCCTTTCCCTAAATTAAGGTGCGAAATCTAGAATGATCCATAGGATCAGCCCAGCTGATTAATCTAGAAATCAATCATGTAATAGGGGCATTATTTTCACATTAATTAAACTGGCCACTGGGGTGGCAGGTACTCAGAACCCAGATGACATGCGAGGATCTGCTTACTAGCATTCGATGCAATCATTTGTTCTATTGTATTTTAGGTTTTGAATGATTGACAGCCCTGACTCCAGAGGCAGTTGGGGAATTATCTTGCAAGAGATCTGGTGAACTCTGGAGAAACTGACATTCTCTTATTCAATATTACATCTGAAAGGCCTATGAAGAGAAGAACAACTTTTTCATCTAAAATTCTCATCGTTTATCAGTCTCTAAGGAATGTGCTCCATACAAGAGTATTTTACTGCCTCATGAACAGATTCTAATCGCACTAATTTAAAGATTGTTGCAATTCTTCCAGCATCATTTGGCTTCAATCTTTTCTTTCTATCAATTTATAAATCTAACCAAGTGGTTTTAGTCCTGTGTGCATTGGTATTTTTCATAGAGCAGACAAAAAAATGTGGTGGGAATTCTAAGAGATCTCCAGTGAACAATTTGTTACCATCAAGAAGTAATTATTAATTCTAGATATTTTAATTGGTACACAACATCCATAAGGGTTTGCTTTTAGGATCCTGTGAGACTCAGTCTTCTTAGGGAAATATAAGGAAAGCTTGCATTTACATAATAGCACCTTTCAAAAACAAAGGTCATCCCAAAGCACTTTACAGCCAATGCAGTACTTTTGAAGTCACTGTTGTAATGTAGGAAAACACAGCAGTTAATTTGTACACAGGAAAGCCCCACAAACAGCAATGTGTTAATGACTGGATACCTGTATTTTGTGACGTTGATTGAGGGATAAATATTGTCCAAGACACCGTGAGTAACTACCCTTCTGTTCTTTGAATTAGTGTCATGGGATCTTTATAGCCATTTGAGAGGGCAGGCGGGGCCTCCTTTTAACTTCTCACCCGAAAGACAGTACCTCAGATAGCGTAGCACGACCTCAGTGCTGTGCTGGATTGACAGCATAGATTTTTGTACTCAGCTCCTGGTGTGGCACTTGAACCCACAGCCTCCTGACTCAGACTGTGACCTCCTGAGCCAAAGCTGGTACATAGGAAGTGAACACAGGAGAGGAGTGTTAGGGAAAAGAAAAAAACTAAAACCTACAAATAACAAAAAAAAGGTTATAAAAGTAAAAAGTCACAATCAAAAAGATTTCAAACTTGCTACTCCGAAGTAAAACTATCTTGGCTGGAAATGAGAGTGAAGTGATTTTTAGAACAGGCAGTCAATCTGTAACATCCATTTTACACTCGGACAGCAAACAGAATTACCTGGAAAAGCTCAGCAGGTCTGGCAGCGTCGGCGGAGGAGAAAAGAGTTGACGTTTCGAGTCCTCATGACCCTTCGACAGAACTTGAGTTCGAGTCCAAGAAAGGGTTGAAATATAAGCTGGTTTAAGGTGTATGTGTGGGGGGCGGAGAGATAGAGAGAGAGGTGGAGGGGGGGGGTGTGGTTGTAGGGACAAACAAGCAGTGATAGAAGCAGATCATCAAAAGATGTCAACGACAATAGTACAATAGAACACATAGGTGTTAAAGTTAAAGTTGGTGATATTATCTAAACGAATGTGCTAATTAAGAATAGATGGTAGGGCACTCAAGGTATAGCTCTAGTGGGGGTTTTTTTTTTATAATGGAAATAGGTGAGAAAAGGAAAATCTTTATAATTTATTGGAAAAAAAAAGGGAAGGGGGAAACAGAAAGGGGGTGGGGATGGGGGAGGGAGCTCACGACCTAAAGTTGTTGAATTCAATATTCAGTCCGGAAGGCTGTAAAGTGCCTAGTCGGAAGATGAGGTGTTGTTCCTCCAGTTTGCGTTGGGCTTTACTGGAACAATGCAGCAAGCCAAGGACAGACATGTGGGCAAGAGAGCAGGGTGGAGTGTTAAAATGGCAAGCGACAGGGAGGTTTGGGTCATTCTTGCGGACAGACCGCAGGTGTTCTGCAAAGCGGTCGCCCAGTTTACGTTTGGTCTCTCCAATGTAGAGGAGACCACATTGGGAGCAACGAATGCAGTAGACTAAGTTGGGGGAAATGCAAGTGAAATGCTGCTTCACTTGAAAGGAGTGTTTGGGTCCTCGGACGGTGAGGAGAGAGGAAGTGAAGGGGCAGGTGTTGCATCTTTTGCGTGGGCATGGGGTGGTGCCATAGGAGGGGGTTGAGGAGTAGGGGGTGATGGAGGAGTGGACCAGGGTGTCCTGGAGGGAGCAAACCCTACGGAATGCCGATAAGGGGGGTGAAGGGAAGATGTGTTTGGTGGTGGCATCATGCTGGAGTTGGCGGAAATGGCGGAGGATGATCCTTTGAATGCGGAGGCTGGTGGGGTGATAAGTGAGGACAAGGGGGACCCTATCATGTTTCTGGGAGGGAGGAGAAGGCGTGAGGGCGGATGCGCGGGAGATGGGCCGGACACGGTTGAGGGCCCTGTCAACGACCGTGGGTGGAAAAACTCGGTTAAGGGAGAAGGAGGACATGTCAGAGGAACTGTTTTTGAAGGTAGCATCATCGGAACAGATGCAACGGAGGCGAAGGAACTGAGAGAATGGGATGGAGTCCTTACAGGAAGCGGGGTGTGAGGAGCTGTAGTCGAGGTAGCTGTGGGAGTCGGTGGGTTTGTAATGGATATTGGTGGACAGTCTATCACCAGAGATTGAGACAGAGAGGTCAGGGAAGGGAAGGGAAGTGTCAGAGATGGTCCACGTGAAAATGATGGAGGGGTGGAGATTGGAAGCAAAATTAATAAATTTTTCCAAGTCCCGACGAGAGCATGAAGCGGCACCGAAGTAATCATCGATGTACCGGAGAAAGAGTTATGGAAGGGGGCCGGAGTAGGACTGGAACAAGGAATGTTCCACATACCCCATAAAGAGACAGGCATAGCTGGGGCCCATGCGGGTACCCATAGCCACACCTTTTATTTGGAGGAAGTGAGAGGAGTTGAAGGAGAAATTGTTCATCGTGAGAACAAGTTCAGCCAGATGGAGGAGAGTAGTGGTGGATGGGGATTGTTCGGGCCTCTGTTCGAGGAAGAAGCTAAGGGCCCTCAGACCATCCTGGTGGGGGATGGAGGTGTAGAGGGATTGGATGTCCATGGTGAAGAGGAAGAAAATCTAACCCATTAAGTCTTGAGCTCTGTACAGAGACAATTATTGCCCCAGAATCCAATGTTAGCAGGATGACCTTTTAAATATAAGGAATTGTTCTGTAATTCAATGCTCCTTATAGGGAGTGACATCTTGGGAAATCTCAGGAAATACAGCACCGTGTTTCCTGAGATGTGACTTCTCAGAGCACTGGAGCTCTATAGTGTACACGTTTAATTTAGAAGATATTGTACCAGGATGAAAATGTTAAAACCAGTTTTTCAGCAGGTAGCAGGTTAATAACGTAATGCAATTGAGAAACACAGAGGTTATAAACAGCAGGTTGGATTTTGTAAGAAAGGAACAATTAGGGGCGCTATAAAGGAAGGGGGTGGTAGAGAATTTAAAGGAGCAGAGCAACAAATGGGGGTGGGGGTGTGGGATGAAGGTAAAATCACAGGAAGCAAAGCAAAGCGATTAATGTGTTGTTCAAACAGGTGATGTGAGGAAATCGAACAGCAAACATTAACTACAATTGGTAGCACACCTATCGCTAAGACAGTCCAAGATGTGTGTACATGTTCCATATGGACACTCCAGTGCAGTACTGAGGGAGTGCGACATTGCCAGGGGTATTGTGTCCTTTGGGTGTGTTACGACCGGTCCCTGGGTAAGGTCCCCAATTGGTTAACTTCCCGAATGGGACCCCAATTTTGTCATGTTTCTAGCTGAGGAGGAATGAGCTGGCTCCCCTTCTTCATTTAACCTCCTCGTATGGTCACAACAAGATTAATTTAAAAGGGACCCCTTCCCCCTGTGTATAACTTTTCCTAGTTCAAATGTTTTTATATTTTAGAAGGAGCCAATTTAACCAGGCTTTCTTGAGCCGAAGAAAGAGTAAATGTATTTGTTACTAAAAACTCGAGAAAAAAATAATAAAAATGCAACACACATGCACGCAGATTAGAAATAAGAAGTCAAGCCCAAATAAAGGTTTTTAAAAACATACGAATCAGTCTTTAGCTTGTCTGTGAAGAGTAGATGGTGAAATGTTGTGACGGTTAAGTTGGGTGATTCTGGTAGAGCTCACTTTGGCACTTTAGCAGTTGGTGTGGAGACATTTGGTTTGGCAGGTTAGCTGAAGAAGCTGTCCTATTTCCTTTTTGATTGTGGCTTTGCTGACTTGTCTCCAGCAATGGAGAGAGAGGGATAGTCTTTTGCCTGAAAGCTGTAGGGATGCCTAGTTAACCTTCTTTTGCTGTGACTCTCACAGCACATAGAGATCAGGTTAGCAGCTAGCTTTTTAACCCATTTCCATGTGTATTCCTGGAAGGGAAAAAACAAACATATCTTTTGCACAGAGTCTGCTTTCTGTCAACTCAGATCATTTCCACATTCTGAGATATAACTCAAGAGAAGGTGGTTTCAGCTATATGCTGAGAAGTGGCAATCAGCCTCCATTGAGTGCACAACCATAGGAGATTAAAGTTCAGTCTTTTGCACTTCATCTCTTCCTTTCAAGTGACTCTGTCTGAAGTAGGCCTTGGCACCATTTTAGGTGCGACATTCCATGTTCTCTCTGGAATACTCCGTCAAGTATAATCCACATTGGAATTTTCCAGAAGGTGGTTACTTTCCATTCTCAGCCATCTTTCATTCAACCTCTTTTCTTGTATGTCTATTTTAAAAACCACATGCCTTCCTTAAAAAGTTCAATATGTCTGTATGTAATTTGGGGCTGTGATCCACTGTTGTGACAGATGAGAAGTTAAACTGAGGCTCTGTCTGGTTGGTGGTTAAACATCTGTCATGCCCAGTAAAGGCATGTCATATTCATAACTTTACACATGGACTGAGCTCATATGGAAGCTTCTGTAACTGCTTTTTATTTATTTAAAATGGACACTGATGAACTATTAAGACAGCTGCCAAAAGTTTAGGCAGCCTTTGCATATTCAACATAGACTATCAAGCATCTGGAAAGTTCCAAATTGAATAACCATAGGTGCTCCCCCGCACCCCGTATTGGAAATACTGAAATGAATGTTATCTGTGGAACTTGTGCCTGTCATTGCTCGAAGCTTATTCGAAACAGAGTTACATGACTCAGAGTCTATGTCTCCAGATTTGCAATTCAACAAAAGAAAGCTGATGAGACCAGTTATCCACAAGTTATGTGTGAAAGACCCCACCATCTATCTCCTTGCAATACCTTTGTCCTTCCAAACCATTCAAGAAACAGGCCTGTCACACAGGAGACCAAACATTGTAAATCAGAGACTGAATTAACCGTAATCTGTAAGGGTGCACTATCTTTATCTGTATCCAGTCTTTGTGTGTGTGCGTGTGTGTGTAACCACACAACAAGGTTAATTTAAAAGGGGTCCCTTCCCCGCCCCCTCGGATACCTTTTCCCAATCCAAGTGTATTTATGTTTTAGAAGGAGCCAATTTAACTAGGCTTTCTTGAGTCAAAGAAAGAGTAAGTTTATTAATAAAAACCCAAGACTAAGTATGTGATGTTGCATTAATTCTGGACATGTGTGTAAGAATAACTTAACTTTATTTTAAACTCATGAAAACTTGCTGCTAAATTATTTAATTTGAATACACACCCCAAAGGTGAGAAAAGACAGACCTCTTTCCATACAAAGCAAACTGATTATAGATGGTAAGAGAACCATCCAATGGTGACACATCCAATGGCACTAATCAAAAAAGCATAAAATTGTGTTAGCCATGATTCCTATCTCATCAGCGAAACAAAAACAAATTAATTAGTTATTCATATGCTGAATGTGTCTTATCACTAGTTAACATAATGTGCAGCAGTACTTTGGATGTCGTGGATCACATTACTGCATACACTTTTATAAGGACTTGTATGTAGTATTTTCTATTAGTTATTTATTACTTATCCGCGTCTATAGGAAATGCATATTAACTGCCTCATGACACCACTTCAAAGGTAGACAATTCTCATTTTTAAGTGGATAATTTTGAGAAAGTTTTTTCATTTGTTCATGGAATGTGGGTGTAACCATGTTGCCCACACACAGTTGCCCTTGTGAAGGTGGTGGTGAGCTTTCCTCTTGAACCACTGCAGTCCATGTGGTATAGGGGCACCCACAGTGCTGTTAGGGAGGAAGGCTTTGACCCAGTGACAAAAAAGGAACAGCAATATGTCTAGAACCAAAGGTTGGCGGGAGCAACAGTTGCTGAACAACAGACTACCTTCAAAGAGGAGATGGTTTGGGCACAGTCAAGGAATGTTCCCTCAAAAGGGAAGAGTAAGACAAAGAAATCCAAAGCTCTCTGGGTGACAAAGGAGATGGGAATTAAGTTAAAGAAAGAAAAGTGTTCTTACCACAAGTGTCAGGAGCAAATACAACTGAGAACCAAGCTGAGTACAGAAGGTTCACAAGGGATGTGAAAAAGCAAATACAAGAAGCAAAGAGAGATTATGAATAAAGACTGGTAGCTAACATAAAATGAAATCCCAAAGTATTCTGTAAGCACATCAATAGTAAAAGGATAATAAAATAAGGAGTTGGCCGATTAGGGAACCAAAAAGGGGATTTAACATGGAGACAAGAGGCATGGCTGAGGTGTTAAATGAACACTTTGCACCTGTCTTTACCTACGAGACTGATGCTGTTCAGGTCATGGTGACAGAGGAGGAAACTCAGTCACTAGAAGGGCTTAAAATTGATAATGAAGAGGTATTGGATAAACTCGGTATTTAAAGTTGATAAGGCACCAGGACTAGATGAGATGCATTTGCGAATATTGAAGGAAGTGAAAGTGGAAAGTGCAGAGACACTGGCAATAATCTTTCAATGTTCCCTGGATTGGGGGGAGATACTGGAGGACTGGAGAATTCCAAATATTATACCCTAGTTCAAAAAAGATTGTACATACCTGTCCGCAATTATTGGCCAGTCAGTTTAACTTCGGTGGTGGGGAAACTTCTAGAAACAATTATTCAGGATAGAACAGCCACATGGAAAAATGTGGATTGATTCGGAGGAGTCAGCATGGATTTGTTAAAGAAAATTGTGCATAAGTAACTTGTTGGAATTTTTTGAAGAGGTAACAGAGATGGTTGATGAGGGTAAGGCCATTGGTGTGGTTTATATGGACTTATAAAAGGCGGTTGATACAGTGCCATACAACGGACTTGTGAGGAAAGTTATAGTTCATGGAATAAAAGGGCAGTAGCAATGTGGATACAAAATTGGCTGAGGGATAGGGAACAGAGAGTAATTGTTAATGGGTATTTTTTGGATTGGAAGATTTGTACTGGAGTTCTCCAGGGGTCAGTATTGGGACCCCTGCTTTTCCTGATATATTGTAATGATCTAGATCTTGCTGTGCAGGGGACAATTTCAAAGTTTGCGGATGACACAAAACTTGTGAGAATTGTAAACTGTGAGGAGGACAATGTAGAACTTCAAAAGGACATTGACACATTATTGGAGTGGGCAGATAGTTGGCAGATGAAGTTCAATGTGGAGAAGTGTGAGGTGATACATTTTGGTACAAAGAACATGGAGAGACAGTGTAAAATAAAGGATACTATTCTAAAGGGTGTGCAGGAGCAGAGAACCCTGGGTGTATATGTACATAATTCATTAAAGGTGGCAGGACAGGTAGAGAGAGCTGTTTCTAAAGTATACAGTGTTCTAGGCTTCATTAATAGGGGCATAGAGTGCAAGAGCAGGGAGGTTATGATGAATTTATATAAAACACTGGTTAGATCCCAGCTGGAGTATTGTGTACAGCTCTGCGTGCCACACTATAGGAAAGATGTGAACGCATTGGAGAGAGTGCAGAAGAGGTTAATGAGAATGGTTCCAGGGATGAGACACTTAGCTATGAGGAATAATTGGAGAAGTTGGGACTGTTTTCCTTGGAGAGGAGAAGGGTAAGAAGGAACTTCATACAAGTTTTCAAGGCGCTCCCCTGCGCCCGTGCAGACTTCAGTGCTCACCCTCCTCCCGCCCCCACCCCAGCAGGGCTGAGCCTTTCAGCAGACCTATCATGCTCCCTGGACGTCAATTGACCAGCCAGCGTGAAATCACGGTTGGGGGCCGAACGCAGGGAGCGGACCATTTCCTGGCCGCTCTCAGGCCCACTCACCAGGCCTGCCCAATGACCCGAAAATCCTGCCCCATGTAATTTTCCCTCCTTGTCTCCTGAAAATGCAGACTGAATATCCATGGTGGTATGTTCCCTTAAAAAAAAGTTCAGTCTGGACACAGTGTGTGATATTTTATACTTTCCACAGAGGTAATTTTTGCAGATGAACATGAGGACACAGATTTACTAAATTTATGGGCTAAGAACTGGCCTCTGAAAATATTCTTCCACCATCAACCATTCCAAGATGTCTGCCCTGATCCTTCAAATGCTGCAGCTACGCTACAACAGTACCGGATTTCCTATCCTCCTCCCACGAAGAGAGCAGCTTTCAATAACAATGCAAGACTGGCCATAGTTGTTTGAAGAGGTGAAGAAATTCAATGGGATCATGATAGGGCTCTCTCTGGGAGCGAGCAAGTGAAAATCTGGTAATAACTCTGCCCAGAGGAAGATCTAATTTGCCGCCTTTGGCCCATTGGAATGAGATTGTTGGCATACTTCTGTTTACCTTGTGGGTCGTAAGTAATGTTGCGATATCACTTTAAGGGAATATGCAAATGATCAAGTAGCCAGGATGCAAAGCAACAGCTCATACTGTGTGCAGTGTGATGTAAGCTTCAGAACTGTGCTGTCCTTGTGAGTAATAGTTGCTGGATCCATAAAATAGATCTGTTTGCCAAGACACCCTACACTGTATATCAAAATAAACTCAACCTACACCTAATTTACCCGTCCTTTGTGTGAGATTGGTAAGTTTGTGTAAAATAAAAATAAAAATGTGATACGTTGGCAGCAATGTAAATTTGAAGACCACAGGATGAGCCACAGACAAGACAGAGGCCAGATATGCATCAAATACGTAAGAAGCAGAATCCCTCTCCAGATATTGTATTACAGAACAGTGAGTCCCCGATTTATGGATTAGCCGGATCGGTGGTAAATGGGAGCAGCAAGTCAGTTCAGAGTCGTGTTGTGCAGTCAGTTTTAAATCAGGCATGGAAAGCCGCAGGGCCATTGCAATTCCCTTGGGTGCCATTCCCTCACAAGAGAACAAAAACGTGAATGTGTAAAACCTGAACTGCAGCTGCAGAATAAGGGAAGAAAAAGAATAAAAAACAAAGCAGCAGCTGCACTGACGAAAGTCCCCATGGATCAGAGAGGTTACAAATCCCCTACTCGTCAGGAAGATGACTACCAAATTCCCCAGCATGAATTGGAAGACCACAAATATCCTATCGAAATTTAGGCTTTTCAAACAAAGGATGGAGCTAGGCTTTTTAGATTTATCCATCACAGAACTAGATAAGCAAGTGGCAAAGATAAAGATAGCCGTTGGAAATGAGGGGTTGCATAGAGTCAACATTTCGGGCCTGTCTAAAGAGGATCAGGATGACCCTGTTAAGCTCTGGAACATGCTGGAGGATCACCCTCATGTGAAAGTGAACTTTGGGATTCACCATTTGGAGTTGATGTCCAACAGACAACAGCCACAAGAATCAATTGGTCAATTCATCAGCAGGTGCCATGATAAGGGCAAGGTCTGTGATTTTTCAGAAGCTGAGCTGTCTGAATAGATAACGGAGCTGGTTATAGCTTCAATACCAATCGAAACCTTCCAAAAAGACTTTTTGGAGAAAAAGAAAGGTCATGGTATTAAAACATTGTTAAAAGATGGCAAAAAATACATAGCCACTTTGGCTAGCCAACACACCTAAAAGTCAAGAAATGCTAAGTGACAAGTCTAGATCTCACGAAGGTCGTACCATCACAAGATCTGGGAGGATTAGCAAGCTACCCATACTTTACACAGACTCTTAAATTCTTGATCCCTTAAGCTTTCAAACACCTGAACGGAGATCTAGCATTCATGTATTTAGTTTCCACAGCCACTCTACTCTGCATGTATTTTTACTCTTAATGTCTGCAATGTTATCTTGGGAAAAAGAGGGATGCTTTGATAGCATGTAAAGGGGATATAGAAACATAGAAACATAGAAACTAGGAGCAGGAGTAGGCCATTCGGCCCTTCGAGCCTGCTCCGCCGTTCATTATGATCATGGCTGATCATCCAACTCAATAGCCTGCTCCCACTTTCTCCCCATACCCTTTAATCCCTTTCGCCCCAAGAGCTATATCTAATTCCTTCTTGAAAACATCCAATATTATTTGCAAATGAGCAAGTAACGAGGATGAAAAGCAGCATATGACCAGCAGCTAGTGCGATGTAGGAATCGAAGCTGTGCTGTTGTCATGAGTATTAGTTGTTGGATCTATAAAGTAGATCTGTCTGTTGAGCCATCCTGTACTGTTTCTCCGAATAAACTGAACCCATGTCTAGTTAACCAGTCTTGTGTGTGACATAGGTAAGTTCGTGTAAAGCAAACAGAAACGCAACAGGGTACCATGGAGCATTAGGAAACATTGATGATTGCATTAGCAGACTAATTTGCTGCCTGTTCATTGTTGTGGGTAGACGAAGGAAGAGTGAAAATAAACAAAACACAAATTGAATTTGTTTTAGTTAGCTCTATAGATTTTCTTTGATCTTTAAAGGCTTAGTTGGTAAATGTGTTGCTTTGTGTTCATCACGGACACCTCCATTAGGTATAGCTTTCTTTACATTATCCTATCACTCAGCTGTCAGCTACAACATGGGTAGTAAAGTAACACCTTCCTCCACATTACCCCATAAGCACTCCTAAGTTGGGTATAGAATGGATAAATGCAAATTAAGTCTTTACACTGTACATCAAAGCTGTACCATTTACACCGTTCCACTGTCGCTGGGTCAAAATCCTGGAACTCCCTCCTTAGCAACACTGTGGGCTACACAACATGGGCTGCAGTACTTCAAGGTGGCAGCTCATCACCACCTTCTCAAGGGCAATTACTGATGGGCAATAAATTGTGGCCTAGCCAGCAATGCTCACAGCTCGTGAACGAGTACACTTTTAAAAATCAAACACTTCCGGGTCACATTTGGTGCAGTATGAAGTGGAATAAGGATTCCTCGACTCCACCCTAAGAATGTGCCATAACCCCAACCTTAGAAAAAACATTCCAACAGCACCAATGATATTTCCGCTACACAGGCCGGTTGCTCTTGTGGGCCATCTAAGTGAGATTAATGGACTGTTCCTATCCGTGCTTACTTAGCTGTTGGTACCAAGGAACATCGACAGGGAAGAAACTGGATAGCAAGGGATTGGGCACAAGGGATTAGGTGGGCATAGGAGAAAGATCATATTTTCATGTTGCTGGGTGTAAATGAAATCTTAATGTATTTACAATTATTCCCAAGCCCTGTTTTATTTTAGTATCCTCACCATCCAGCTCCCTCTCACCATCCAGGCATAGAACATGATATTGCCCAGCTTCTGCCAACGCTATTGTATTATTGGCTGTACAAAAAGCATGCCAGGTTGTCTTGCCCTTTACTTTTCTTCCATTCCTATCCAAAGTGTTCTGATCACCTCCTTGTGAAACCCAGCTCAGAATTGGAGTTCTGGGAATCAATCGCTCAGGTGCTAAAAGACACCACTTCGTGAGGTACTGAGTCAAATGAGTTCCCAGGTTTGATCTCTGGCTTCTGTTTAGCAGATGCCGACTAAGATAGTTATTGAAGCCCTAGAATTGAAAAGGAAGTGTTCCAGCTCCTGATAGAAGTCCAATGACTGCTGCCAATAAAGAGCTTAGAGTTTGGAAGTTCAGTGAGGGAAAGATCTGGCTTGGCGCAATGCTCCAACAGTTGAATGCTCAGTGTCTGGCACATGCATGAAGAATAGTCATTTAAGTGAAATACTGGAAGGCAGATGCCATTTTTAGAAAATTAGCCAACATGTCTTCAGGAAAGAAAAGCAAACATTTGGGGAAAAGTTTGAATAAAAATTCTGAACAGCTGCTTGTTATGGACAAAGAAATAGACAAGTTGCAAACAAATGTTTTGGATTGGGGGAGAGTGGATTTTAGTAAAATAAGGCAGGATCTGGCCAAGGTAGACTGGGAACAGCTACTAGTGGGGAAGTCTACAGAGGAGCAGTGGGGGGCGTTCAAAAAGGAAATGGGGAGGGTACAGGCTCAATATGTTCCCTCTAGGGTGATAGGAAGGAGTAACAAGCCCAGAGAACCATGGATGACCAGAGATATTCAGGATACAATGAGAAGGAAAAAAGAGGCTTTTAGCAGGTACAAGGGAAGCAAATCAGCAGAGGCATTAGTGGAGTACAGACAGTGCAAGGTGGAGCTTAAGAAAGCAATTAGGAGAGCAAAGAAGGGATATGAGAAAGTTCTGGCTGGTAAATTTAGGGAAAATCCCAAGATATTCTATAAGTATATCAATGGGAAGAGGACAACCAGGGAAAGAGTAGGGACCAAGGGGGCAATCTATGTGTGGAGCCAGAGGACATCAGTAGAGCGTTGAACAATTACTTTACATCTGTCTTCACCCAAGAGAATGAGGATGAAGATATTGAACTTGGGGAGAGGGACTGAGGTTTTTGAGCAAATTGATATAGGGAGTGACAAGGTATTGGAGGTGTTGGCAGGCTTAAAAGTGGACAAGTCTCCAGGTTCAGATGATTTATGTCCCAGACTGCTGAGGGAGGCAAGGGAGGAGATTGCAGGGGCTCTGACCCGAATTTTTAATTCCTCTCTGGCCATGGGGGAGGTGCCAGAGAACTGGAGAACAGCTAATGTGGTTCTGCTTTTTAAGAAGGGTTGTAGGGAGAAGCCAGGGATCTACATGCCAGTGAGTCTCACGTCAATTGTAGGGAAAGTATTGGAGAAAATTCTGAAAGAGAGAATCTATCTCCACTTGGAGATGCAAGGTTTGATCAGGGATAGTCAGAATGGCTTTGTCAGAGGGAGGTCATGCCTAACAAATTTGATTGAATGTTTTGAGGAGGTGACCAGGTTTGTAGATGAGGGTAGTGCAGTTGATGTAGTTTATATGGATTTCAGCAAAACCTTTGAGAAGGTCCCACATGGGAGACTTATAAAGAAGGCAAATACACATGGAAAACAGGGGAATTTGATAAGGTGGATTCAAAATTGGCTTAGTTGTAGGAGGCAGAGGGTGATGACAGAAGGATGCTTTAGTGACTGGAAGCCAGTGTCCAGTGGCATACCACAGGGATTTGTGCTGGGTCCCCTATTATTCATCATTTATATAAACAACATGGATGACCATGTTGGGGGTAGAATTAGTAAGTTTGCGGATGACACAAAGATTGGCCGGGTGGTTAACAGTGAGGTTGAGTGTCTTGGGCTACAGGAAGATATAGATGGGATGGTCAAATGGGCAGATAAGCGGCAGATGGAATTTAACCCTGAAAAGTATGAGGTGACACACTATGGAAGGAGTAATTTGACAAGGAGGTATTCAACGAACGGCACAACACTAGGAAGTCCTGAGGAACAAAGGGACCTTGGCGTGTGTGTCCATAGATCTCTGAAGGTGGAGGGGCATGTTAGTGGGGTGGTGAAAAAGGCATATGGGACACTTGCCTTTATCAATCGAAACATAGATTACAAAAGTAGGGAGGTCATGTTGGAGTTGTATAGAACCTTGGTGAGGCCACAGCTGGAGCACTGTGTGCAGTTCTGGTCGCCACATTATAGGAAGGATGTGATTGCACTGGAGGGGGTGCAGAGGAGATTCACCAGGATGTTGCCTGGGATGAAACATATAAGTTATGAAGAGAGGTTGGATAGACTTGGGTTGTTTTCATTGGAGCAGGGAAGACTGAGGGGGCGACCTGATCGAGGAGTACAAGATTATGAGGGGCATGGACAGGCCGGATAGGGAGCAGCTGTTCCCCTTAGTTGAAAGGTCTTAGTTGAGAGGATATAAGTTCAAGGTGAAGGGCAGGAGGTTTAGGGGGGATGTGAGGAAAAATCTTTTTACCCAGAGGGTGGTGACGATCTGGAATGCACTGCCTGGGAGGGTGGTGGAGGCAGGTTGCCTCACATCCTTTAAAAAGTACCTGGATGAGCACTTGGCATCACATAGCATTCAAGGCTATGGGCCAAGTGCTGGTAAATGGGATTAGGTAGGTAGGTAGATCAGGTGTTTCTCACGTGTCAGCACAGACTCGATGGGCTGAAGGGCCTCTTCTGCACTGTGTGATTCTGCGATTACAATAATCCAACCTCAGGGTTCACCTGACAAACCAATACAACGCCGCTCATGTAAGAGCAAAATATTGTGGATGTTGGAAATCTGAAATAAAGATGGAAAATTAAAGCAGAAAACGATGGGATTCCTCAGCAGGTCTGGCAGCATCTGTGGGAAAAGAAATAGAGTTGACCTTTCAGGTGGATGACCTTTCATCAGAAATGGAAAAAGTCATAGATGTTGCAGGTTTTAAACAAACTCAGAGGCAGGAAAAGGGGAAGGAACAAAAGGGAAGGGCCATGATAGAGTGGAAAGCAGAAATGACAGAAGGGATGGCAAGTTGCCCTTTTCACATGCCTTTTGTAATTTTCTTCTCTCTTCCTTTCCCTGCCTTTGTATTTGCTTAAACCTGTCACATCTTTAACTTTGTCTCGTTCCGATAAAAGGTCATTGAACTGAAAAGTTAACCCTGCTTCACTCATCGCAGATATGGGGCAGAACCTTTTTTTTGGGGGGTCTTGGCAGCTGGCTACAGTGCAACTGGCGAGACCCCGCTCACTTCTTTTCGAGTAGGCCTGCCACATCTTATGCCATCTCAAAGGGTCGTGAATCTGTGGAATTCACTACCTCAGGGTGCAGTGGATGCCGGGACGCTGAATTCATTTAAGGAGGAGGTAGACAGATTTTTAATTAGTAACGGGTTGAAAGGTTATGGGGAGAGGGCGGGAAATTGGAGTTGAGATCAGCCATGATCGTATTGAATGGCGGGGCAGGTTCGAGGGGCTGAATTGCCTACTCCTGCTCCTAGTTCTTATGTTCTTATCAGGAATTAACAGGCTAGCAGCGGGGCTTCCCCCAGGAGCAAGGTCTCCAGGGGCAGGTGGCCTGCTGGCTGACAGCTGTCGGCCAATCAGAGGGCGGCAGCCCTTGTATCCTTTGCAGTGCCATTGGGGAGGGAGTGGCCACAGCCGGGAAGGCTCAGACCTGAAGGCCTCGGATCGAGGAGGGACCCCAGGCGCAGACTTGCCGATCTGCGGGCTCCTCTCAAGGCGCTTTGGAAGATGGCAGCAGCTCCTCCACCCTTCTGCTAGTGACCGTGGCATCTGATGAAGCTGTGGCAGCTGGGGAGATGCCAGCCGTGGCACTGGCTGTTCCCTCCCAGGCGGCATCAGCCTGGGCTCCACTGGCCAGAGAAGGACCACCAAGATCATCATGGCCAACAAGACAGCAGAGGCAGCAGGCTGTCTCCAATGCTGGTCCCAGCAAGAGGGGTGGGCACCAAGATGCAGCACTCGCAAACATTAAGTTAAAGGCACCAAGAGCACAAGAGGGACAGGTCATGAGTGATTTGATGTTCATTTATGTTTACTTTATCTATACCGGTCTGGGAATGAAGACTAGAGAAGTTTATGCAAATAGTTTGGAATTGTCAAAATGAGTTAAATTTTGCTTTTGTCACCATGGCCTGAGTATATTTCACCTTTTTGTTTTATTGTTGCAGGGTGTGCCAGTACGTAATGCTGGATGTAAGTGGCTCTGAACTTTATTGCACAGGCACTGAGTGTTCTTTGTGTTTAAATAAAAGGTTCCTTTCAGACATCTGGGATCAAGATGGCAGCCCTGGCATGTAGTTGAAGCTGATCTTTGATAGCCTAGCTGAAGGAGTGTTGATCAAGCTGTCCCTGGTGTCCCTGCCTCCCTGGAGGTTACTGAGGTTTGGCTTCACACCCTCAGTGTGCTCCTCACTGTGCTCCTCTTCTGACTCACTATTGGACTCATCGTCTGTGACCTGTGGAGCTGTGTCAAGATCCTCTTCCTCCAGTGGATCCCCCCTTGCCAGTGAGAGATTGTGGATAGTGCAGTGTGTAACCACTATCAATGATACCTGCTCTGGGGGATATTGTAGTGCTCCCCCTGGACGGTTCAGGCATTGGAAGCTCATCTTGAGAAGACCACCACCCTAAGGTATGACTCCTATTGTAACGCTGCTCTGCCTCTGTGCTTGGGTAGCAGAGAGATGTCACGAGCCGCCTTTTCAACAGATAGCCCTTGTCACCCAGCAGCCATCCAGCCAGCCGGGCTGGAGAACTGAAGAGCCTCGGCACCTGGGAGTGTCTCAGGATGTAAGAGTCACGGGAGCTGCCAGGGTACCTTGCTCAGACTTGCACATTCATGGAGTGGAATCACTTCCTGTTGATGAAGGAACCCAGCTGACCCACTGGCACCTTGATGGCCACGTGTGCAGTCGATTGTACCCTGGACGCGTGGGAACTCAGCAATCGTTGCAAAGCCCCTGGCTGGCCTTGTTCATACACTACAGAATAAAGGCCAGTACCCACTTGAACAGGGCTTCAGTCACCAGCTTGACACAACTATGGACAGCTGATTGGGAGACTCTCCACAGATCCCTCGCTGACCCCTGGAAAGGGCTGGAGGCATGGAAGTTGAGGGCTACTGTGAGCTTCAGAGCCACTGGCATGGGGTGTCCACCCACACAGTTGGAGCTGAACCCAGGCCCAACCATCTGGCAAATGGAGGTGACAGTCTTCCTTAAGAGGCGGAGCCTCCTTTGGCATTGCACTTCAGCCATATTGAGGTAGCTGCATCGCTGCCTGTAAACCCTGGCAGCAGGATAGTGGCGCCTTCTGCAGCCCCTTCCACCTTGGCCTTCCTGCAGGCCCTGCGCCCCTTGTGCCTGTGCCTCTCCTCCCACAGGTCCCTCCCCAGGAAACTGCATTGGGACACCTCTCCCTCCTGCCCCTCTCTTCCTCCTTAGAGGAGGTGCCACCAGCGGAGACCACAATCCTCATTACCAGGGTAACGGGAGGCTGTCTGATACCTGGGAGGGTCCACATGGTCTGAATCCTCCAGAGGCCTTGGAGACACCAATGAGTCCCAAAATGAAGCCTGGAAATGCTAAGAATGAAGCCCCAAGCAGGTGAAGCTGCCAAGTACCAGTAAGCAACCAGCAGCAAACTTTCTCCAAAACCCCTGACTACTCACACTGGCAATGCTGCTGATCCTTTTTATTCCACCCTTGGATGAGGTTTTTGAAAATGTCGGCTGCCCGCCTGCCAGTTTTGCCCGTGTGATAAGCACAGAATCGCACGGGCAATGATAAACCACCATCAGTTGGGACTGTTACTGACCTCGAGTGGCCTCTTAAATTAATAGCGGGCGTGGCTCAGACACCCGCTTGCGCCCGCCGAACAAAATGTCGCGCAATGGCGCGATGATATCGGAACGCTTACCCGACATCATCGCGCGCTGTTTTACACCTGATCGTGTCAGGTGCTTGCCTGCCCACAGGATGTAAAATTCTGCTCTTAGGCCCTGACGGTGTCACCTCCAGTAACTTGGGAAAATTTGTTTCTCCTTGCGTTGCGATCTGCCTTAATTATTGGCCTGAAGATGTTGTTTTCATATCCTACCTCTGCTTCTTTCTATTGTACGTCTTGTTGAATTGTGACACCTCCTGTATGCCAATTGGTCCAGAGTTGGTTTCTGTGATTCCAGATAATGCTCAGTCTGCCTTAACTTCTCAGTGCAGTCTGTTCTGAAAACCTTGATAGAATACAGGTGGGATTCTTATTACAGGATCTTCATGCTGCTTGACCCGCATTCAGCTCTCATGATTTGATGTGTCTTCAACCACTCTGCTGCGGGGGCTGTTACATTGAATGAAGGCTGGGAACAGAAAGTTTAAAAGCAGCACTGGGAGATGGCTGCACACAGATCCCCTTGGTCCACATCTCCAAAATAGGAGGCAAGCAGAGAGAAAAATAAGAAGCAGAGAAAACGCCAGTGGGGCAGAACAACATACCTTGCCCCTAACCTCATAAAAGCATCCCTACTGCACTGGTGTGACAGTTCCATTTCTCAGAAAAGTCTCCTTTCTGATCCATTTGAGAGGGTTTGCTGGTGTGCGCCAATTGCTGGCAGCTGCTATCATGAAATATTGGCAGACACCAGGTAATACATTCATAGGCTACTTGTTGACCAGTAATATGCTGTGTGGTGGGTTTTAGGGAAAATATATTTACAATATATTGGCCAGAATTTTCCCGTTGGCGAGTTGAGGGTGGGGTCTGCTCGCCGATGCGAAAATGACGCGCGGTGACATTGGGGGAAGATTCCCGACATCATCCCGCCCTATTTAAATTTTCAGGAAGGCGGGGGCACAGCGAAATCTGCTGTCCACCCGCCGACCTGTCAATGGCCAACTGAGGCCAGTGACAGGGTAATTAAGCCAATTACAGGCCCTGCCCGTCCAACCTTAAGGCTAGCGGACAGGCCAGGAACCCCAGCGGGCTTCTGAAAAAAATGTGAAACCTCATCCACCAGCGGGATGAGGTTTCATGTCTGTTTTAAAAAACTTTCATAAACTTTATGTGATATTTATTAACATGTCCCATCTCGTGGAACATTGTCACCTGAGGGGGACATGTTAATAATTTTTTTATTTTTCTATTTTTTAAGTTTATAACACTTTCAGCGCTCTCCCTGAGGCAGCACTTAGTCTCAGGTAGATGTGTGCTCTTTCACGCACTTTGACAGTTGGGGAATCCCCCCTTACCCCGGCCGCAGAGGAAGTGCTTCCCGTCAGGCAGCCCGCTGGGCAGGCCTTAATTGGCCCAGCCACTCAAAATGGCGGCGGGGCCCATTTCAGTGGCGGCGATCGGCGGCCCGCCTGCCACCAAGTCGGTGATGCCCGCCCGCCAGCCAAGGGCTACATTCTGCCCAGTGAGTTGTATTTTGTTGGCTGAAATTCCTCTGACCTTCCATAATGGTACAGCAGATGCAGCGTAATGTATCTTCGACTTTGTCTCTTTAAGAACTTGTAGGTTAGGGGTAAAACAATTAGATATAGGGTAATGTTTCCATCATGTACGATTAGAAGCTATCAAGGCCGATGTAACATAGGTTAGATGCCAAATAAAGTTTTCTGAACACTGTTGCAAGAAGTATTCTTGGGTTACTTCTAGCACAGATAGATGCATAACATACAGAGTGTGCCTCAGCCCCAACATTAGACAAGCACATATCATTGAAGGTGGAATTAGGTTGAGAGAGCTGTTCATAAAGTATATGAGATCCTGGGCTTTATAAATAGGGGAGTAGAGTGCAAAAGCAAGGAGGTTTTGTTAAACCACTATGAAACTTTGTTTTGGCCTTAACTTCAGTATTGCATCCAGTTCTGGGCACCACACTTTAGGAAGGATGTGAAGGCATTAGCGAGGGTACAGAAAATATTCACGAGAATGGTTCAGGGTTATGAGAAACCAGTTACGCAGATGGATTGGAGAAGCTGGGATTGTTCTCCTTGGAGAAGGGAAGGTTGAGAAGCGATTTGATAGAAGAGTTCAAAGTCATGAGGGATCCAGGAAGAGTAGATAGGAAGCAACTGTCCCCATTGGTGTAAGGATTGAGAACCAAAGGGCACAGATTTAAGGTAATTGACAAAAGAAACAACATGAGGAGAAATTATTTTACGCAGCGAGTGGTTGGGATCTGGAATGAATTAGCTGAGAGTTTGGTGGAGGCAGGTTCAATCGAGGCATTCTAAAGGGGAAATTGGATCATTAGCTGAAAAGAAAAAATGTGCAGGGCCACGGGAATAGGGGAAGGAGGAGGCGCTAGGTGAATTGCTCCTGCAGAAGGCCAGCATGGGCATGATGGGCTGAATGGCCATTTTTCGCACTGTAACCGCTCAATGGTTCTATAATTCAGTCAGTGTCCATGAGTGCAATATTTTCCACTAGTCATCCTAATAGTCTGTCTCAGGTTATCAGCCAGGAATTGGGTGCAAGGTGTGGGTGGGCATAGGAGAAGAGGAAAATACACACAAAGATAAGATTTTGCCTATTCCTGTTGGCTGCAAAGCAAACCTCCCACTTTCCAAGGAAGCTGCAGTGGGTAAATGCCCTGCTTCAAAATGTTGACCTTAGTTTGGAGTACATAGATAAAAGTAGCAAACTATTCTGTGCCATCAAGATCCCATAAACAGGAAGGAAATGAATGATCAGTTAATTTGGTATGGTGTCCAAACCTCATCTTTAAACAGTTTAATGAAAATCATGAATATCCACTGGACAGGCAGGAAGGGACATGGGGCTTAATTTCTCACCTGGAGGACAACAGTTCTAATAATGCAGCTCTTCCTCAGTTCTGTGTTGAAATGTCAGTATAGATAATAATGCATTCCTGTCCATGCATGATAGTCAAACCCCGCCCCCAACCACCTGACACAGAGGTAAAAGGGCAACTGGTGAAGCCACATTAATACTTTCATTTATATAGCACCATTCGTGGATATCCCAAAGTGCTGTAAAAGCAATGGATTAATAACAGCAATGTGCATTTGTATAGCACCTTTAACATAACTAAACATCCCAAGAGGCCTCATAATAGCAAAATGACAGTCTCTTTGCTTCTGAATCAGAAGGTTATAAAGTTAACCCCAATTCCAGGACTTAAACCTAGCCTCAAACTCCAGTCTGGAGGGAATGCTACATTGTTTTAAATTCTGTAATTTCTTTTCACTGGGAATCTGCCAGCTGGAGTGGAGGTTGGCAGTACAGCATGGTATTGTTCTTCTATTGCCTTGGCAAAACTGGACCCTAGGCATAAAACCAAAAAAACTGCGGATGCTGGAAATCCAAAACAAAAACAGAATTACCTGGAAAAACTCAGCAGGTCTGGCAGCATCGGCGGAGAAGGAAAGAGTTGACGTTTCGAGTCCTCATGACCCTTCGACAGAACTCAAGTTCTGTCGAAGGGTCATGAGGACTCGAAATGTCAACTCTTTTCTTCTCCGCCAATGCTGCCAGACCTGCTCAGTGGACCCTAGGCATCCCTTGTATCTAGTGTTGCATTGAAGCAAATTACGAAAGAATATATTGAATGATATGTCATCCTTAAAATATAATTGCAGTCCTTTCACCCTATTATGGACAGGTATATGATACACCAACCAGCATTTCTGGTGGGATGGTAAAATATGTGCACAGGCTGACAGATGATGGATGGGAAATCACAATCAACATGCTTAGATTTATACCGGGACTTAAGTAAACAGGTTTCTCATTCTGAGGTGAGAGTGCTCTCAACTGAGTCAAGCTAAAGCAGATAGCATTGACATCAAGCATGCAACTGGCTAGCACACCCATGCAGAGCATGGACAATGAAATTGAGAAATGTGAACCAGTGCTGCGTGCCAGACAAACATTTATTGGCAGATTCATATCTGCCGTGTGTGAGACATGGAGAAAAATAGGAATAGCCCATATGCAAAATACACTCCATTGTCAGGAGAACATTGTTGAATGTACATTAACTAATTGTTCTTATCTCGCAGCCCTCCCCCAACAGTGTTGTGTTACAGATGAATAAGTAACCTTGAAGTTGTGTCAACAGCATGGAAAAGATGAGTCAAACATTTCTGGGGAACAAGCTCCCTGAATAATTCAATTTATGAATCTTCACCTTCAAACCCAATTTGTATTATTTTATTGAATGCAGATTTTGTTTTCATTTGATTAACATTTCTGTGCCCTGCATCAACAAAACGGTATGTTCCAAAGTATGGAGCTGCGCTGTGTCCTATGGTGCAGTTCTAGCTAATACCTAACTTTTCTTAGAAAATTCATGCATAATTAGACACTTCTGTGCTAAAGGCATGGACCCTAAATTATATTTGATGAGAGATTGGTTTATGCAGAATGGTTTACTGGTATAATGCCAATAGCTAGTCTGATCTTATAAGATGTAACTGCTTAAAGCTTCAATGTTGTACCTTCCCTAAGGTTCAGTGGTTAAATACACTGTCTGCTGTGTTACACTGGATAAACCAAGAATAGGCACTATACTTGCTCCACTGAGTAATTGGTCTCAGTCGGATCAGCAACAGTTGCCATAAGGGTCCTTGGCTAAACAAGAAGTTACAGGGATCCATGCATCTGATCACTGATGAGAAAGTCAGATTTGCCAGCTGATACCATTGAAGTTTAGCTCTGATTGGTGGTTGAAATGCACGTGCGTTTGAATGAAGTTTCTCTACCCAATATTTTGAATGGACAAACAAAGCAATTTCATATGGATGGGTCCTGCATTCATAACCCCACCTGTAAAGAGGCAGATTTTTCAAGGAAAAGCCTTCATCAAAATGTTTCTTTCATTTGTCATATCTGCAGGACGGAGGGAGGTCTTATGGCACAATGGCAACGTCCCTACCTCTGGGCCAGAAGCTCCAGGTTCAAATCCCACTTCAAGACTAGATGGCCATAGAGCATGGCCAAACTGGTTGATTACTAGCCTGTAAATCATTCAAATATGCCTGATGGCCAGACAATAAGAGTGGGAGAGTTTCTTGGTCAGCCATACTGCAGAAGGTAACACCAGACCACTGCAATATTTTGACAAGCATAATCATGGACAAAGCCAATGGAAGTCAATGGTTGCCAATGCCCTCTTAGGGCATGTACCTGAAGGAGGAGGAGGAGGAGGAAGACAGGATGAAGTGAGATAAGTCTTGGTGAAAATGTCAAATGGTCACTTCAAGTGTAAGTGCCATCACTGTGTCATAAAACACAGGGTTCTCTTGACATTCCACCCATCTGGTGACATTAGCAACGTTCCTATAAAAAATAATTGTGACGAGATCTTAAATGCTACATGCAGCAGGACTGCTTTGCAACAACAACTTCTACCTACAATGCTTCTTTAGTGAAACTTTCCAGGATGCTTCACAAAGTGGGAGAGCATGCAGGAAGAGGGCAATGCACTCCAAGAGGGAGTTAGGAGAAAAGTTAAAAGAGTTGACTAAAGACATGTTTATAATCTAGATTTTGAGAAAGCTTTTGAAGGTGGGGGGTCAATAGGCAGAGGGTTTTAGGACATTAACAGAGTGCATGACCATGATGGGCATAGGCTCTGACAATGATGATTGAACTTACTGTATTCCAATGTTAATTGGCTATGAGTCAGATGTAGGTTTGGAGAGGTATGATAGGATATGATCACGTAATTCGTAATGGGATAAACTTTACAACTTATTCTTGAAAGATTCTTGAAAGCCAGGAAACCAGATCAAACAAAGTAGGTCAACGGTGAGGATGTTGAAATTAGTGCTTTGTTAGAACCTATTTATACTGATATCTAACCTTAGAATCTCATACGTATGCAATGTTTATAAGTGACATTGATATCAAGCCTGTGATGCCAGCACCTCCCAAACATGGAGCCAGGGACCAGCATCATATAACTGCTATCAGTCAGTTTTATAAACACTGTTTATGACTGACCTTGATCTCACGCAAGGAAAAGAGAATTTCCTTGAAACAGATTGCCTTAGAAATAAAGCTTCTTTTGAAGTTAGAAGAGCAAGAATGAGCCAATTAGTTCATCTGTTAATTTAAAGCCATGCTCGTGAATTACTGGCCCATTGATGCTAAAAGATGGATCTCATTTATACAACCATTGATGTAAAAAATAAATAATTGAAACTCTTTCCAAATCTAAATCAAAAAGTGAGTTCAAATCCTACTTTAGGCTAGATGTTGACTGTGATGACTATGATCTGGAATTCTCTCCCTACATGTCTCCTTTTCCTTCAAGTATCTTAGTAGAGCCTGTCACCTCCACCAAGTACATTTGGTTGCAACATCCTGATATGTCCTTCTTTAACTAGTGTTTACTTCTACCATAACCTCGTCATGGCCATAAGCTTCAAAGGAGTTTTTATAATTTGCTGGTTTCCATGGTGGAATGCTTATGGGAGAATGAAGTTCGACTTCAAAGTCTTCAATTTGTTTATTACGTTATTTCACAAAATGCTCCATCTTCTATTAGTGTGGGGTTCTACTTTGTCCTGTCAGCTGATGGAGGATGACTGAAGGTGGCAGCCTTCCATTCAATAAGATGATGGCTTGTGCAGTGCTGGCCCTTTGCAACTTCTTTTACCACCCTAACGCTGTAAATACAAGTCCTGCTTTCAACTCTCTTGCTTCTCCTTACGTAGACCCTTACATTTTTACGCAAATAGTGGGTTGAAATTGTCAGAGCTGAATCAAAGTTTGTTTCAGCCAGGAGGTGATCAATTTGAACAGAGCAAGTGAAATTCAGCTGAGGTTGAACTTGGAATTTAAATTTTTAAATGAATTGTCAGCAAGGAGTTAAAATGCAATGGCTAGACCACCCCTGCACTCCACCCCCACCCCCCCCCCCACCCCTCCCTCTGCATTTTAACAATAGTCAAATGGAGATGAAGGTTTTATGGCATCTATGTTCAAAAAAGAATTGTGCCATTAATTCCCTCGGACATCTGAATCAGGGGTTTGACATTGTTTTATCCTATTTTTCCACTGATGATTCAATAAGAGACAAAGCAGTTTCATGTTATGCGTGCTATCGGAAAACCAGCAACTAAACTAAAAGTTGTTAGGTGATAAAAATTAATCTTGACATCCTTTCCTGGATTCATGACAAATTTAGCCTGAAGTGTTCTGGGAAGTTCTTTCATGCAGCACATTTAATGACGTAGGTAGACTGGCTGGCTCTTCCAACCTTTGTAATCAATGGCAGTGTTCACCAAAGGCCATTAGCTTACAGAAATCCAAACGTAAAGACTTCACACACTGCTGACATTACAGCAACAACACAGCACAAACAAATATCTTTGAATTTTCCATTCCTTTCAGCCTATTCTGCTTCTGAACTTTGTGATTACTGTCCCCTATATTTTCCCTTTAATTTTCCACTTTGCTTTATCATTTCTTGAAGGCATTGGCTCATGGAAAGAGTACAGTTCCACAGGCACTGGGAGCCCTTCAGTTTCTTACCCAAAAAGCTATTCTTTATCAGCAAACTCGGACAGTGAATGTTTGCGGCTATTTTTCACGGTTCTCCTTTTCGCATACCGGTCCCTGATCTTCTTGGACTCTTGCTTTTGATTCTTATGGTTCTCTGGAACTTATTGTTACTGAGATGATCCTCCTTATGACACAGTTGCTCACACCAGCCTGAGTTCACTGTCGACCAATTAATGCCAATAAAAGTAAGCTTTAAAAAACATATTACAAAGAAAATAATTTTTCTTGTTGAAGTGCAATGAAGTCCTTCACACACCATGAAGGAATTATTAAATTGTCTAACTTGATGGTGAATTAGTCAGATTTAACTATAAGTTATAATAGCCATAATTTTCAAAAAAGGTTTAATGATTTGCTAATTTCCATGGTGGAATGCTGAATCATAGAACCATAGAACCATAAAAAAGTTACAGCACAGAAGGAGGCCATTTGGCCCATCTTGTCCATGCCAGCCCGAGGACACCCAGGTGCCATTTCTAATCCCACCTTCCTGTGTCCATAGCCCTGCAATTTACAGCACTTAATATGCAGATCCAGGTACTTATTAAAAGAGTTTAGAGTTTCTGCCTCTATCACCAACTTGGGCAGCGAATTCCAGACACCCACTACCCTCTGTGTAAAACAGTTCTTCCTCATGTCCCTCCTACACCTTCTGCCACTAATCTTGAATCTATGTCCCCTGGTTCTAGAATTCTCCACCAAGGGAAACAATTTTATCCTGTCCACTCTATCTATTCCCCTCATAGTTTTGTACACCTCAATCAAGTCACCGCTCAGCCTTCTTTGTTCTAAGGAAAATAACCCTAATCTATCCAATCTCTCCTCATAGCTACACTTTTCTAATCCTGGCAACATTCTTGTAAACCTCCTCTGAACTCTCTCCAGAGATATTACACCCTTCCTGTAATGTGACCAGAATTGCACCCAATACTCCAGTTGTGGCCTCACCAGTGTTTTATAAATTCCAACATTATATCCTTACTTATATATTCTATACCTCTGCCAATGAAGGAGAGCATTCCATATGCCTCCTTTACAACCTTGTCTACTTGAACAGCTGCCTTCAGGGACCTGTGTACTTGTACGCCAAGATCTCTCACTTCATCTACCCTCTTAGTATGTTCCCATTTATTGTGTAATCCCTGTAACTGTTTGACCTCCCTAAATGTATGACCTCACACTTCTCTATGTTAAAATCCATCTGCCACTTTACTGCCCACTCCACCAACCCATCTATATCATTTTGGAGATTATGGCTATCCGCTACACTATCCACTACTCGGCCAATCTTTGTATCATCTGCAAATTTCCCAATCATGCCCCCCACGTTCACATCTAAATTGTTAATATATAACACAAACAGCAAAGGTCCCAACACTGAGCCCTGTGGAACACCACTTGAGCCAACTTTCCATTTCCAAGGGCATCCATTGACCTTTACCCTTTGTTTCCTGTTACAAAGCCAACCTTTTATCCAGTTTGCCACATTACTCTGAATCCCATGAGCCTTTACTTTCCTGACCAATCTGCCATGTGGGACCTTGTCAACTGCCTTGCTAAAATCCATGTACACAACATCCACTGCACTACCTTCATCAACCTTTCTTGTCACTTCCTCAAAGAATTCAATCAAATTTGTGAGGCAGGACCTTCCTTTAACAAATCCATGCTGACCATCCCTGACTTGTCCATATCTTTCCACATGACAGTTAATCCTATCTCTCAGGATTGATTCTACTAATTTGCTCACCACCGATGTAAGACTAACTGGCCTATAATTGTTTGGCATTTCCTTTGATCCCTTTTTAAATAATGGAACTACCTTTGCATTTCTCCAGTCCTCCAGTACCTCCCCTGTATCTAGTGAAGATTGGAAAATCATCCTCAGATCATCTGCTATCTCCTCCCTGACTTCCTTCAGCAGCCTCGGAAACAATCCATCTGGCCCTGGTGACTTATCCACTTTCAAGGATTTCAACCCTTCGAGTACTTCCTCTCTCTTTATGACTATACCGTCCAATATCTCGCAGTGTTCCTCCTGGACTACTATATCTATGTCCTCCCTTTCCTTTGTAAACACAGAGACAAAACATTCATTCAAAACCTCAGCATCTACACACAAGTTTCCATCTTCCTCTCTGATAGGTCCCACGTTTTCCTTAACTAACTTTTTAGCATTAATGTATTGGTAAACCATCTTTGGATTTAATTTTACTTGCTAATCTTTTTTCATGCCCTCTCTTTGATTTCCTTATTTCATTTTAACTTAGTCCCTGCAATTCCTATTTTTTTCTAGGCTATCTGCTGTGCTTAGTTCTTCCTGCCTATCATACGCTTTCTTTATCTGTTTGATCTTCCCCTGTATTCCTCTAAACAACCTGGGGGGGGGGGGGGCGGTCTAGATTTGGCAGTACCATTTTTGTAGGGGGCATGTCTACTTTGTACAATTAGGATCTCGCATTTTAGTGCTTCCTATTGGTTTGTGGGAGAATAAAGTTCAACTTCAAAATCTCCAATTTGTTTATTACACCATTTTATAATTGTATAACACTCCATCTCCTACTAACGTGTGGTGCTATTTGGTCCTGTTAGCTGACAGAGAACGATCGAAGGGCCTTCCGTCTCATAAAATGATGGTTTGCACCGTGGTGGTCAACTCTGTCTTAAGCATCCCCTGATGTGGGATGCCCACTCTAGCACAGCAGACTCTGTCGCATTTGCTGCAGAAGAAGACAGGAGGCTGAGAAGGTGCATGAATCACTGGCCTCTGTTTTCTCTGGACCCTCTTCTCAGCTATCTGAGTTTTCCATTTCTGCTCGCCTTTTCCAATGCCTTTCCAAAGAGTCAGCCACCAGAGGTCACAGCGATCAGTCTCTGTCTCCCAGTTATCAATGTCAGTGTCTGCCACCTTCACATTCGATTTCAGATGTGCTTGTAATGGGGGTATGGGTGCCCAGGAGGTTGTGACCAGTGACCAGTTCACCGTACAGAAGCACAGATGTCGTTGGCATGGCAATGAGTGTATGCTGGGAATTAGCACACTCCAGGACCTCTGAGTTGGTGATCTTGTCCTGCCAAGAGATGCTGAAGGTATGTCTGATACAGAGAAGGTGGAAACTATTTAGGTTTCCCTCCTGCCTATCATACATTGTCCAGGTCTCACCATTGGAGAGCCGGGAGGTCAGGATGCAGGCTTCGTAGACTTGGTGAATGATAGAAGCCAGAGAACTGCAGGGTTGAGGATATTGAAGCTGAGGGTGTGTATATCGGTCTTATTGGCTCAGCATGAGTAGCTGGTCCATACAAACCTGGAAAGCTGTAGAATCCTTGGACTGTACTGATTGAGCTGAGTTAGCCAGGGCACAGTTGCTGTGCTGCTAAAGGAGAAAAATAAATTAGTACTGCCGCTCCTGATCATTTCTCAACCGCATATCAGGCTGGATGAGTGTTAGCCTCAATGTCAGATGAGGAAAGGAATAGGTTGTGGTACTCCTTGCTCTTGAATAACACTCATTCGTAAGGTACAGAGTAACCGATCAGGTGAAACTAGAGAATGTCCTGTGTCGGCCACCATGGAGTTAAAGTCTTCAGGAGAGAGAAAATTTTGCAGAAAACAAAAATTTCTAGAAGAAACCAATGAAAGGAAGAGTATTTTCAGAACACAGTGGCTTTCCTTGGTTTTTTCAACTGCTGCTGATTTGACAATATAAAGTGGATGTTAAACTGTCCACAAGTTTAAAAAAGGTCTTGCCTGGGCCAGAAGTGGGGGCATTGCAACTAGCTTCATCGTCTTTGGGTTAAGGAGAGCAAAAACCTGCCACAGTTTCCTTTTACTGATTATTATCTGATGACTGCTGCTGCAAACTAAGTGTGTATGGATGTTCCTCGATCTAAGATTACTGAGATTTTTGTTATGACAGAACATGTAATAGGAACAGTGCAAATGAAACCCGCTTAGCCCCCTGTTGTGTGCTGCACAAATAGATAGGATCACTACCTGCGCACGCGGGCACAATGTGACACCACACATTGTTCATGTACCACCGTGAAATCTAATACGTCAGCAGCCTGAATTCCCCATCATTAACTCTCGCTGAAAAATAAATAGAGGCAGCATTTAGGCGTGACGTGTAATCTAAGTTGTATTTTGAGAACGGCTTCAAAGAGTTGTTAGGCCAGCAGGATAGCGAAGCTAGCAAAACACATAAATTCCTATTGGGGTTCTTTTACCTCAGAAGTCTGGATTGAAATCCAGCCTAGCTAAAAATGACAAAGCTGAAGTGACATGAAGAGCATAAGCGGTCTCAATTCACAGACACAAAACTGCTCTGTGTTTTTATGTAAATTAATGCTTAGAATAGAAAAAAATAACAATCAAAATTCTTTATTATTTAATTGCATGGAAAGTCTCAACACACTATATATATATCGTAATGTCTTTGTATTGGAAATGGTTGTCAGGATGTCCCCCTCAGTGGGTGGGCATGGCGGGCAGGCACAGGAGTGGCCACGAAACAGTCTGCTGCCCACGATTTCACACTGGCTGCCAGCTGAGAGCTTCAGCGCTGCCGGGATTGGGGTGGGGGGGTGGGGGGTGCGGGAGGAGCGCGAGCACTGAAGTTTGCGCAAGTGTTGGGGGGGGAGAGCGCACTGAAAGCTCCCTGAAGGCACAGAGCTGCCCCGGGGAGCTAAAGATTTTTAAAATGAGAAATGAAGAATCTACAATTAATATAAACGTGTCCCCGCATGTAACTCAGTCACGTGAAGAGGGACATGTTGAAAATGAGTTTAAAATTTAAAAAAAAAATTAATTGCTGGGTACCTCACCCCGCCCACGGAGGTTTTGCAAAAAGTCCAAAGGTTGCCTGGCCGTAAGGTTGGACGGGCAGTGAGAAATTCTACTTAATTAGCTGCTTAAGGGCCTCAATAGGCCTCTTGATTGTTGGCGGGCCCGCTGCTGACTCTCATGCATGCCCGCTGACTGAAATATCGCACAACTGCACGATGACGTCAGGACACTCGCCCAAAGTCATCGTGTGCTATTTTTATACCCGGGTGTGTCAGGCACATGCCTACACGCCAAACTGAAAATCCTTGCCTAGGTGCTATTTTGGTTTTGATTAAACACATTCTGAGTTACAAGCAAGAACACAAATGGATAAGGTGCAGCTGACCTCAGCTAGTGTTAGTCTCATTTTCTTCCCCTGTCTTACTGACACTATTCACCCTTTGGCACCTTGCCCAATTGGCATCTTTGCGTTGTGAGCCTAAACAGTGAACATGCAAGTTCTACCACGGAGCTTATCAGCCGCAGGCCAGTGTTAGGAGAAGTCTATGGGTGGGATTTTTAAATTAGTGAAGGGGTCCAGATGGGAGGTGGGCAGCGCAAAACTTGGTGCTGCCAGCCTCTGTGCTGGTCCACTGCCACTCTCCCGACTTGAGCCATTTCCAATGAGGGTGGCTCAGGGTTGGATTGGCTGCTGCCCACTTCCTGAGTGGCCACACTGAGGCCAATTATTGACAATTACCTGGCCTATTAAGGCCAATGGGATGGACTCAGTTGAGGTGGGGGGGGGTGGTGGGGGGGTGTTGGGGGGAGGGTGTATACGATGAATCATGCGAAGACCCCTTCCCCCTGGACCCATAATGGCTGCCATGCAACAGCTCGAGCCTCTGGCTGTCTCCTGGGGGGGGGTGGGTAGCTCCTCCAGGATCTTGCCCAGGACCAAGGTGTCTTTTTTTAAAAGCAAAGAAAACTTACCTGGCCTTCTCACAGTCCCCATCTTCAGATCAACAGCTCCCACCACGGCCTTTGGGGGTGTCATTCTATGAGCGCTGAAGGGCCTTCCAGCATCAGGAGCCTGCCTGCCACCCCTAATCAATAATGAGCCTGCTCTCCCTGGCCTTTAATTGGCTTCAGCTCTGGAAATCTCAGCGGATGTGCCTAAAGAACGCCGTGTGGGATTGGGACCCAAAGCTGGCCTGCACATCTGGTTCCCAATTCCGGACTGAACATCTGGCCCTACATGTGAGAAGGTTGTGGGTTCGAGTCCTACTCCAGATACGAGCACAAAATCTAGGCTGACACTCCAATGCTGCCCTGCGGGATCCTTTAGAAATTAAACCGAAGTGGATGTGAAAATACCCATGTCCTGGTTTCGGAGAGGAACAAGGGTTTACTCCCTAATGTCCTGTCCACCATTTCCACCTCAACCAAACTCACCCAAAGCAGATTATCCAGTCATTATCCTACTGTTGTTTCTGCGACATTGCTGTGCTCAAATTGGCTGACATGTTGCCAAATTATAACAGTAAATACACTTCAGAAAATACTTAATTGCATGCAAAGTGCTTTGCAACATAGGAACATAATTACAGGAGGAGACCATTTAGCTCCTCATTCCTGTCCCATTATTCAGTGAGATCATGGTTGATTATGACTCCATATATTCACCCGTGCCCCATATCCCTTAATACCTTTCACGAACTAAAACCTATCAATCTCCATTTTAAAATTAACAATTGCTCTAGCATTAATTGCTGTTTGTGGAAGAGAGTTCCAAACTTCTACCACTTTATGCATGAAGAAGTGTTTCCTCATTTCACTCCTGGCACTAATTTTTTAGACAATGTCCTTTAGCCCTCGGCCATAATTTTTGACCTTGTCGGGCGGGTTCGGCAGGGAATGGGCTGAGGCGGTCGGGAAGCCAAGCGATCGGCTCCGCGCGGCGATTTCACACGGGCGGGCCAATTACGGCCTTGCCCTGCATGGATCCCGAGGGATAGTGCTGAGCATTACCTGTGTGGGCAAAAGGAAGAAGGAGAGCCGGGCCTTGTGTGCAGCTTGCGCATGCGGGCGAAAGAGTGCTTCAATCTCCCCGAGGCACGGCGCTGCCTCAGGGAGATTGAAGCGCTTTTAAAAATAAATTAATAAATACAATGAAAATGTAATGAAATATATCCCCTCATGGGGCTGTGTCACGTGAGATGGGGCATGTTTTTAATTTCAAAATAAAGTTTTCATTTAATTTGTATTAACTTTAGGAAACCTCATCCCGCTCGTGGATGAGGTTTCCTAAAAAAATGTAAAGGCCGCTTGGCCTTTTCGCCTGCCCTGCCAACCGTTAAGCTGGACGGGCAGCATGAATTTCAAGTTAATTAGCTCGTTAATGGTCTTAATAGGCCTTTCAATTAGCGGAGGGGGCGCATCAGAGTCCTCTGCGGGCCAGCCGAAGCAAATATCGTGCGACTGCGCGACGATGTCGGGACGCACGTCCGACATCATCATGCGTAATATTACGCTCGGGCTTGTCGGGAGCAAGGTCCGCATGCTGGAAGCAAAATTCTGGCCCTACATTCCCCAACTAACAACTAGTAGTTTCTTCCAATCTACCCTATAGGTTCCCTTTAATATCCTGAGGTCATGTAAGATTCGATAGAAATGCAAGTTATTTTTTCCTTACAGAAAGGATCACAGTCAAAACTGATCATACCTTCATCCCACACCCACACAGTTCCATGTGCCAGCAAGATTCACTATAGGGAACCAGGGCCATCTTATTCCTCTTTATCTTGAGGCCACTGAGGCCAATTGGTTTTCGACTGACTCGTCTAGTAAGAGTAACAAATTCTTTACAGACCATGGATCAAACGTTTTGTTTAAGCAAAATATACACTGGAAAAACCATTGAAAATTTATTTTTAAATTTAATAGTTTCAGCACATTGCAAAGATGTTGAAGAAATGGCAAGGCAATACATGTTTTAACCCCAATGCGGTGTCATTTTATCCTACTGAGAATTCAAACAGAAAGGCATTTTAAAATATCTACAATAATTATTACAGTACCAGAGGTCTGCTTTATACGGGTGTCACTTAAAAATGGTTTATCAGGTTTACGCATCATTAACTGTAAAACAGGCCTCTGGCTAGTTATTACAGCAGGGTGACTCTTCTACTCTGTAATCTAATATATCTGATGCATTTGTCTCATCAGTTCTATCAAAACTTGACATTAAGCTTCATCACAGAGCTGCAGTGTTGTTGACTCTTTGAACACTGAACATCATTTGTTGTCTTAAAAAAATCTAAATATTTTTCCACTGTCTATTATTTGCAACACTAATGTTTCATGAATTTTGAATGCTGAATATTCTTGAATATAGCTAGAAAATTGCAGGCTGGAGCAAAATCTGAAGTCAATTTCCTTTCAATGTGACAAACGCTAATACTGTGGTGCCATTAGGGAAGAAATGACTGCATGAGAGCTTAGTAAATAATACTTAACATGTTTGCCTGCCATTCCTCTGCTATTCTAATGGAGTTGTAAATTTATCACCTCCACTAAAAGAGCAAATGCAATGTGAATGCATTAAATGTCAACCGCTAATATCTCCACTAATAATTTCTTATTTTAACCCAGTACACAAGTGAGATCAAACTGTTTCCCTTTTGTTAATGCTATTCCACTTCAAGAGATGTTGCCACAAGGTTAAAGGGTTTGCAGTTTGAGCAAGTTCAAGGAACGACTAGGAGCAGTTCGATCTGGAAACACGCTTGCCCAGAGCTCAAGGACAGCAAAGCAAGTGTCACTACGTGCTGAAGTTCTACCTGTCCCCGGTGTTGTGAAGGATGGGTCTGGCCACGCTGCCGCGGAACGCTCCAAGTAGTTGGACCGTGCCGTACCACCTGTCCCTCGTGGAACAATTTATGCAGAGAAACAGCTTTGACCACAAGTCCATCAGGCAGTGATCAGCACGTAACATCTTAGAGGCCCTGAGGGGAAAGGAGAGGGTGGATCCTGTGGGATGGTTCCCCGAGCAGACTGTCAAAGTCATTTGGCAGAATGCCTCATGGCCAGAACTTTCCAACAAGCACCAAGATGTAGCTTGGCTGGTGATGAGAAAGGCCCTCCCCGTCAGATCCTTCCTACACGCCAGGAGTCTCACCCCCTCGGCACGTTGCCCTTGAGGTGGCTGTGGCGGGGAAGAGACTGTTATTCACCTCCTGGTAGATTGTGCCTTTGCAAAAAAGGTCTGGAGAGAGATGCAGTGGTTTCTGTCGAGGTTCATCCCGAGCAGTGAGGTGACTCAGGACTCTGTGCTCTACGGGCTGTTCCCAGGGACACACACCGAGACAAACACCAACTGCAGCTGGAGGATCATCAACTCGGTGAAAGACGCTCTTTGGTCTGCCCGTAACTTGTTGGTCTTCCAGTGCAAAGAGTTGTCCCTGACCGAGTGTTGCAGACTGGTACATTCCAAAGTCCAGGACTACGTGCTGAGGGATGCACTAAAGCTTGCGGCAGCCGCCGCAAAGGCGCAATAGGGAAGGGTCGCTGCCAAAGTCCTTTCTGCCACAGTGCACCGCGGGGCTGGGAACTGTTGAGAGTCCCTGGAGCTGTACAGCTCAAAATGAATGTCTGCCAATGATTGTTAAATTCATTGTTTGTACTGATACACCTTGTGATTCATGTTGTAAAAGTTGAACCTGATTGTATTTTTATGATGCTGATTTTGAAATGGTTTGAAATGTTGTTGAAGATTTATGAATAAAGTATATTTTTGCAAAAAAAAAGCAAAGCAAGCTTGAAGTTGCCTTTGTCACCTCCAGACTTGACTGTTCCAGTGCATGGCCAGCCTCCCATTTTCTGCTTTCTATAAACTTGATGTCAATCAAAACTCTGCTGCTCATGTCCTAACTTGTACCAAGTCCTATTCACCCCCATCATCTCTGTGCTCACTGGCCTACAATAGCTTTGGGTTAAGCAGTGCCTCAATCCCCAGGCCTGCTAATGAGCCTTATCAAATCTTTAGCTCAGAGATTGGCTCACAGTCCAGTGCCATTTGCTCATGAACGTTGACAGCCATAGTAACAAAGTTATATTCTGAATTATGGCCATGGCTCATACCATGCTAAAATTATAGGCCTACATCGTTCTGTGGGGTGGGAGATATAATTGGTAATCAGGACATTTTCTATTACGATTGCATAACCTGATTCAAAGGTTCAGAACTAGTTCAAGGGGGGAAAAGATAAAAGATACAGCCAGATATTTTTTTTTACTCGCAGGATATGGCCATCACTGATGGTTCATAAACAGCAAAGGGGCTTACTAGGCCAGTGATAGTTAAGCGTCAACCATATTGCTGAAGGTCTGGAGTCACATAGAAGCCAGGCTGGGTAAGGGCAGCGTGTTTTCTTCAAGGACATTAGCAAATCAGATAAGTAGTTTTTAAATTAAAGGCCTGTCAGTGTTCATGGTCACCATTACTAATGGACCATTTTTAAAATTTCCAAATTTATTTAATGTAAGTTCCTCAACTATTTTGAACACATGTCACTCAATTGTTAAGCCAGGCCCCCTGATTGCTAGCCCAGTAACATAAGAACAATGCTACCATGCTCACCGTCATAGACTGCGTGGGTAGAATTTTCCCCCTGTCGGGGGAGGGGGTTGTGCGCGGGCAGCCGCAGTCCCGATTGGGTCTGCGCCCCCATTTTATGCGGGCGGGCACTCCCTGTGTCGGGTGCCACAGGGAGATTAAGATCGAAATGAAGCGTTGAAAACGAGAAAAAAGAAAATTATTCAGACCTGTCCCCTCATGTGGAACTGTCACATGAGCTGGGACATGTGCATTAATTTTAATAAAAATTTTTCTGAACATTTTAAATCATTCGCGAAACCTCATCCCGCCCACGGATGAGGTTCCATGAAAAATGTGAAGGCCGCCTGAGTTCTTCGCCTGCCACCCCCCGCCCCCGCCGCCTCACAACCTTAAGGTTGGACGGGCAGCTCCATTGATTAGTTTAATTGTTAGTTAAATGGCCTTAATAGGCCTTTGACAGTTTGCTCGCCTGCCGAACTGAAAATCTAAATGATGCGGGGTGAGATTAGGACACACGCCCGATGTCACCCTGCCTCATTTTACGCCTCGGTGAGTGGGCCCCGCCCCCACTCACCCAGCCGAAGATTCTGCCCCGTGACCCTGTGGCCTGGCATTTTTTGTCTAAGAGCATATTGCAGCACCCTTTGCAGTGAATTGCTAATCATTGCCACGTTAGCTCAAACTTCCTCGGAGAGAGTGGCTGTTATTTTCACAATAAGGGCACCACTGCAAAATTTTAAAGAAGTGTTATTCAGGTTACCTCTTTTAAATGCTTCAGCCCCAAGAGTTATTTTGAAAATTGCTACTAATTCTATGTTGGGTCACATAAAATTGAAGGCAGAAAATCTGTACTGAAAAAGAAATATCTAGCTTCCTTTTAAAACAGTTTTCACAAAAGCCTGACTCAGTATAAATTATCACCTCAAGTTATTTACACCTACGTCAGTTGTATATAATACACAATGATTTTTCTTGCATAGGACAAAATAAATACTTAAAGTATTCTACAGTCAGATTGTAATAACACCACAGGGTACACACATGCATATGATTCATCATTCAAGTGTGCTGATATCTTTTCTGTTTGATTAGAAACAGGCACTTTAGACAAAAGACCAGCAGAAAACACTTACTTCCTCTCTTCCAACCAAACACTATTCGTTGCTAACCTTAGGAAGCTCTATATTTTCTCTTTATACATAGCAACCAACAATGATGAACCCGATCTCTAGGTGTGGTGACCGCATCAAGTGCTCTCTGTACCAAAGAACTTTGATGCATCAGGAAATGAGCCACAATGCCCGAGTGCGCATATTCTTAAACAAACAAGGTAACCGCTCAGTACGTTTGCAAGAGGTTCTGCGCTTCTAAATCACTGCACCCTATATTTACCCTTTGGGCCCTATTTTCCTGCTTGTAAAGCTTAATTAAAGAGTAGTTGTGAGTAAATGGGAGACCATAAGCCCATAAAACATAGGAGCAGAAATTAGGCCATTCAACCCATCGAGTCTGCTTCGCCATTCAGTCATGGCTGATAAGTTTCTCAACCCCATTCTCCTGCCTTCTCCCCGTAACCTTTGATCCCCTTACCAATCAAGAACCTATTTATCTCGGTCTTAAATACACTCAGTGACCTGGCCTCCACAGCCTTCTGTGGCAATGAATTCCATAGATTCACCACTCTCTGACTAAAGAAGTTTCTCCTCATCTCTGTTCTAAAAGGTCTTCCCTTTACTCTGAGGCTGTGCCCTCGGGTCCTAGTCTCTCCTACTAATGGAAACATCTTCCCCATGTCCACTGTATCCAGGCCTTTCAGTATTCTGTAAGTTTCAGTAAGATCCCCCCTCATCCTTCTAAACTCCATCGAGTATAGACCCACAGTCCTCAAACGTTCCTTATATGTTAAGCCTTAATTCCAGGGATCCTGGACTAGGACTCCCAAGTCCCTTTGCACTCCAGATTTCTGAATTCGCCTCCACTATCTCTTCAGCTATCTCCTTCAGAACTCTGGGGTGTAATCCATCTGGTCCAGGTGATTTATCCACCTTCAGACCTTTCAGTTTTCCTAGCACCTTCTCCTTGGTAATGGCCACCATACTCAACTCTGCCTCCCGACTCTCTTGAACTTTGGGGATGTCACTCGTGTCTTCCACTGTGAAGACTGATGCAAAGTACATTTCAGTTCCTCCGCCATTTCTTTGTTCCCTACTACTACTTCTCCAGTGTCATTTTCCAGCGGCCCAATTTCCACTTTTGCATCTCTCTTACCCTCTATATCTAAAAAAAACTCTTGCAATCTTCTTTTATATTACTGGCTAGTTTACCCTCATATTTAATATTCTCCCTCCTTATTTCATTATGTCCTCTGTTGGTCTTCGTAGGCTTCCCAATCCCCTGGTTTCCCACTGCTCTTCGCTGCATTGTATACTTTCTCTTTAGCTTTTATGCTGTCCCTAACTTCCCTTGTCAGCCATGGTTGCCTCGTCCTCCATTTAGTATGCTTCTTCTTCCTATGGATGAATTTTTGCTGTGTCTCCCAAATTACTCCCATTGCTGTTCCACTGTCTTTCCTGCTAGGCTCATCACCCAGTCAATTCTGGCCAGCTCCTCCCTCATGCCTCTGTAGTTGCCTTTATTCAACTGTAATACTGTTACATCTGATTCCAGCTTTTTCCTCTCAAATTGCGGGGTAAATTCTATCATATTATGGTCACTTCCTCCAAAGGGTTCCTTCACCTTAAGCTCCCTTATCAAATCTGCCTCATTACACATCACTAAATCTAGAATTGCCTGTTCCCTAGTGGGCTGCACCACAAGCTGCTCCAAAAAGCCATCTCGTAGACATTCCACAAATTCCTTTTCTTGGGATCCACCACCAACCTGATTTTCCCAGTCTACCTGCATATTGAAATCCCCCATGATCACTGTAACCTTGCCTTTCTTACACACCTTTCCTATCTCCTGGTGTATCGTGTGCTCCACATCCTGACTATTGTTCGGAGGCCTGTACATAACTCCCATTATGGTTTTTTTACCTTTGCGGTTCCTCAACTCTACCCACACAGATTCTACATCATTTGACCTATGTCGTTTCTTGGTATTGATTTAATTTCATTTCTTACTAACAAAGCAACCCCACCCCCTCTGCCAACCTGCCTATCTTTTCGATAGGATGTATATCTTTGGAATTTAACTCCCAGTCCTGATCCCCTTGCAGCCATGTCTCCGTGATGCCCACCACATCATACCTGTCAATTTCAATCTGCGCCAAAAGCTCATTTCCCTTATTTCGTATACTCTGTGCATTCAGATACAACACCTTCAGTCCTGTATTTCCCATCCCCTTTCTCATTGTCGTCCCTTTATCTGCTGTCTTGAAGTTAGATTCCTAGCCCTTTCCAAACACTCTGTCCTATTTTGTGTTCTGGAGACTTTAATAGCCTCTCCTGGGCTCTCCTTTCTTTTCAGTTTTTTCATAATTTTCCATGAAATTGAATCCACCTCCCCACCCACCAACCCCCCTCCCCCCCCCACCCCCCCACCCCCACCCCCCCACACGCTAACCTGTTGCTTTGTTTCCCATTAGTCATTCTTCTTGGAGTTTTAACCTTCCCCACCACCCACCCCCCACCCACTTTCTAGCTGAAAGTCCTGCTGACCACCCTATTTACCCTTTTCGCTAGATCGGTTCAAGTGGAGACTGTCCCAACGGTACAGATCCCTCCTGTTCCAATACTGATGCAAGTGCCCCATGAAATGGAACCTCTCTTTCCCGCACCAATCCTTTAGCCACGTGTTTATTCTCGCGTCCCTATGCCAATTCACACATGGCTTGGGTAGTAATCTGGAGATTATAACCCTAGAGGACCTGTTCTTTAATTTAGTTCCTAGTTCCTGATAATCTCCAAACAGGTCCTCTTTCCTAGTCTTACCTATGTTATTTGTCCTGATGTGGACCACAACAACTGGATCCTCCCCCTCCCTCTCCAATATCCTTTCAAGCCGGTCAGAGATGTGCCTCACCCTGGCACCGGGCAGGCAACATACCATGCGGGACTCTCGATCCTGCTTACAAAGGATGCTATCAATTCTCCTAATTATAGAATCCCCTACAACTACCACTTGTCTTTTTGTTCCCTCTCTTGAATGGCCTCCTGTGCCACAGTGCTGTGGTCAGCTGGCTCATCCTCCCTACAGCCCTGTTCCTCATCCACACAGGGAGCAAGTGCCTCGTACCTGTTGAACAAGGTCAAGAGCTGAGGCTCCTCTGTTCCTGAACACAGGATCTCTCTACCTGCCTCACTTGCAGTCACACCCTGACCACTGACCGAACTTGAGGTACTTAATCTACTGGGTGTGACCGCCTCCTGAAACAAAGCGTCCAGGTAACTCTCCACCTCCCGAATGTGCCGCAGAATCTGGATCTCGGACTCCAGCTCACCAGTTCTGAGCCGGAGTTCCTCCAGCATCCAACACTTGCTGCAGATGTGGTCACTGCGGCTCACAATGGGATCTGCCAGCTCCCACATCATACAGCTACAGCACATCACCTGCCCAGCCATCTCGACTTAGATAATTCATTTATTAATTAGCTTTGCAGTGTTTTTTTTTTCAAATTTGGTGCAGATTTCCTACTAACCAATCAGGTCACGATAGAGATGGAAATGTTAGCTTTGCTCAGTGGTAGCATTCTCATCCCTGAGTTCGAAAACTGGGCTCAAGACCCACCCACTGTAGACTTGAACACGTTGCCTGGTCTGCAACTTGACTGCAGTACTAACCAACTGCTGTCTTATCAAAGGTGTTATCTTAAATCTTAGATCTTACAATAAAGCCCTGTCTGCTTGCAGGTAGACTTGCAAGATAATATTTGAAGAGGAGCATGCAGCTCTTCTCTGAAGCCACTTGAAAAGCAGATTTTTGGGCCATTTAAAAAAAATGTACCCTCTGGATTTGAGTGTCGCTGGCAAGGTCAGCATTTATTGGCCAGCCTTTTGTCTGGTCATCTCTTCCGCAATTCATATTAAGCAAGTATCATTCTAAAAGTGCTTGGAGAGAACCCGAGCTTCAGAGAATCTCACAAATCAACAAAATAGTAAGCAGCTTCACATTATATGTTATCAATTGTTCACTGTGTACTCTTTTCAAACTTAGATTCTTCTGCAAAATGGTGGAAGGTGTTGCCAACAGAGCTGTGAAGCATAATTTATTCACAAATCACCTGGTTACTGATGCACAGTTTGGGTACGAGAAGTACTCAGCTCCAGACAGCATAACAGCCTTGGTCCAAACATATCGAAAAGTTGAATTCCAGAGGTGAGGTGAAAGCTACTATTGGTGACATCAAGATAGCATTTGACCCAGCATGACATTGAGGAGTTCGAATAAAATTGAAGTCAATGGGGATCGGGGAAAAAAACTCTCTACAATGCCAAGCACAAAGGTATGGCTGTGGTTGTTTGATGCCAATCATCTCAGTCCCAGGACATCGTTGCAGGAGTTCCTCAAGGCTGTGCCCTAAGCCGAACCATCTTCAGCTGCTTCACCAATGACCTTCCCTCCATCATAAGGTCAGAAATGGGGATGTTCACTGATGATCACACAGTGTCCAGTACTGTTCTCAATTCTTCAGAAACGGACCATGCTGGCATGCAGCTAGGCCTGGACACCATTCGAGCTTGGGCTTATAAGTGGCATTTGTGCCACACAAGTGCCAAGCAATGACCATTTCTAATAAGACAGAGAATCTAATCAGCTCCCTTGACATTCAGAAGCATTAGAATCATCAAATACCTCACTATCATTTGACCAGAAATTGAACTGGGCAAGCCACATAAATACTATGGCAACAAGAACAGGTCAGAGGCTAAGAATTCTGTGGTGAGTAACTCATCTCCTGACTCCTTGAAGTCAGTCCACCAGATATAAGCCACAAGTCAAGAACGTGATGGAACTCACCACTTGCCTGGATGAGTACTGCTCCAGCAATGCTCAAAAAGCTTGAAATCATCCAGGATAAAGCAACCCAATTGATCGGCACCTCATCTACAACCTTAAACTTTCACTCTCTCCAACACTGGGGAAAAATGCATACTATTGACAAAATGCGCTACAGCAGCTCACCAAGGCTCCTTTGAGGGCACCTTCCAAGACCGCGACCTCTACCACCTAGAAAGAGAAAGGCAACAGGCACCTGGGAACACCAACATCTCCGAGTACTCCTCCAAATCCCACACCATCTCAACTTGGAAGTTTGCCGCCAACCCTTCATTGTTGCTGGGTCAAAATTCTGGAACCCACTACCTAACAACATGGTGGGAATATCTTCATCGTGGGCTGCAGCAGTCCAAGGCAGCTCACTACCACTTTCTCGAAAAGCATAAGCAATATTGTGCTGGCCTTGCCAACAATGCCCACATCCCGTGAAAGAATAAATAAAATAACTCTTTCTAAAAATTCTAAATATAACTCATTTCCAGTATAGCTGTATTTACAATCCAACTCGCCACAAGCTGCACCATGTGCTTTTTATAGCTGCCTCCAGCTCTGATCTTGATTTTTAAATCCTATTTTATTTGGCTCTCCATGTGTCACTTTAGCCACGTCAGGAAAGTAACCTTTTCAGGGGGCAAAAAATCCCGCCGTGGTTCCGGGTTAGTCTCCGAGGTGTCCTGCAGTTTTCTGCTCCCAAGTTCCACTCTCTCTCCTGTAACAAGTCACATTTAAAATGTGTTATTTTAATAATGATTACAAAGAGGAGACTGGTCCCTAAAATTAAATGGGAGTATATTGTTAGTTCCGTAATCTGATCACTATGTCCTCTCCAATAAAAATTGTCGCACTTTGATTGTGGCTGGGGCTTTATTGCCCAACAAATCTGGCAAATTCATTGTCAGAATAACTAAGGGACCAGTGTGAGTCATGGGGGAGGAGAGGTGTGGCTGGAGGGGGTAAAGGGAGTCATGATATGCAGAAATTGCGCCATGACAGTTTGTGATGGGACTGATGTTCCCTCTGTCTCCATATGTCTGTGAAAAGTACTGCATTGTGTGAAGCACTCTGAGACATTTCAGAAATGTCATTTAACTGCAACCATTCCTTTTCCTTAGGTACAGTTGCCAGTGTTCAGAATTGATGCTGTCTGGTAGATGGTAACAACAGCAGCTAACCTTGCACACTGAAGGTGTGGATTCTAGGGGGATTTCATCTCAGGTAATGCTGTGCAGCCTCTCGTGACTTAGAATAATTAGCAGAAGCCTGAGATGCTGCCTCTCGTCTCAACTGAGGGATATTGTATTTGAGGTGGGAGCGTGGGTGGTGGCTGGGAGACTGATGGTGGAGGGAGCTGAAAGCTTTGAGAGTATAGAGGATTGACATAAAGAAGAAATTTAAAAAAAAACACATTTATATCGTACCTTTCATGACCTCTGGACCCATTTTAGCCAATGAAGTATTTTTGTAGTGTAGTCACTGTCACAGTGTAGAAAACGTGGCAGTCAATTTTGTGCACAGCAAGCTCCCACAAGCAGCAATGAGGTAGCGACCAGGTATCTTGTATTAGTGATTATCCTTCAGGGATAAATATTGGCCAGGATATCGGTGATAGCATGCTCAACCCCCACCACCCACTGACCCAACACTACACTTGTTTGAATAGTGCTCTGGGATCTTGCACATTTTTATTTATTTGTTCATGGGATCAGATATCTAACCATCATTTATTGCCCATCCCTAGAGCTGAGTGGCCTGCTAATCCATTTAAGAGTTAGCTGTGGACCTGGAGGTCAGACCAGGTAAGGACAGCAGATTTCCTAAAGGGCATTAATGAACCAGATGGACTTTTACTGCAATGGTTTCATGGTCACCTTTTTAATTACTTTAATTAATTACTTTTTAATACTAGATTGAATTGAAATTTCACTGTCTGCCATGGAACCCTGGTCCCCATAAAATTACCCTGGGATCTTTGAATTACTAGTCCAGTGACTATACCACTACACCACCTGAGAGAGCAGACAAGACTTTAGCTTAACTTATCCACAACACAGCACCTCTTATGGAAAGACTATGACAGCTATGACATAATGCAGCAACATAGATATGAGTAAAGGGCATTTTTGCAATAGAGAATAGGACAACACAATAGGTGCTATATTAGTATTGGTTTACCAGGACTAATAATGCTCAATGGTGCTGTTTGGAAACTGTGGCCTGGGTCTGAATTTTATTTCAGTCTATTGCCTGAAAGATGCATTCCAGCTTTTGTAAATTGATCATTGGATTTATACTTGCATCATTCACGGAGTGCCATGCACCATGTGAACTGTGATCCAAATTTCAGATAGAAACATTGTCTCGCAACACAGGTCCTGTGATAACTAAAGGAGTTTTTTTATATATATATATATATATATATATATATATATAACCTGCCACCAGATCTGGGGTATAAGTCCCACCCCTTGTTTGGAATTTATTTCTTCTATGCCAGCTTTAAAGGTCCCAGGGGTTGGGCACACGCCCGGTCTGAAGGGTTGTGAAATAGCGTGAGATAACGTGAGGTGAGTGACCCGATGTCATCGCGCGTTCGCACGATATTTTGCTCGGCGGGTGAGCGTGACAGTCAGAAGCGCGCCCGCTGGCAGTTAAGCCCATTAAATGATGCAGTCGGCAGGAATTTTACCTGGCTCGTCCGCATTGACGGTTGGCGGGAGGACTGGCCATTCTCCCAGGCCGCGTTCACACATTAGCTCAAACCTCGATCCAGGGCAGGATGAAATCTCCGTGGAGCGATAAAATAAAAAGAGGCATTTGGGTACCGTTGTTTTTTTTACAAGGTATGCTTTCAGGTGCTCGATTGTGCTGCACGGACATATGTTGCAGCATTTTTATCGTGTCCTTTAGTCCGTGGAGGTCTGCAGCTCCCGGGGGGGCAGCTGTCTGCCTTCAGGGAGCTCTCTCGAAGCGCTCACCCGCACCCTTAGCTATGTCGGTGCCCGCACTCTTCCCCTCCACCTTTGGCAGCGCTGAGCATTTCAGCACACATTTTGCATTGGCCGGCTGGCTGTTAACTGGCTAGTTAGCGTGAAATCACGGTCAGGGGCCGATCGCCACCGGGGGCCCAGTTCCCCTCCGCTCCTGGGCCTGCCAATTGTGCGTGCCCGACGACTGGAAAACTCAGGCCTAAGTGTCAGTTTAGGTCAGTGGTAGCCCTCTAACCCCTTAATCCGATGATTGTGGGTTTTAAGTACGGCACTGGGTTGAGTATCTTATGCCAGCTGTCTAACACTGAGACCTGAATTTTGGCTCCTAGTCGGGAGTGCAGAACCAGGACAATTCCTGACTCCAAAACCTGACCCGAGAAAAAAGCACCTCAGGATGTTGGATTTTACCCAGGGGGTGGGTAAAAATGGAACTTGTGGCGGGTGATTCCCAGAAATAGGCTAGAGGCTGCCGGATGCAGAGGCAGGATGGGGGAAAAGGCCGGCTTTGGTGCACTGGCACTTCAGGGTTGAGGCTATGGAAATAAACAGCAAAACAAAAAAAAATGGCCCTCTCCCCTCACGACCCCACATTTTCTCACACACTCCCCATGCCCTATCCATGCCAACTCATGCCACCTGATGACCCCACCCAAACCCCCATGGCCCCTCATACCCTCCATGCCAACCCCAGTGGCCCTTTATAGCTCCTATGCCATCTTAGTGCCAATTTATATTAACCCATGCCCACCACCTACCATCCTTTTCATTTATACCTACCATTCCAATTCAGCCAGTATCCACCAAGGGCAGACCACAGGACCCATGCTAAGATTAAATAAAATTCTTAATTGTCTATCAATGAAATCTCTCTCAAAAAAACACTCCCACTGATAAAAATCCATTCATTTAAAGTAAGGTGCAGGAAGGTGGGATTAGGTGCTGGAAGGTGAAGTTGAAACGAGCAGCTAATTTTTATTTTTTTTTATTTTTCGACCTGCGCAGACATGATGGGCTAAATGGCCTCTTTCTGTGCTGCAATTTTATTATGATTCTATGGTTTTAAATTCCTTTAACCCCTAATGAAAACAAGCATTTATATTAACACTCCCGCTTCAAAAATATTATAACCACTTGAAGCTATAAATCAAATTGTGAACTGACAGACATCCCACTGTGATAATGAAAGGTTGTGAAATTAGTCATGCAGCATGAATCCTGTAATGATAGTCCTCAGGCTTATGTCAAAAGACAGAGTGAAATAGCAAGCACTATTTTTTTTTACACTGCAGATTTTTAAAAAAATTTAAACAGCAAGAGATTTAAATGCTTTGACAGCTACTTTAACAGTTCTCTTGATCATTCTCTTGGCAGCTCTCTTGACAATTCCAATTAGCTTGACATTTCCAATGAGTTCATGCACCTTCTATGCACATTCATGCCTAATTTTAGTAATCCTAAAGGGCACCTTACCACTCTCAGAGGTTAGTTTGCTTCCCCAAAAGCGCACCTTACCACATTCAGAGGGCACCATATGACTCCCAAAGGTGTCCCAGGACCAAATCCAAAAGGCTACCCCACCTCTCCAAAGAACTCTGGCAGCTTTAAATCTTCTCCTACTTGGTCTAAAGTATACACTTCATGTTTTAGAAATTCCACTAGCCAAAAACAGATCTGACTGAAGCAGTTGCACTTTAACATGTGCAGTTGCCCCCCCTTGAACCACAGATGTGTAAATTAGAACTCACCACCTTTCCCCCCCCCCCCACGAAAATAGTGGGGTCCAGGTCTGAGGTGTGGGGCTTCTGCGGGTGGGTCTTCACCACTATTTGCATAAGGATGGATAGCCTTTCTGTCTGCATGAAAATTCAGGCCTGATGGCTCATTGTTGGAAGTGCTGCCTTTCAGACGAGACCTTAAAGTGACACCCCATTCAGCTATTCAGATGGTGTAAAAGATCCCATAGCACTACTTGAAGAAGGCAACACAAGAGTTGTCCTGGCCAACATCCTTCCCTTAACCAATGCAACCACGTAAATGAATAGCTCATTTATTGCATTTGCATTGCCAGAGTGTGCAGTGGAGGCAGATTCAATTGAGACTTTCAAAAGTGAGTTGGATAATTATCTGAGGGAAGAAAATTGCAGGTCTATGGGGGAAACCGGGGTGGAGTTGGGGGTGGGGTGGGGTGGTGCGGAGTGGGACTAGATGAGTTGCTCTTGCAGAGAGATGGGCTGAATGGCCTTCTCCTGTGCTATAATTGTTTTGTGTTTCTATGTTGTTTGTTGAACTTTGCTCCATTTGCCTACAAAACAGCAGCAGATATAATCCGAGGATAATTTATTAGCTGCGAAATGTTTTTGGATATGCTAAGGATGTGAAAGGTACTATATAAATTCAGGTCCTTTCCATCTTTCCCCTTCCCCTCCTGTATTGAAGGTTCCTCTCCTTTTCTGAGGTTTTTAGTCACAATCCATGGGGAGAGTTTTAACCCCCAACACAAGCGAGTTTGGGTCAGCTGGGAGTTTATAGTGTTTAAACCTGAATCCAATCTCCAACCTCCTGCCCCTCTCCCCCCGCCCCTCATTCCAATTTTAATGGAGGTGGATTAGGGACAGGCAATCTGACAATTTTCCAAGTCTGGAGAAATGTGATATCCACAGGAAGGCAATCACAGGAAGGTGAATCCGAGAGTATATTGCCTTTCCACTTCCTGTTGGACCCATGCCTTGGCAGCCCCTCATGATTGGACAGCTCCCCAATCCTTCCAATACTCCCCCCAGTCTCCCACACCCTCAACCCATTATGCTGCCCAAGGCCCCAATCTCCCCCTGGACTCCAATATTCCCACCTCAAGGCCTCTAATCATGTCCCCGGCAAAGCCTCTGAGCATTCCCCTCCTCCTGGGGCTTCCAAACACCTCTGATTTCCCTACTCCCCCTCAACCATCCCCCTCCCCCCCCAATAGAAGCCGCTGATTCTCCAATACCCCAAAATCTTTAAACTCTCACTCCTGGCCTGCCAACTTCTGGTCTCTGGATCAGATGTCAACCCTAGAGTAAGACCACACCCCGCACCGCCACCCCCCCCCCCCCCCCCCCCCCCAATAGTAAAGACCTCCTTTGGATTGACCACCTTTTCCCGCCAACCACACCTGGGCTCCGGACACCTCTGGGGCACTTCTCCTGGGTTCCCCAAACAACTGGAAGACAAGCCTGTCGATATAGGGCACATGGAATGATGTCAGTGATGTCACATGCACACGGTGGAGCTAAAACTCCAAAAATAAAAATCACTGCCCTCCACATGTGTGTGTGTGTGCGCGTGTGAGTGTGTGTGTGTGTGAGTGTGTGTGCGCGCGTGTGTGCGTTTGTGTGCGTGTTCGTGCGTATTTGTGCGTGTGTGTGTGTGTGCACGTGTGTTTGCGTGCATGCACATGTGCATGTGTGCGTGGACCTTAGTACGTACAGGTTCAGACTCAGCCGTGATGCTCCTTCCCAGTTGAATAACCAGGTGACATATGCTCAAACATGATGAAAGCCCACTTGCGTGAGATTATGGAGAGGTGCTGGCATCATTAGTTCTGCACCCCAGCGTCTGTCAGGAAATTAGGGGAGCAAGTGAAAGGAAAACATTTTAAAAGTTGGCATTTTTTCATTACTCAAGAAGAGTGAAAATTCTATCTTTATATTAATTTTACAGTAGGGGTGTTGGTGCAATACGAGATCCAGACGCAGCTTGTACAAGGGAAATACAAGTAGCTGAGTTTTTCTTTCTGTAAATTGGCACGTGCTTTCAGATAAATCTTTGACATCTATACCAAATTTTCCAGGCACTGTAAGCCTGTTGCAATAACGAGTGTGGGGGCAGGATGCTGAATTAGCAGAAAAGAGGATCAATCATGTTGTAATAGCATACATCCTTGCACAGTCTTAGGAACCCCTGTTGGTGTCTCTATATGCCTGCACTTAATCTGTCGGCAGCCTGAAAATAAAACATGCATACTTACACCGAAGGAACTGAGTCTTAGCTTCTATAAATGTCACTGACCTTCTGGGGTGATGGAGACCTACAGAAGGATATCCCATATAATGGAATCAGTTACTCATTAAAATTCATCAGCTGTGCGGTGGTCTTGTTGTGACCCGTTAGGGTAGGTTACTTCATCTGCTATCACTTCGAAATATCTAAAACGCCTGGAATTCACACGCTTGGTTTCAGGGTAAATGAGATAGGCAGTAAAACCAGAACAATCTCTCCTGATGGGCCAGCAAGTGTATCCGAAGAGTGGCTGAGTCATACAGTCCAGGGAAACCTATGGAGCAAACTCCAAACTGTGTTGGGTTGACTGCTCTTGGTTCTGATGGGTGGTAGGGGCAGTACAACTCCATAGGGTGGGGGAAAATGATGCAAGGTTCCCTGTTCCGATTGCTCACCAGTGATCCTGGCTGGAAGTTTTCCTGAGCGAGTATTGTGGGGAAAATTAAGATGGATCTTGCCTGTAATGCTCCATGTGGTAGTATGGTTGGTTAGTGCTCCGTGTCAAAGCTTGTGCATGCATAATCCTTACTTGTGCTCTGTTCTTCAGGATGCCTGTCTGACTGTAAGGGATCAAAGCTTTCAGAAGGGGAGGAGAGTAAATTGATAGGGAAAATTAAACTGAAAATCCCTTTAGCATTGGCTGAAGAGACGTGATTTATTTATTTCTGATTATGTTGCCTTTAAGTTGGGTGGTTATAGAGATTTTAGTTATTCAGTTCATCACAGTTATCTAAGTGAAACATTGTCACTAAACCTATTTCACTTCTCACCATAGTTATTGCTGCAGATATTACTGCTTAAGTTTCGTGAGGCAGAGCCAACCTATGTTTAGGCACACAGGAGTGATGTAGATGTATTCCACATCATAGAATCAAACAACAGAGAAGGAGGTCATTTGGCCCAAGAACCTGTGCTAGCTCTTTGAAAGAGCTATCCAACTTATCCCACTCCCCTGATCTTTCCCCATCACTGCAAATGCCTCTTTTCCAATATAAAATCCAAATTCCTTTTGAAAGTTATGATTGAATCTGCTTCACCACCTTTTCTGTTAGTGTATTCCAGATCATAGCAAATTGCTGTGAAAAAAGTCTTCTAATTTCTCCCATGGGTCTCTTGCTCCAATTGACTTGGGCCTGAATTCTGCTACTTTCAGAATTAGCTCAGATGTACAAAATTGCACTGACAGCAGTGTCAATAGCACCATGCTACTAAAATGACAGCTCTTCATTGCCTGGATGTGTCTGATAAGATTTCAAAAGGTGGACAATCTGGAGAACTAAGGGTTACTATCTCCCAGGGATAAGTGTCAAATCCAATTTGCAACTTGTACCTATATGGTGCCTGACCTAGACTTTCAACTGGGTATTGTCAAAAATCTGTCAGCAAGTGAGTCTGAATCTCAGGCAGTCCTGGCACACAAGTTTGTAACCTTCATAACTCGCATCAAGTCTTGTTCTCCCATTTCCCTTATGCTCTTTGACCTGAACTGGCTCCGGGTACTCAGTGCCTCAGGTTTAGTATTCTCATCCCTGTGTTCAAATCCATCCATGGCATTGTTCAACCCCACCTCTGTAGCCTTCCCCAACCCTCCGACCTTCTGAAAACTGTGTGCTCCCCTAATCCTGGCCTCACGCACCCCCGATTTTAAAACACCACTGGCAATTGTGCTTTCAACAGTCTCGTAAAATAAGGGGTCTCCCATTAACATAAGGGGTCTCTCATTTAAGAGGAAGATGAGGATTCTTTTCTTTCTCAAGAGGGTCGTGAGTCTGTGGATCTCTCTTCCCTAGAGACTGGTAGAGGCAGGATCTTTGAATACTTTTAATTTAGCGCTAGATAGATTCTTGACTAAGTCGAAGGATCATTGTGGTCAGGCAGGAAAGTGGTGTTGAGGCCACAATCAGATCAGCCAAGATCTCACTGAATGGCGAAGCAGGCTCAAGGGGCCAAATAGCCGGATCCTGCTCCTAATTCGTATGTTTGTATATTAGTCCAGGCCCCAAGAACTGGAATTCCCTCCCTAAACCTTTCTCCGTTTCTATCTCTCTCTCCTTCCTAAAGAGACTCTTTAAAACCTACTTCTTTGACCAGGTTTTGGTCATGGTCAGGTGCCAAATGTTGTCTGGTAATGCCCCTGTGAAGCACCTTGGGACCTGTTATCACATTAAGAATGCTACATGAAAGCAAATTGTCTTTGTTCTCAGCATAGGGGTCTAACAGCCAATTTTCATTTGGACTCTCAAACTGTGTGCTTACCCATTACGTAGCAAGGTAATCCTATAAATCTACGGACCAAATGGCCTCTTTCTCTGCTATATTACTCTATCAATCTATGAATCTATGTGCCGCGGTGGCTCAAAGATAATGTCCACACAACTGAACCATTCAGATCAGAAAGGTTCGATATTTCGTCTGCGCTAAGTTAACTGATCTCAGACAGAGCCGGGGCACAAGGCATTACAAGTGACTGCGGTGACCCTGGGCGAGGTAAAGGAAAATAATACATGTTTCAACTGTTGGCAATTTGGACAAGGTACCAGGAGCTGCCGATATATGTATAACATGACTGAGAGATAAACCCATTGCCTTAAGGAGATGAGAGTAGGAGAAGGCAGAAAAATGAAGATGCTAGGCACTTCCTGGAGTCATTCCTGACTGGACTGGTGACAGAAATAATTAAAATAAAATAAGTGGAACTTTCAGCTGGGATTAGGGATGCAAGATAAGTGGTCATGTATTGGTCAACCACTTGACCCACATTTGCTTCACCCAGTACACAATTAGCAGCTCTGAAGCTAGAAAGAGCTAAAGTTGCCATTTTAAAAACAAATTATTCATGGCATTTGATCCATTAACTATCTGTTTTCTGCCCAGCCAAAGTTTGAAATTCCACCCTAAGGGAAGTGAAAGACTGATCTTTCTCCTGTGCTTATTTATCCAATGGACCCATCCAGCATGGTCCAACACTGTATTTGTGTATCTTTTTCCACGCTGTGCAGCCCTGATGGTTTACTGCTGAGCCAACGGCATACCAGAGCTTAAGTTACTACTACAAAAACAGAAACTGGTTAAAATGCTTGAGTATTTCCAGAATTTTCTGTTTTTATTTCAGATTTCCAGTATCCGTGGTGCTTTGCTTTTGTACTCAGGTTACTGCTCTTACTTCTAATTATTTTGGTATTCTGTTCAAATTCCTTTTCACTGCAGCTGATCCATTTATATTTTATTCATGAAATATCACAGATAAAGCAGTGCAAATACAAGTCAAATGCTATGCGGAGTTCAGTTTGTTCATATCTAACTATAGCTTTGTCTTGGTAAAAAGAGCTCAAAGCCAGCCTGTTAAGTAGCAAGATGGAAAGGGAAAAGGCTATGAATGTTTAACTACACAGAACTGAATATGAGTGCAGGGACGGAATGATTACTTTCAACTGATGAATAAGTTACAAGGTGGGTGGGTGGGTGAACGTGTGGGTGACCGGGTGCCTGAAAAGTGAATGCGTAGGTGACCTGATGCTGAGTGAGTGAATGTGTGGATATTGGGTGTTTTGTGAGTGTGTGGGTGACTAGGTGAGTGACTGATTCTTGTGCATTAAGGCACATCAAATTGAAGTTGAGACAAGGCAAATTTTTCTGGCACTCATCCCAAGAAGATATAAGGCTTTACGAATTAGTTTTGATCCATGCTCACAGTATAGCCAAGGTTTGCTTCCAACCTTAGCTAAATCATGGATTTATGTCCTGACAACTATAGTACTTTTAATATTCGGGCAGGTTAAAGACAGCAGCATTTTTTAATGTGAGATCAGCTTGTGGATTAGCATTATAAAAAATGGACAGTTTTAAAAAGGTGACTTCAATGTTTATCTCACCAAGTAATGATTTGAAAGCATAAATATTATGAGCATGTGTTGGTAGTGAGGGACTATGACTCTAGCTGCCAATAAATATCACCTGTGATTTATTTTTGCTTTGTATTGGTGGTACAAGAGGAATATTCTTTGAAAATTGCCTCAGATAGGTATTAGTGTCTTCGAGCTTGGATGCCATTTAGTCAGTACTATTAGTACTTTAACAAAGATTAGAACAAGTCACTTTTGAAATTACATTCTGTGAATACTAAGGTCTGAATTCTTAAGCATGCATAGGCTAATATTAGCATGACATAACCTCAAGTCCATTAACTCCTCTATATATGGATAAATATTTGTCAGTACTTTCCACTAGTATCCACGTCAGGCGTAGTATGGTTCAGGTGCAGAAGAAAGGTCTATTTGCATTACCCAATGTGTCATAACCCAAACTTTAGTGAAGATTGTCTTGCTTTTCCCTGAAAATCTTTGCAAGTCCATTTTTTAGCTTGTCTAATGTTGTCCATTGAAATTTATGCATCAGAAATGGTTGTATTCAACTTATGGGTTAAACTATATTATCGAATCATTCTTGAAAAATAATAACAATATTTTTTAATGACTAAGTTAAAGCTTGTAGGATTTGAGGAATAATACAGTAACAACTATTAGGCAAAAAGAAGGTGGATTGTACCAACAAGGAAGGGACACTATTAAAGTAATAATGTGATGCTATGTATTCAGCCTCTTTAATTTTCTTCCCTTGTGATAAGCTGACACAGGGAAGTCACCATAGCAACCGTGCCTTTACCATCAATGGAACCAGGACACCACCTACATGTGAATAAAAAAAGTTTTTTCTTAGTTCGGCAAGTAACCGTCCATTTGGAAATAGACATGTTTTCTCCAAAATATTTGCAGATAAGTTAATAAGATGTTCTTTTCACAAAAACCCTTGGTGTGACAGAGAAATCAGAGGCCCTTTCTTTCTTTGCTTTACAATTATTAACAAAGCCTTCAGCACACTTCATCTCTTTAATTTGTGAATAGAATTGTGCTTTTACTTCATTCAAACCATTTCCAGTTTTATTGCATTTGTCAATGCCCACAGCACTTGCTGTGCCATGAATGTTAATACTCCGTTAAGCCAAAACTCCTAAAATGGATCATCTTAAAATATCTGGGCCATGCCAACTACAATGTGAAGACCCAGACTGATCTGAGTTAGAATATTAAATTGTCCAATTTGCCTTGGACTTTGGTTAAATTTGAAAAGAAATAAAAGGATCAACTCCATCTCACGCTTACATGGGAGTCATTCTGAGGACCTTCTATTGCTGGTTTTAGTAATGGACCCATAGTGGCTAACTAGACTTTGTTGATCTCAAAGGCTTTGATTGTAAATTAAAGGGGTCCTGCTGAACGCAGAGAACAAAACAAAAAGTAAAACTCCCTAAATCAATACCAGGCACATTGAAACTGGAAAGGTTTATTACTAATTGCACCACTAATCAGAAGTGTTCTTCTTAATCAGGGACTTAGCCTTTGTGCTTCTACACACATTCAACCAAAGGACATATTCAGTAATCCTACACTCCCAGTATGGAGCCTCACTTGATGCAAGTATTGGTTGGATGCAGTAATGTAGCTCTCTTGTTGACTTGCTCTCTGATTGAGTGAGACCTTCCTTGGGAAAGCAGAGCCACTAAATTTACTCAAGAAACTATACTTGGGTTCGTTTATTAGACCCTATCTAAAGTGATCATGGAATCTTAGAAACATAGGAGGAGGCCTTTCACCCTGTAACTGTTGTGTGAAGTGGCTGCACGTCACTGTAATGTAAAGGTGCTCGGCAGAACAAGGGTTAATGTGGGACTGGAGAGTAGCACCGCCCATGGTATGATGTATAGAGTCACATGGTAATAAAGTGAGAGAACAGTCGAAAGAGAACATTTTGGAACCAGCCCACATGGAGGTAACAGCACCATGCATAATGTAACCTGGGATCTGTAAATGTTTAAGGCTAACAATAAAGGGTTCATGTTTAAATATACAAGTCTAAAGATCTCATCATTAAGACATCTAAAGAATCCATATTACAACAATCACATATGCAGCAGCTCTTTGAATAACTATCCATTTAATGCACCCCCACTGTCCTTGCCCCATAACCCTCACTTTTTTGCTTCTCAAGTTAGAACAGCAATTTCATTTCCTTTGTATGTGCCTACCTTCTCCCTAATGAATGATACAGATGCCCACCTATAGTGGGATCCCCAATATCCACCTGAATTACACAGAGTGGATCTCAGTTTAACACCTTGCTCCAACATCGCAGCACTGCCCCAGTACTGCAATGGAAAGTTTAGCTTAAAAAATGATCTCAAACCCACAAGGTTCTGCCCCAGAGGCAACTGTGTTACAAACAGAGCCGTCCTAACACACAGCTGAATGTAAATATTAAATATAAAGGTAACACATACGAGAACACTAATGGCTGTCACTCACCCTACAGTATCCCTTTATTCGACATTCAAAAATCCTCTAGTTATGTCCAAAGAGAAGCTATAGCAGCCGAGCTGAACTAACCCTTCTGGGTGAAGAGGTGACATGTTCCAATAGGAAAAGGAAGCATGCCAGGAAAAATTAAGTTTAAGGAAGTCTGTTCAGTCATCTTCGTTCTTGTGATTTTAGTTTACTTACACCAGAGTAAAACTACCTGCTGTTATTCAATGGCACTAGATGATCCTTAACATGCACCTGAATAAGATCATAAGATCATAGGAAATAGGAGCAGGAGTAGGGCCGTTCAGCCCATTGAGCCTGATTTGCCATTTGGGATCATGGCTGATCTGATTGTGGCCTAAACTCTACTTTCCTGCCTGCACCACAACCACCCCTCCCCCGCCCTTCCCATAATCCTTGACTCTCTCGTAGAGCAAAAATCTGTCTACCTCGGCCTTGAGACACCTTATTTTTAAACTCTGACCCCTAGTTTTGGATTCTCCCAAGAGACATCCTCTCAGCATCTACCCTGTCAAGTTCCTGTCGCAAACAGCCAGAAAGGTGTCACAGTTTAACATTTTCAGGATTTATATTGGGAAATAAAGAGGTCACATGGTTTATTGTCTGAAAGAAAGCCATAAGCAACCTGATTTCTACCATTTATATATATATATATATATATATATATATATAGGATGGAAGATATTCAACTTGTTGCCTGTGAGCTAAACTGCTGTCAGGGATTGGCCATCCATTGTAGAAACAGCCACCTTCATTAGCTATTGGCCTTCCAACTTCCTTGGCTTATCTGCTTGCTGGCTGCAGGTCAAGCTTCGAAGACCTGATGCCATGCTGGGCTTAATCTGGTGAACTGCGAGTGGATCAGCGTTTTGGGCCAATTGCAATGGCAATGAGACCAAATTGGACCAGGCCTCCTGTCATCAAATGTAAGTGGACATTCCACCCTCTGCCATCAGTCCCATGCCTGGAGTTAAAATTTACCCCACCGGCTGGAATTTTCTGTCCCCATTGGCGTCGGGCGTCATGGTGAGCGTGAGTGGACAATATGGCGAGAAGGCCAAAAATCGGTTTCGTGCTGTCATGAAACCAGTTTGTGATCGTCCGCTCCCGCCCGTCAATGGTGGGCCTTGTTTCCCACCGACGCATGTCCAGAATGTCATTTTAATGCATCTGCATCTAATTATAAGCCCTGCTTGCTGGAATCATCTCCCCACATCAAATCAAACATCAGCGGGAAAACATGCTGGCCCAGAACACATCTTGACAAGTGTGATGTGCAGAAGTCAGGACTTACCGTTAGGGCCTTGCTCACATCGCGGACATCCAAGGAACAAAAGATGCTGGAGCCCTACAGCAACCGGAACCTTGAGGAACACGGACATCACATGCTGGATTCCCATGGATTTGGCTCTGCCGCAACGCAGCTCACGGAAGGCAGGAGGTCTCCGTTCAGGCTCTGGGGCCTGCTTTGGAACATCGGCTCTTGGCCGAGGGCCGCCAGGGATGATCGTCGAGGAGGCGAAGAGGAAGGCCCAGCTGTGAGTGGGAGAAGAAGGTGTACCGGTGGAAGGAGTGAAGTTGGGAGGGGGAGAACGAAGGTGTCGGGAGGCTGGGGTTGGGAGTTGTGGGGGGGAACAAAGGTGTCGGGGGGTGGGAGATGAGTGTGGGAAGGGGGGTCAAAAGGTGTCGGGGGGATTGAAGTTGGCGGGGGGATCGAATGTGTTGGGGGTAACGTTGGGCAGGCGGTACTCGGGGGGAGGAAGGTGTAATAGGAGACAATACAGCAACTGGGGAGGTAGGTGTAAGGTGGGAAGAAGGTGTAAGGGAAGGAGATGGGATGGAGAAAAGAGTTTGGAGGGGGGGAAGGAGTCTGGGGGGAGAAAGGATTTCGGAGGTGGGAGGTGGGAAGGAGTCCAGGGGGGAGGAAGGATTCCAGATGGGGAAAGGACTCCAGGGGAGCAAGGAGTCCAGGGGGAGGAGGGACTAAGCATGGAGGATGGAGTAAGGGTGGAGGAGTCGGTAAGGTAGGGGGATGTCCAGGTGAATGTGCAAGGAGGGTGGGGGGGTGGTCTGTGGGGTCGATGATTGCCTCCTGGGGAGCAAACTGAGGGTAAGTGTGGTAGGAGGGAATGGTGATTCTGAGAGAGGGCAGAGTGAGCCGGTAGGGTGGGAGGGTGAGGGTGTGATGGTAGCAGTAGAAGGAATGGCAAAGGTGGTTGGTGGGGACTCGGAGGAATACACAGACCCTGGAGGTAGGAAGGAGGAGGTCGGGGAGGTCAATGTGGATAGGGTGGGATTCTCAGGAAGGTAGGGAATATGTACATTCACCTGGACATTGTGTAAAGAAAAGGGTTCTGGTTTATAGGTGATTGTGAGGAGGTGGATGATGATGCCAGGATGTCCACAGTGTTGGGGGGAAGGACATGGGTCACTGGGGGAGAGGAAAGGATGGGGGAAGCAGAAAACAAACCTTACAATGACCATGCTTCTGAAATCGAAAGTGAGAGGAGCCTTACATTGGATGGGCACAAGTGCTACCTGGGAGTGTGAACAGTGGGTGGGCGAAGATGTAGGTCAGCTCAGATAGACAACTGAAAGAGAACCCCAGCAGGCAGCATTGAAAATGCTCAGGACATTGAGATGAGTGTGTTGAGGAAGGTTCCGCGTGCGTAGGTGAATGCTTGCACGAGGCTCCGAAAGGTACTGCCACACGCACATTTCCCCCTCCAGAATCACTCTGCTTGTCGGAGGGGCTGAAGCAGGGGAAGTGCTTGCAAAGCCTATAAATGACACTGAAAGGCACCTTACTCATTGCTCAATGAGAGTGAAGATATTTTCAGATTATAAAATGACAAAATGGGTTTACCTGTGAAACCATTTGTGATCAGAATTTCTTAACCTTCCTAGGCCTACTGCGTCTTCCAGGTGCTGCCCTGATATCCGCAGCAGGGGTGGAGACAGCCTGTGCAATGGTTGGTCCTGATGCCTCTGATGACTCTGGAGAACAGAGGCTTTAAGGGCCCCAGCTTGCTTTGGCTGTCCTCCTGTGGGTCAGCTGCTCCCTCTGCGGTGACAGAGGATGAGGTTGCCGGGGTCACAGGCGAAGGGGCCTTGAAGGGAGATGACAGCCTCTGAGATTCATGACTGGATGACCCAGGGGTGTCCAGTTGCCTCTCCTCCTCCCTTCGGGTGCCCGAGGGGCCAAGCCTGACTCCTTGATGGGTAGGAGCACCTGGAGAGACGGCAAGGTTCCCCCTTTCCCTCTCGCATTCCCAATGCAGGAACTCACCCATAGATCCCGTGATGGAGTGTAGGTCTTCCCGCATCTCTGCATTTTGCTGGACCAGGGTCACCATGGCATCCGCCATCCTCCCCATGGAGACCTCCACATGCGCACATGTGGGCACCACATCATCAGAGAGCAGGTGGATGCACTCCTCCTACTCGCATGCCACTCTGTTGAGGGCGTCCAACAGCTCTGCATGATTTTCCCCCGCCTTCTGTTGACTCTCTACGATGAGTTGGAAGGCCAAATCCAGAGGCTTGTAATCTAGCTCAGGCCTCACAGATGACTCTTCTCCAGCAGTCCTCCGAGTGCCGGGGAGCTCGGCTGAATCTGCCTCCTCCTGATGCGGACACGTGTCTGTGCGGTGACCACCAGATTGTGAACCCAAGCCTGCTCTAGGTCGAGGTCCCACTGAGGTGTGTGTCTCTGTGCTGGTGAAGGGTATGGGTGTAATGGTTATCCAGGCTGCTTATTTCCAGCTCTTCAACGGAGGAGGTGTCCTCTTGGTTGGAGGTGAGGCCGTGGTTGGAGCTAAGGGATTGGCTGGCTGATGATGTCGGTTGCTTGGTAGAGCTCCCTGTGAACCAAAGTAGCAATAATTAGCGCACGGCAGCAGAGTCAAAAACAGGAGAGAGCACACACAGTTGCGTTGAGAAAAGGATGATGTGTTGCATGATCCTCATGAGCGTTCACTGCCGACCTTACCATTGCTGCAGGCATGGTCCATGTCCTCACTAGTCAGCGCAATGGTCTGCTCATCAAAGTGAGTGAGGGGTCTAATATGGGCCACTCCAACTCTAGTCTGGGACCTCTCCCTGCTGATGTGAGCCAGCTTCTCCTGCATGAAAACAGATGAAGGGAGTGTGAGCAGGACACATGGCACTGCGTGGAATGTTTGTGTGGTGAGCGGAGCCATGGACGGGATGAGTTCGCGAACTCCAGAGGATATGAGCCTGATGGAGATGTGAGGGTGTGTGTGAGAGTTAGTGGCGTTGGCCCTTGAGGTGTGAGATCCCTGTGGATGTGTGATGGGTTTGTGAGTGTGTGAGTTGAGAGTGATGAGAAGAGTGACTTAGCTTTGCTGAAGAGATGAGAACATTCATCCTCTTCCTGTACTGGATGGCTGTCCTCTTTTGCAGGGCATTGGCACTGACCACCGCTGCCATTGACTCCCATGCTGGATCGGTAACCTTGCTTTGCTAGTCTTTGCCCAGAACAGGGGTAGAGGTCACTGCAGTCGAGGGAGTGTCGCTAAATTTGGGAGCAGCATGTTTCCTCCTTTTGGCAGCTATCAGTTCCCAGCTGTTTCCTATCCCTTGAAGAGTGCTCACTCTGTGCAAAGGCAGCCTTTAAATATGGCTCCTGGTTTACTGAATGCTTGAGGTGACAGCACAGTGGATGAATCAGAAGCTGCCCTGCTCATGACCCAATGTATTCCCCAGACAGAAGGTGCCGGGAATATGGCATGAAAAGCCACCATTGTGGGTGGCGGTTAAAATATCTTTTATTCCGCCTGCTATTACATTTAGTGCAAACCTGAAACAATTCCACCCTGTATTTGAAGTGTTTTGATATAACACTGTATAGGACAAATCTTTCTTAATAAATTTGATATTTGATACCCATTGACAGAGTTAAAAGCTATATTTTTCATCGATTATTTACTTGTACACATTTTTATACACTGATTATTCTAAAGGCTGTTGGAGAGTTTCTTGATTGGTTGGCAAAAGAACTCTGATTGTTTGAGGTGCCCACTTTCCAATCAATCAGCGCTCTCTTTTCATACAGTATAAATTGTTGTTTTCCCCTACATATTTCTCTTGCAAAGTGTCCTGATGAGTGCAAGGTGAAAAGCTTCGACGTGTCTCTTTTTACAGCAATACTCAAGTTCTGTACTACGAAACAGCTATATTTTACATAATTATAGACTCCTACCTGAACAGCAGTCACTTTAGGGGCATGTAAGGATTTTGCCAAAATGTTGTGTTAAGTTTAGTCTAATTTTAATTGGAGGCAAAATAAGCTTTTACCAAAAAAAATTACTTTACAAACATATGAAAATAACAGACAGGAAAAGCTGGTCCATCAAGGCCGACCCACTGTCCCACACCCATGATGCCTTGAGCATCAGGACTAGACACTTCTTCCCTTCTCTCCCCCACCTCGTCACCTCCATTCCCCATCAAACATGCCCCTCCCCCACTGCCACACACTGATCACCGAGGAAACCCCATGCCAATAGGAGGAAAAAAAACTGTGGAAAATACCTCCCTGGCTTCCTCATGCGATTGAAAGAGGCTGATGAGATCACAATGGCCACGCATTAACATTAATTGCTAATCCACTTACCTTCCAGATGATATGATCCCTGATTCAGCCAAGGAAGTCACCTTTGAAGGCATGCAGGGAGTCAGCACATCTGGCTGCCCATGCATTTCCAGAGGCACACTACTTTCTGGTAAAAGAGTAACCCCCTAACATCTAGCCTATTCCTACATTTGTGCAGTTTAAATATGTGGCCTCTGGTCCACTCCACTCTGTCAAACTGAAATAATCATGTCATGCAATCCAGCTGAATTTATTTGATATCTCTCTCTCTCAGTTTGCCTCTAAGTCAATGCAGCTCTTAGTCTCAGGTAAATAGACCAAGATCTGTAAGCATGAGTAGCTAAAGTTCTTTAAGCTAGAAATCATTCTCGCAGCTCTTTACAGGGTCTTTTTCATCCATTATATCACCCAGCATGTGATGGGGCCAAAACTGGGTGAAGTGTTCCAGATGTGGTTTAACCAATGACAGAATGGTGTCCTTTTGATTTGTTCTGAATGGTTCCAATTATACAATTGCCTGCCTGCTTTTGTTATAACCACGTGAGGAGGGGTGAAATTATTCCCCTATTCTACCACTTTAGGACTGACTGTAACAGGGCCTTTTGTGAATTAATAAGGATGAAGATATTAGTTCAATCTCTGTGCTTAACCATTTATGTGCTGATTGCAAATAAACCAATCTGATAAGGCATTTTTGAGCTTAAAACACAAAGGAGTTAGTTTTTTATATTGAGCTGAAAACTCACCCAGACAAAGGGATAAAGATATTTAAAAAATAAACCCACGTCTGAACCTTCACAACATACACACAGGCACATGCACGCACACACATGCAAAATCACAGGCTACTTGCTGGCCAAATTAAAATCCATTGATAAAAGTCAAAAATAAAGAGCTCACTGTTTAAGAGTCCTTCACTGGTATCCATAGCTGTGGCAGAATGTTCCCACAGTGGTCTTGAAATTGCAGTGGCATTGAAGCCGATGTAAACTGCAATTTCTGGAGATAGTCTCTTTTCTAAACGTAATCCATCTTTGAAAATTCTCCATCTCTATGCTGAATTTCAAGCTGAAATAGCTAGGGTTCTTGAACTTGAGTGAGAGGCGAGAGTGAAAGTGTTACTGCTCCATTGGCAGACTTCTTCCAAACCCCTGTTTAGCAGCTTGGGTCTTAAAAGACATTTCAAAAATGGTTATTCTGGTCACATGACCTCTCTCTGCATTGTGATTTCAGAAGGTAATTGATTAGCTCATGTCTGGACAGACTGTGGCTGTTGTTCTATGCCCTGGGTGATCAGTTTCTGCATTGTCTCATCCATTAACTCCTGAATGATCCATCCTCCATATTGATGAGATAGAAAGGACACCTTCCATATAGCCATTGTGCCAGTAGACTTTTTGTCTCCGCTTGGAAGACAGCTTTATTGAAATGTAAATGGTAAGAGCCCTAGAGTTTCAGTTTGTCTTTTGAAGTTGCTCTTGACATCAGCAGCTGTGAAATCCTGTAGGAGGATGTCTTGGCATGTCTTAATTGTATTTCACATTGGAAACTTCCAGAAACTGGTCAACTTGCAAAACCAGATCTCAGTGGCTTGTGGCAGGCTTTTAAAGTGTGCCGATGCTTGATTTTTAAAAGTTATTTTTAAACAGTTCAATATGTATTGTTAAAGATTAATATCACACATGCACATGTTGCACCTTTGTGACACTTTGTCTGTTGTTCCTGCCATTGGACATGATCTTCTGTGCACAGCAACACCTGGATCTTTTTTTCTCTCTCAGCTGCATTCAGTACTACTAGGAACTTAGGAACAGGAGGAGGCCATTTAGCCCCTCAAGCGTTTTCTTCCATTCAATGAGATCATGGTGGTTCTGCGACCTCACTCCATGGATTAAATTTTATGACAGTGGGATTTTACGTTCCTGCTGTTGTCAATGGGATTTATAATGTCTCGCCGCATTTTACAGCTCCATCCCTGCTGAAACGGGACCATAAAATTCTGCCCCATATATCAGCTTTTGTGCCATATCCTTTAATACCTTCGGTTAACAAAGGTGTACCTATCTCAGTTTTAAATTTAATAATCGATTTAGCATTAATTGTCATTTTGAAGAGTTCTAAATCCTTACCAACTTTGTGTCATGTACAGAATTTATGTGTTTTAATGTTATACATGATCAAAGTGTTTTTATGTATGAACTTAGTGTTTTTCTTCACCACAGAGGGTTGGTCCCAATTAAAATAATCCAGCAGCAAGCTTTTGTGAATTAAAAAAAAATGATTTATTATCTCACACTTACCCCAGAGGTTTAAAACGTGACATCTCACACATAAAGGACTGAGTTTTACCCCCACTGGGGGGGGGGGGGGGAAGTTGAATGGCGGGCACGCACAGGCGTTGCTTCCGATCGGCTCCCCCAATTGGGGGCGTGGCGCCATTTTACGTGGGTGGGCCAATTAAGGCCCGCCCAGCATGACGTCTGCACAGAAGCGTTGTGCACTCCCTGTGCGGGTGGGGGGGGGGGGGGTGGGGGGTGCGGGTGGAAAATCCCAAAATCGAGAGTGCACTCTTTTGCGCATGTGCATGAAAGAGCGCACTCATCTCCCTGAGGCTAAGTGCTGCCTCAGGGAGATCACCTTTAAATGTCAAAAAGATAAAAATAGAAAAATAAAATTTCCCTAACATGTCCCCTCATGTGACAATGTCACATGAGTTGGGACATGTCCATAATTTTCACATAAACTTTATTAAAAATTTTTTAAAGCTACATGAAACTTCATCCTGCCCATAGATGAGGTTTCATGCTTTTTCTAATTCATGCCGGGACTCTTGGCCTGCCTGTCAACCTTGAGGTTGGACGGGTAGGTCCTTTAATTATTTAATAGCCTCTGTCAATGACCTCAGTTGGCCATTGACAGGTAGGCAGATGTGCAGCTGATTTCGCTGCGCCCCCACCTTCCTGATAATTTAAATGGGTCACGGTGACATCGGGAGTTCCCCCCAACGTCACCCCGTGTCATCTTAAGCATCAGCGAGCGGGAAAGCAATACAATTACAATCTGGAATTATTTCAGTCTCTTTCATAGCAGGCCTGTAGTTTCTTAGAGGAATTGATGCTTTAGCTGGAGTGGAGGTCTGGTAAAAGCAAAAGATTCTCAACAAGCTGTGAGGCTTCTTTTAGTTGAATTGCCTGGAGGTCGACTTCCACTTTTCCTTTATCCACTTCAAAGTTCAGCTGCACAACACCTTCGCTGCGTAGTTGTCTTGGGGGTAGTTCGATGGCTTAGATGGTGCTTCTGATAGCTTCCATCCCGGAACAGTTCTGCTGTTATTTTTAAAAGCAGGTAACAACAGGGCTGCCTTACCCATGTGACCTGTTATGAGTCCAAAGTCCTTTTCCAAATAAGGTTGTGTGTTAGGCCGATGAAGAGAACTCCAGGTGTGATCTAACCGGGATTTTGTATAGCTCTAGCATAACTTCTATCTTCTTGAATTCTAGTCCTCCAACTATAAAGGCCAGTGCTTGTTAGTCTTTTTGACTATTTTCTGTACCTGTTTGATCTATTGTTCCCTGTATTTTTTTTTTCACCGCTATTGAAATGGAGGTGCCAAACCCTGGGGGCAACATGGAATCTCACCCATATCTCCCAATGTGAAGTAAGTTTCAAGTCTTTAAGTTCCCACCATGTACCACCCCACCCCTGCCACATTTCTAGTATCAACTCATTAGCCTGAACTGAGGCAAATCATAAGGACTCGAATCGTTAACTCTGTTTCTCTCTCCGTGGATGCTACCAGACCTGCTGAGTTTTTCCAGCATTTCCCGTTTTATATTTCAGATTTCCAGCATCCGCAGGATGTTGCCAAATTAGTCACAAAGTTCCTTTATCAATCGAATCTCTGAAAGAGAGAAGAGAATAGAGTAGGGAGCTATGTTTTGATTTGCTTTAGCAAATCAGGTGGCATTGACACAATTGTCTAGTTATGGGCTGTCATCTTGTACCAATCTAACAAATGGAGAGAAATGACTTACTGGAACTATGTTCCAAAATGATTTTCACATTCAGATTGGTCCAAGTCACCTGAGTTCAGATGGTTCAGTTTCCCTTGTACAATTTCAATATAAAGCTATCATAGCTTTAAGTTTTTCACACACATATTGAAAGCTAAAATGGGAAGTTGGATTTCAGGAAAATGTGGAATTGGATCCCTATTTTGATCCCAGACCCAGGTTAAGTAGAAAATAAGAATAGAAGACTGTCCGTTATTGAAAAAGCCCATCCTGTCCAACCATTTGGCTCAATTCAGAGTCGATGTATAATTCTATCATGGCCTTGTCTTCCACCCATCTCACCTCTTATTCCTAGGAGTGTCAAGTTCCTTCTCCTAACTCTCAAGGGAAGAAACTGAATGGTTTCAATGGATCAGATTTGGCATTAACAATAGAGACAAGGTTTTCAATGCTCACTTTTACTAAAGAGCAAAGTAGACAACAGTGGAGGACACGCATGCGCAGTTAAGCATGGAAATGTCTGTGATGCTAGTATCTCACTGACAGATGCAGCATTGAAACATATGGAATCTGTGAAGTTACCCATTATCTCCCTAAATGGCACAATGATTACACCTGCCAGTAAATGTTAAGGCTAGTCCATTCCATGGTAAGTGCAATGTCTTCACTATTGCCAAACAACCTGATAAACAAGCTGCAGATTGTGTCACCATGTACTTCTTGCTTTCCTCTTCACCCTCTTCTCTTACCCCAACATTGCCCTTCTGGCTTTCTGCCTTTGGACCCTCAAGAACTGCCAGATAACCGGTCACAGCAACCCCAGGAAGAGGGGAGAGACCAACAGCTCAGCAGTCATGAAGAAGCCCTGTCATTTTCTGACATTCATAGGCACCTGCTCAGATACAGGTACTGCACGTAGCTTAGAGGGTAGTACAGAGCTGGGATCAGCATCTGGAGAGTCACTGGCATAAGCAGGCTGCAGTCAGGCCAGGAGAAAAGGATGATTCATGTGCCAATTCCCTGGAGGGCAAGATGACAGGCGAGAGCTTCAGCAGAGGAGTCAGTCGGGACTTGGATGGAGCGGCACACAGGAGAATGCTGATGGGCAAGCGTGCTGACACGCTGTGCACATTGTCTGGCCTGCCGGACAGCTTCTTATCACTGCCGAGAAGCACGGAGGAGTCTGGTTCCAAATTGGCCGAGGACATTGCGCAGAAGAGCCGCGGTAGGGCTGCGTGATTTAATGATTTCACCAGTTCAGCTTCTTCTGGTACATCCAGGGTATGCCCGCCTGAGCATCCTTCTCAACATGGGCACCATGCGGGATGTGCTGAAAATAGCTGCAGAGATAGCACGCACGGGCAAAAGCGGCTTCCATCGCGCCATCTCCCATGATACTACAGGTCTGAATTTGGTACCCTCCGTGGCTCGGAAAGGATTCTTCCAGCTGATTGGCTAAGGAGATATCTGGTTGCCTGCCCTTTTCATACCTGTTCCAGACCTCCTTTAGAGGGCACTGCCGCAAAACGGATTTCTAATTACCGTAAATTCCAGTCTGCGAACTAGCCAGAAACCCTCTCTGTAAGACTCAAATCCACTTTCTCAAATTCCAATCCCATTTCTTTAACAGCTGGCTGGAAAGGGGGGGATTAAGGCTGCAAAACAAATGAACCAAATGTTACTATTATCTTATGACTGCCAAATCAACCACAGGTTCCTGCACTCTATTTAGCTTTTACAGATTTCTGCTCAGACTGTTACACTCATTTTGTTCAGACCTTAAGCATAGTGGAAAGAATTGATCTTTCTTCAGTCTCCAGTGATGTTGAGCAGATCCTGGGCCCCCATTCCTATTAAATATGCCCAATTTAACAAGACTGAATCTTGTGTGCAATTTCTGAACTCTTTCTCTGAGCTTTTATAGTTTTTGAAGCCACATCTCATCAAAAACTCAGCGCATTCAGTGGCTGACAGGTGCCCTGAACCCATTAAAACTGAATACATTCAGAGAATTCATATTGCGAATATTCTAAGATTCCACAGGGTATGTCTCATAAACTGTGCAATGGAGCATCACCCACGCAACAACAGCACAAGAACATCAATTTTTTATTACCTGAAGCCAATATTCCAGGAAACAAAAAGTGCAACAATTCAATATTGCAGCAGAAAGCGAGAAGGGCTGTTCAATAAATAAATATTGGTTATTTATTGTCGGACATTTTTCATCGTTTTGCAAATGGTTTCCTAGAGCCTGTGAAGACTTATTTGGCCCTGGCAATAGATGTAAGGTTAGGGTTAGGATTATGTGGCATTATTAGATCCCCTTAGAGAATTCAAATGCGTACTTAATTTTGCCTGCTAATTAGTTAACTCGAGCAAGGAACAGGGCTTTTGCTGGAGTGGAATTGGACGTGTAGGGATGACTCGAAAAATCAGGGGTTTGCAAACTTGCTGGCCCCTTGCCCTATTTGAATATCACTCAAAATAATTGACCTGGCCGTCTGCTGGTACTACTTCCCGAATTGCACGAGTTTCACAGTGAAGGCAAATTTGATTTAAATCGAAGCGTTGCAAGGAGGAACATGATTGCCCTATCTTTCCTCTCAGCACGATGCTGTGTATTTAAATGGATGCACAGGAGCCGTCAAAGTTGTCACCTGTCGGGAACACTAGGAGCCCAGCTACTTTGTTTCCCTGCCATCCCTTTGCATGAAACAATTCTTTCAGTGCTCCCTTACACCAGGAAGAACAAGGAGCCATGCTATGTATGGAGATCAGTGCCTTCAAGTGCTGTTGTCAAGTGTATACCATCCCAAGCACACCAACCTGGCAGAGATGGAGGACAATTGACCTGGTAGGCTCAGGTTTGGCAGACAGCCATTTACAGAGCTGTACCATTTGTTGCAAGGTGTACCTGTGGGTGTACCTACACCACATGGGCTGCAGCGGTTCGACAAGGTGGCTCACCACCACCTTCCCAAGGGCAATTAGGAAAAGGCAACAAATGCCGGCCTCGCAAGCAACGCTCACATCCTGTGAGAATAAAAAAAAAGTGTTTGCAGCCAACCTCCACCATAGGAATAATACTGCTGGGGGCACGACCTCCCTCAATGTTTATGTTACTTTGTAAGCTAGCACAGGGAAAGTGTCCACTATATTGTCGCTCACAGATGCAGGGGCAACTTGTCAGGTGATTTACAACACTGGGGGAACATGAACAGTGGAATCGATGCCAGTACGCAGATGTTCAAAGCTGCTTTTTACACTGCAAGTACGTTTGTAATTGTCAACATTTTTGGTGTTGTGTTGGACTGTGGCCGCTGAAATTGCATGGCGTTTTGCTGCCAGACTCCATTCTTGTTATTCTGAGCCCTCTGTCAGCTAATAGCTTTCTGCACATAGACTTGGAAGACTTCCCATGTCTAGAGACACATGAGGCAGACAAAGCACATGCTTGTTAAAAACAAAAAAACTGCGGATGCTGGAAATCCAAAACAAAAACAGAATTACCTGGAAAAACTGGCAACATCGGCGGAGAAGAAAAGAGATGACGTTTCGAGTTCTCATGACCCTTCAACAGAACTAGGTGAATCCAAGTAGAGGGGTGAAATATAAGCTGGTTTGAGGTGGGAGGGGGGAGGGGGGGTTGGGTGGGGAGAGAGAAGTGGAGGGGGGTGTGGTAGTAGGGACAAGCAAGCAGTGATAGAAGCAGATCAACGAAAGATGTCACAGACAAAGGAACAAAAGAACACAGAGGTGTTGAAGTTGGTGATATTATCTAAACGAATGTGCTAATTAAGAATGGATGGTAGGGCACTCAAGGTACAGCTCTAGTGGGGGTGGGTGGGCATAAAAGATTTAAAGATAATGGAAATAGGTCGGAAAAGAAAAATCTATATAAATTTATTGGAAAAAACAAAAGGAAGGGGGAAGAAACAGAAAGGGGGTGGGGATGGAGGAGGGAGCTCACGATCTAAAGTTGTTGAATTCAGTATTCAATCCGGAAGGGTGTAAAGTGCCTAGTCACAAGATGAGGTGCTATTCCTCCAGTTTGCGTTGGGCTTCACTGGAACAATGCAGCAGGCCAAGGACAGACATGTGGGCAAGAGAGCAGGGTGGAGTGTTAAAATGGCAAGCGACAGGGAGATTTGGGTCATTCTTGCGGACAGACCGCAGGTGTTCCACAAAGCGATCACCCAGTTTGCGTTTGGTCTCTCCAATGTAGAGGAGACCACATTGGGAGCAACGAATGCAGTAGACTAAGTTGGGGGAAATGCAAATGAAAAGCTGCTTCACTTGAAAGGAGTGTTTGGGCCCTTGGACGGTGAGGAGAGAGGAAGTGAAGGGGCAGGTGTTGCATCTTTTGCGTGGGCATGGGGTGGTGCCATAGGAGGGGGTTGAGGAGTAGGGGGTGATGGAGGAACGATCCCTATGGAATGCTGCCAGGGGGGTGAAGGGAAGATGTGTTTGGTGGTGGCATCATGCTGGAGTTGGTGGAAATGGCGGAGGATGATCCTTTGAATGCGGAGGCTGGTGGGGTGATAAGTGAGGACAAGGGGGACCCTATCATCTTTCTGGGAGGGAGGAGAAGGTGTGAGGGTGGATGCACGGGAGATGGGCCGGACACGGTTGAGGGCCCTGTCAACGACCGTGGGTGGAAAACCTCGGTTAAGGAAGAAGGAGGACATGTCAGAGGAACTGTTTTTGAAGGTAGCATCATCGGAACAGATGCAACAGAGGCGAAGGAACTGAGAGAATGGGATGGAGTCCTTACAGGAAGCGGGGTGTGAGGAGGTGTAGTCGAGGTAGCTGTGTGAGTTGGTAGGCTTGTAATGGATATTGGTGGACAGTCTATCACCAGAGATTGAGATAGAGAGGTCCAGGAAGGGAAGGGAAGTGTCAGAGATGGACCACGTGAAAATGATGGAGGGGTGGAGATTGGAAGCAAAATTAATAAATTTTTCCAAGTCCCGACGAGAGCATGAAGCAGCACCGAAGTAATCATCGAGAAAGAGTTGTGGAAGGGGGCCGGAATAGGACTGGAACAAGGAATGTTCCACATACCCCATAAAGAGACAGGCATAGCTGGCGCCCATGCGGGTACCCATAGCCACACCTTTTATTTGGAGGAAGTGAGAGGAGTTGAAGGAGAAATTGTTCAGTGTGAGAACAAGTTCAGCCAGACGGAGGAGAGTAGTGGTGGATGGGGATTGTTCGGGCCTCTGTTCGAGGAATAAGCTAAGGGCCCTCAGGCCATCCTGGTGGGGGATGGAGGTATAGAGGGATTGGACGTCCATGGTGAAGAGGAAGCGGTTGGGGCCAGGGAACTGGAAGTTATTGATGTGACATAAGGTGTCAGAGGAATCACGGACCTAGGTGGGAAGGGACTGGACAAGGGGAGAGAGAAGGGAGTCAAGATAACGAGAAATGAGTTCCGTCGGGCAGGAGCAAGCTGACACGATCGGTCTACCGGGACAGTCCTGTTTGTGGATTTTGGATAGGAGGTAGAAGCAGGCCATCCGAGGGTTGGGCGACTATCAGGTTGGAAGCTGTGGGAGGAAGATCTCCAGAGGAGATGAGGTCACATGCTTGTGTCTGCCTTCTGTAGCTTGATTTTCCTGAGCAGATCGCTAGCCTGAAACCAGAGGCTACAGCCAGAGGGGGCGCCACTCCGCATCAAACCAGAGGCTACAGCCAGAGGGGGCGCCACTCCTCATCAAACCGGAGGCTACAGCCAGAGGGGGCGCCACTCCTCATCAAACCAGAGGCTACAGCCAGAGGGGGCGCCACTCCGCATCAAGCATGCCGACTGGGAGTCTCTCCTGCTCTTACCACCTGCCACATTGGAAGGATTTACAGGTTGATAATTAATCTGTTTGGCCGTGTTATGAATGCACCTTCTGCGGTCATCAAAACCCTAGTGGGAGCTTCTGCTTAAAGGCAGGGATGCCACCTGCTGCAAGACCTCCTTTTCTGCACATTACACCGACTTTGATCAATTTTAAACCAACACACAGGGGGTAGCGGGGTGGAGTGGTGGGGAGGGAGGGTGGGGGGGTGGGGAGGGGGCTGCTCCTGCTTCCCCACCCCCCCCCCCCCCCCACCCCCCCCCCCCCCCCCCCCCCCCCCCGCACCACAGAAGGAAAGGCAGCCAGAAGCCGCGCACACTCCAAGCTCACCCTGCAGCCAAAGCATGCTGTGGGCGGGCTAAATTGGTTAACAGTGCGACTTCCGCCCCTCAGTGGGAGGAAGTCCCGCCCTCAGGAGCCGCTGGCCGATCCGATTGGCTAGCAGCCCCAGGAGCCCAGTAGTGGGCACTGCCAGGGCTGAAAGGAGGGTCACGGAGGAGATCATGGCTGCCCCAGAATTGTAAATCCTGGGATTTTAAGGTAGGGAATGATCCTAGACTCCAGGGGGTGGGGGAAGCCAGGCTTTGTAGGCCAGGCGGTGCGGAAGGAAGGTGGGTGTGACATCTTGGGGGTGTGCCCCCAGTGTGCGCAGGGCACCCTCTGAGCAAAGTGCCCCTCCCTTCCTTCCCACCTTCTATCATAAAGGTTATAAAAAAACAGCCGACTCACTCCCATCTGCCTGCCCAGGTCAGACTTATTTTGGTAAAAGCAAAATACCGCGCATGCTGGAAATCTAGAACAAAAACAAAAATGAGTTTTTCCAGACTTATTTTGGCCTGGGCAGCTTATCATTCAGGTCAATAGGCTTGCTAGCAAGCCCAATTGACCTTTAATTATTCATTTAAATATGGTGTGCTGCGTATTATGGGAGTCAGATTGGGGGTTGGGTGAGAAGTTGGTAGGCTAGCCACCCCACATATTTTATGTGACCCCCCCTACTGAAAACACATCCAGCGGGGACATGTAAAACCCAGCCCCAAGAGGAATGTGGCTAAATGTAGAACAGTTCTTTAATTCGATCTTTGAGCAATGCACTTTTTGGCTACACAGAAAGTATTGGTATACCACCCAGCTGTAACCTGCCAACAGAAAATTCATACCTTGTCAATCCAAACTACCTCCCTCACCCAGGTAGATGTGCTACTCCATTTCCCACTTGCTTATGTGATTAATGTTTGGTAAAGCAGTGCTTATCTGCTCTTCCTCCCACCACTCCCTGTCACCCCACACCCCCAACCTGCTCCGTCAAGTTAAAGCATGAATGCCTCAACTTTTTTCAAAGGTGATCTTCCTGAATAGAGATACAGATTTCTGAGGATTCTTTGCTGTCTACTATATCTGTACCAAATGGAACTTTAAACAAAGCCAAATTTACTTCCAGCATATATGTGGTACAACATGTACTCTTACAGTCTTTCCAACACAGCCTCCATTTTGTAGGATCTCTCACTTCCCACTCAATTGTTTCAGTCCTTGGGTTGCATTCACCAGCAGCCATATTCCATCCAAGGCCACTGGACATGGTTACCACTGACTGACAAGGCACACGTCTACAAACCCTCTCTCACTTGGGTCAGGACAGTTTTGATGGCATGGAATCTGCAGAAACTCCTTTCTCTGACCCCTTTTAAATAATTTGGTGCATTCTAGCAATGCTGAAGCAGCAGCAATGGAATGGGTCTTGTCTAATCCTAAATCCCTTGCCTTTCCTGTCTTCAGCTCGCCGTCCTTTCCACCTGTATAACACATACTGTAACACAGACTCTGTGCTCTTCTCAGGTGCATACTCCACCACAAGGATCTGTTTCAAAACTGCCACACAGAGAACTATTCCATCCAGAAAGAACATTGCTTGTTTTACTCTCAGTGCATACTGAACCGCCAAACAGGAAAAAACAGGCTTACCCAACCCCACTGCAATTAGCATTCTATTTACCCTTTGTTTCTTAGCTATTCACCTCCATGGCAACCTCAGGTCACACATGCACTGGAACCTAATGATGTCCTAATCAGGAAACCAACTAACCTTTTTTCAGATTAGTCCCCAGTTCACCCTGGTCTTAAAAGGGACATTGCACAAAAAGAAAATATATGTTTTCCCCAAAGCACATGGGTCATCACGCAACAAATTTCTTTAGTTTAGGAGAATGAATTGTGAGAGTTTAGTGATTTACATTTGTTACTATGGCTGAGGAGACAGGTTGGGAGACAATTCTTTACATAGAAAGTTGTTAAGCCATGACTGCTTTGTCACAGTTGAGATAGACAATTGTCACTGTTGAGATAGACAATTGCCACAGTTGAGATAGACAATTGTCACTGTTGAGATAGACAATTGTCACAGTTGAGATAGACAATTGTCACAGTTGAGATAGATAATTGTCACTGTTGAGATAGACAATTGTCACTGTTGAGATAGACAATTGTCACAGTTGAGATAGACAAAAGTCACTGTTGAGATAGACAATTGTCACAGTTGAGATAGACAATTGTCACTGCTGAGATAGACAATTGTCACAGTTGAGATAGACAATTGTCACAGTTGAGATAGACAATTGTCACAGTTGAGATAGACAATTGTCACAGTTGAGATAGACAATTGTCACTGTTGAGATAGACAATTGTCACAGTTGAGATAGACAATTGTCACTGTTGAGATAGACAATTGTCACAGTTGAGATAGACAAAAGTCACTGTTGAGATAGACAATTGTCACAGTTGAGATAGACAATTGTCACTGTTGAGATAGACAATTGTCACTGTTGAGATAGACAATTGTCACAATTTGGATAGACAATTGTCACAGTTGAGATAGACAATTGTCACAGTTGAGATAGACAGTTGTCACTGTTGAGATAGACAATTGTCACAGTTGAGATAGACAATTGTCACTGTTGAGATAGACAATTGTCACAGTTGAGATAGATAATTGTCACTGTTGAGATAGACAATTGTCACTGTTGAGATAGACAATTGTCACAGTTGAGATAGACAAAAGTCACTGTTGAGATAGACAATTGTCACAGTTGAGATAGACAATTGTCACTGTTGAGATAGACAATTGTCACAGTTGAGATAGACAATTGTCACTGTTGAGATAGACAGTTGTCACTGTTGAGATAGACAATTGTCACTGTTGAGATAGACAATTGTCACTGTTGAGATAGACAATTGTCACAGTTGAGATAGACAATTGCCACTGTTGAGATAGACAATTGTCACAGTTGAGATAGACAATTGCCACTGTTGAGATAGACAATTGTCACAGTTGAGATAGACAATTGCCACTGTTGAGATAGACAATTGTCACAGTTGAGATAGACAATTGTCACTGTTGAGATAGACACTTGTCACTGTTGAGATAGACAATTGTCACTGTTGAGATAGACAATTGTCACAGTTGAGATAGACAATTGTCACAGTTGAGATAGACAATTGTCACTGTTGAGATAGACAATTGTCACAGTTGAGATAGACAAAAGTCACTGTTGAGATAGACAATTGTCACAGTTGAGATAGACAATTGTCACTGTTGAGATAGACAATTGTCACTGTTGAGATAGACAATTGTCACTGTTGAGATAGACAATTGTCACAGTTGAGATAGACAATTGTCACTGTTGAGATAGACAGTTGTCACTGTTGAGATAGACAATTGTCACAGTTGAGATAGACAATTGTCACTGTTGTGATAGACAATTGTCACAGTTGAGATAGACAGTTGTCACTGTTGAGATAGACAATTGTCACAGTTGAGATAGACAATTGTCACTGTTGAGATAGACAATTGTCACAGTTGAGATAGACAATTGTCACTGTTGAGATAGACAATTGTCACAGTTGAGATAGACAATTGTCACTGTTGAGATAGACAATTGTCACAGTTGAGATAGACAATTGTCACTGTTGAGATAGACAATTGTCACAGTTGAGATAGACAATTGTCACTGTTGAGATAGACAATTGTCACAGTTGAGATAGACAATTGTCACTGTTGAGATAGACAATTGTCACAGTTGAGATAGACAATATTACATCTTTTAAGGGAAGATTGGCTAGATATTTGAAGTAGAAGGTCCAGGGTTATGAGAAGAGAGCAGGGCAACGGGGTTTGTTTTTGGTTTGTTCTAGCAAAAACTTGACACAAATAGGATGAACGAGTTGGCTTCCTTCTGTAAGTGCCAATGGTCCTATGATGCAGCTTGCAACACATGCTACTGGTGTTACTTTGCTGAAACACTGCACCTGTATAACCTGCTCCAAGAGGAAGCGGAGGTCAAGGCTCCTCACCTCCGGTGTAGCGGTTGAGTGCCGTGTATGTCTGATTCTAACCACCTGACCTTTCTCCATTGCTTCTCCTCATCCTCCTTCCATAAGCAAATCTGAATAGGGAAACCCATTGTGCCCTCCCTAGAACTGGGGAAAAAAGGAGAAAATTGCAGCTTCATAGCAAAAAGTCCAGAGACAGTGACAAACAAAATACATTCAGCAAAGTAGACCGAGAAGTAAGGTTTCAGTGAATTCGCAGGAAAGAACTTGGGAGTCCTTTAAATCCACGTCAGTCTTTTCTGCAGCTCCTTAACTTTATCCGAAGCTTATTTGATAGGGTGTGCTTATGATTCAGTGTGTTTGAGGCATCTGTAATGGAAAATCTGATGCACAGTACAACTATCAACAAGTCATTACTGCCACATTTGAAAATGACTGCCCTGTTTAGAGTGGGTGCCACTGCCATCTGCCAGGAACGATGTTGGAAAATTAGACAGGGCTCAGGTGGGTGGGAATCTGGCATAATTAGGCCCTGCTTCCGGGCCCCAATCACAATGTAGGTTGTGGTGCCTACCCAAAACTTTTTTCCAATGCTGGCAAACCTACTGTGTAAAACTCTGGAATTTTCTAATCGTGGACAGCGACCTGCAGTAAGTAAGTTGAAGTGTGCTTATATGAAAAAAAAAATAGCTTTAACTGGAAAAGTGAAATACTTTAGCCTTTTAATCTGGTTGCTGAATAGCTGTAAAATCTTTAATGAAAGGTCATCATTCTGAAACATTGGGCAGGCAGCAGGATAGATATAGGATCAAGGGAAGGGACATTGGCTGTTTTTACTTTCTCTGACTCAGGTGTCACTGAGGCCGATTGTATCACCCCATATACTCATTCTGCCTCAAACCATCCAGCCAGGGACAAACCAGGAAATCAGTTGGGATCTGATCCCATTAGCTGATTGTACCAAGACCAGGGGACACAGATTTTAGGTTGAGGGCGAGAGTGGAAAGGGGGTGGGGGGGGACCCAATTCTAGGATTCTTGTTCCCATTCCCATTTCTGGCCATTGTCACCAGCAATGGGATAAGGGCACAGGGCATGTGTAGTCTGCCTGGATGTAGCATTCTCACTCTTGCTGGATCCATTGGAAAGGTGGACAGTTTACCACCACTTAATTTTAATGGTGTCAGACCCCTTCAGTAAGTAAACATGGTCCATAGCTTCTCAGTGGATGCATGAACCATAGGGGAACCCCAGAGACAAGGGGGGAACCAAAAAAAAAGCTGTCACCTGCTCCTGAGATTTTTCTGTTGACAGGTTATGAAATGCAAAAGAAAAATTGTTCTTTCAGTTTCTGTAATTAGATACAGTATTGTAAGTTAGATATGTTTTTACTGCAGTGTTTGGGATTGCTAGTGTAATAATCTATAGTGATTTAGATGCCCAGAGTTATTTTGAAATGAAAAAAATACTTCAATAGCTTTCAGAAGGAAAACAAAAACATCAATTGCCCCTGAATTGCTTTGGCTGGCAGGACATCTGGCATAGTTCAGGAAAAAAAAAAAGATTTTGAGTTTCAATAGTTTCTGTTGCTTACATTTCCCAGGATTTAATGAGCCTTTGTGAATGCTTGGCAGAGTTTCAAATGGTCCAGAACCACTTATCTCAGCAGGAGGCTATGTTCACATTTTGATTGGCAGTTTTAAGAGGTTATTGAAGGGTTACCTATCTTTGATGTGGATAGTGGAAGAGATGTTTATTTGTTTTATGACAGATTGACCATGTGTGGGAGTTTACATTTTTGAATGGGTTTTCTGATTTTTTTTTTTACAGTATCATGTGTCTTTGAGTGAGAGCACTATTAGTTTAAAGTTTATTTTTAAGTCATCTTCCGAGGCCAGTCCATAATCGGTATGTAGGGTGGATGGGGAGATGGGTGGGGTTGAGAGGTGAGGGTTGGAGGGCTTGACCTTTACCGTTAAAACTGAAATGATGTCTCAGTAAATAGAGGTGGGCATTCCAGCCAGTCAGCCCAGCCATTAGCCTGCTCCTGTTATCCATTTGGGCTTGCCTCTGGAAGTGGCAGGCCTGACTCCATCCCTCCTCTGCTTCTCCGGGATGCAACTATGGCAAGCATGGGCCCTTTTAAAGGAGACAGGTCTGCTGGATCTAAAAGTTTCTCGACATGACCTTCCCGCCTCCTCCATGAATGTCCAGCCCGATATCTCCTTACGGGGCTCGGTTGTTTTGTAATTTTCCTGTGAAGCATCTTGGGACATTGTATTACATTAAAGACGCTATATAAAAATAAGTTGTTGTTGTTTTTACATCCACCAGTATTATCAACAATGTTCTTCAGCCTATAATGATTAACATTCTTGTTTACAGAATCTGTAGTCTCATTAATTTTCTTTCTGAGAAAGTGTCCCTCTACACAAATGTGGTGCTGACATTAAAACTTGGCATTGATGATGGTTGGGGTGGGGGGTAAGTACAATAATGCAACACATCAGACTGTGGGTGGGATTTTCTGGCCCCGACACCGGCGGGATAGGAAAATTTGGAGAACTGTTGACTTTTAACGGCTCTCCAAATTTTCCCGTCACTCCAGCAACGATGCCTGCTAGTGTCAGAGCTGGAAAATCCCACCCAGAGGGCGGTGAGAGCAGTCCAGCGTAGTTTCCAACACAATCTCAAGGTTGCCAGTTAGGCAGGGGGTAAGTGGTTGCCAGGTATGCACATGGAGGGAGGAAGGGTCAAATCAGAGCCAGCCTGGGAGTGACCGGTTATTTTATATGGGGATTGACAAAGTGGCCTGAGCTATCTGCTTGCGTTCATCCTTGGGTCAGTATACCAAATATCTCACGAGACCAAGAGAAAACAACAAACGAAAAATAGGTTTTAGAAAATATGAGTTTGCGGCACAGCAGCTAAAAATTAAGGCCTTTAAATTTTTTGAATAAGTTCCATGGAATGCTTTCCATTTTGACACTGAGTCCCAATTTCCATTGAATTATTGAGCTCACTGCATGCTTTATTATTCACTCATGAGATGTGGGAGCGATAGCTAGGCCAGAACTGATTGCCTATCCTTATTTGCCATTGTTTAGGTGACTTTTAAGAGTCACCACATTGTTGGTGGGTCTGGAGTCACATGTAGGCCAGACCAGATAAGGGCAGCAGATTTCCTTCCCTAAAGGGCATCAGTGAACCAGATGGGTTTTTACGACAACTGACAATGGTTTCATGGTCATGATCAGACTTTTAATTCCAGATTTCTATTGAATTCAAATTTCACCATCTGCCGTGGTGGGATTCGAACTAGAGTCCCCAGAGCATTGCCCACATGTCTGTCCTTGGCTTGCTGCATTGTTCCAATGAAGCCCAACGCAAACTGGAGGAACAGCACCTCATCTTCCGACTAGGCACTTTACAGCCTTCCGGACTGAATATTGAATTCAACAACTTTAGGTCTTGACCTCCCTCCTCCATCCCCACCCCCTTTCTGTTTCTTCCCCTTTCCTTTTTTTTTTCAATAAATTATATAGATTTTTCTTTTTCCCACCTATTTCCATTATTTTAAAATATTTTTAAATCTTTTATGCTCCCCCCACCCCCACTAGAGCTATACCTTGAGTGCCCTACCATCCATTCTTAATTAGCACATTCGTTTAGATAATATCACCAAATTCGACACCTATGTGTTCTTTTGTTCTGCCGTCTGTGACATCTTTTGATGATCTGCTTCTATCACTGCTTTTGCCTACAACCACACCACCCCCCTCTCCCCCTACCCAACCCCACACCAGCCCCCCCCCCCCCCCAACCCCCTCCCAACCAACACCTTAAACCAGCTTATATTTCACCCTCTCCTGGGATTCGCCTAGTTTTGTCGAAGGGTCATGAAGACTCGAAACGTCAACTCTTTTCTTCTCCGCCGATGCTGCCAGACCTGCTGAGTTTTTCCAGGTAATTCTGTTCTTGTTTTGTCCCCAGAGCATTATCCTGGGTCTCTAGAACACTAGTCCAGTCATAATACCGCTGTGGATCACCACCTCCTCCAATATGTAGCCCAACATAAAAAGGACAAATGCCCAGGCTCCCCACATGTATTGTGCTGCAACAGAATCCAATAACTATCTTGCAGGCCCAAAGGGTCAGGCCATTTACACTTAGGACTACATCCAATGCCAGGAGAACCCCATGTCTGCAGTCAACTGTATTTCCCTTAATGTAAAAAGTGCTTTACCATCCTTGCTAGCTTTACAAATCTCTGGTTACAGACTTGGAATCACAGCATTTTCCAACGTACCCGCCTGCCAGCCGCACTTGCAATTAATTCCATCAGTTCTTGAAATTGTCTTTTAAGTGTGATGCGCGATGGAATGTTCTCTGGGGAAGGAAGAATTGAAACAAAATGATCATAGGTCATCTAAGCCCCACAGCAAAACAGCTGATGCTCTCCTGGGTGTTGAAGTCATCATCAGATCACACAGATGAAAACTCGAATCCCTCAGTAAGTCCCTGAACATGAAAGTAGAGTGTCTAAAAGTTTCCAGCAGGTCATTATCCGCTTTAGGATCATCTGCCAGGGTTTCTATCCCAATGAATTAATGCCTCAGGTGATTTGTGGAGCAACAAGTTTATTGTCAGAGAGCCAAAGACTGCAGCTAGCATCCTGTGATCATTTAAGCAATTTTCTGCCTTGATTTATTTTTTCAGTAAGCAAAATATGAATGCTGAACCACGACATGTAGGGTAACACAAACTGTGGCCTAATTCCTGTGCCTGAATGGTGAGGTCCAAGCTGCACTTGATATTAGGCCTCAGGCCTCATCACTATTAGGCTGGTGCGCCGCGGGCAGTTAGTTACAGCTCATTCAGCCACTAGAACAGCAGCAGCATCCCTCAGGGGAGTGATGTGAAATGGGGAACTGGGGGATGGCAACTAGCAAGACAGGGTTAGTTAGGAAGGCAGGGTGGTGGGGAGGAGAGATTAAAAAGGTGGGCAATCGAATTGGGAAGAAATAGGTGATGGGAGGGGTGCGGTGGAGGTGGGGTTGGGAGGAGGAGGTAGCTGCGATGACCTGGTTGACAGTTGGTGTTTTTTGGCTAGAGGCAGCCTACATTTTTTAATCAAAAACAAAAATAGCTGGAAAAACTCAGCAGGTCTGACAGCATCTGTGGAGAGGAACACAGTTAACATTTCGAGTCCTTATGACTCTTCATCAGAACTAAGGAAATAGAGAAATGAGGTGAAATATAAGCTGGTAGAGGGGGGTGGGACAGGTAGAGCTGGATAGAGGGCCAGTGATAGGTGGAGGCAAAGAAGAGATTGCCAAAGATGTCATAGACAAAAGGACAAAGGGGTGTTGACAGCGGTGATATTATCAAAGGAATGTGCTAATGGTGACATTAAGGGTGGCAAGCAGGACAAGCTAGTGGCAGATGGTCCTAGTAGGGGTGGGGTGGGGTGGAAGGGATCGAAATGGGCTAAAAGATGAAGATAAAACAATAGATCGAAATAAATTAAAAAATAGGTGGGAAAAGAAAAATATATTTTTAAAAAATTATAAATTATAAATAATAATTATAAAAAATATAAATTAGGGGGATCGGAAAGAGAGTGGGGATGAAGGACAGAGTTCATGATCTAAAGTTGTTGAACTCAATATTCAGTCCGGAAGGCCGTAAAGTGCCTAGTCGGAAGGTGAGATGCTGTTCCTCCAGTTTGCGTTGAGCTTCACTGGAACAATGCAGCAGGCCAAGGACGGTCATGTGGGCATGAGAGCAGGGTGGAGTGTTGAAATGGAAAGCGACAGGAAGGTCTGGGTCATGCTTGCGGACAGACTGAAGGTGTTCCGCAAAGCGGTCACCCAGTCTGCGTTTGGTCTCTCCAATGTAGAGGAGACCGCATCCGTTTCCTCAAGGTAACTCGCTTTCCTCATCACTCTCAACTTACACACTTACAAACCTTTCATACATTCATGAAATGAAAAAAAATCTCCATGAGCAAAGTTACAAGGAATTAACCAGCACCGTCTTAATCACTATGTGCCTTAATTAAAACTCAGACGTTTTCAGCTACTACTGTGACTGAGTTATGAAGGATTGGGCGTAACCTAGACGGTTAGTAACTTATTTCTAACAGAAATTGTAATGCATTTCATTCATATTGAGAAGTTTGGCATCTTTTAGGAGGCTCTTCGTGCAAAAACATAAGCAATCATTCAAAGCTTCAGCAGCTTATCATCCAGGTGACCCATTGCATAAATGCAGCATAAGTAGATTTTGTAAGATTTAGTTCACGAAGTTCACTGAACATGAAATGCAGATGATTATGACGCTGGGCGCTTTTGTATCTTCAACAGGAGACAGAATAAAATAATCAAGCTAGGATAATTACATTACATTTATATTCATTTTAATTTGAGATCTCACACACGACCAGTTGCCAAAACACAAATATCCTTAAATACACGATATTTGGTGTCCCATCTGTTCTGAGGCAAACTTGTCAGTCCTTCTGTTGACAGTGTTTTGTTATAATCTATAACCATTCATGGCTGAATGCTTCATCCTGAGGATTTTTCATTCTTCGCCCCTGCTACTGGTCCCACTTCCTCCAGGTTGCTCACTAAACATAAGCAAGTCCATGCCAAAATTTTGTGACCCAGAACTGAGCTTAAAATTCTACATCCTGCCCATTAAAAAGCATTTCTATCTCTGCAATGTTGCCTGCCTCTGCTTATCCTTCTGCCTAGTCACTGCCAAAAATCTTATCCATTCCTTTGTTATCACCTCTAATCTCGATTATTTCAATGAGCACTCCTCTCCATCCATTACTCTTTATCATACTTGAAAACATGGACGCTGACCATTTACCCCAACCAGTCTGTGTCAGCATTTACCCTCCACATGAGCAAGTAATTCAAGTCATATTTACCCACCCTGTTATCACGTTCCTTCAATCTCTTTTCATTTATTTACCAATTCAATCTAATCTTGAATGCTGACATTTCAGTCTCAACCACAACTGGTCCACAATCTTACATCCTGTCCTGCATTGAGTCTCGCTCACCCATCACAGATTGGCACTGAATGATATTGGCTTGATCTGAATGAATTGAAGCTAAATTCTCACCACAAACAACTTATATTTATACCGCACCCTGGCATAGCACGTCTTGGCCTACTTCTGCTGCTCATTCATATGTTTGTATGTACGTATGTTCATATGAGTGTAACAAAGCATCTCCAATTTCCTCCATAGCCTCTCCAATCCATCTCCTCAGCATTCGCCAGCTTTTTATCCTCCATTTTCAGTGCTCAGATTCTGACCTTTGGTGTATTCACGACCTCCTTGTCACCCCACAATTGATAGTAGAATCAGTGGCAGCCTCAGCTCATTCTTTTGGGACTTCCTCTGTAAACCCATCCCCCTCTTCATCAATGTAAACTCAGCAGGTCTGGCAGCATTTATGGAGAAAGAAACAGAGGCAACGTTCTGAGTCCATATGGCTCCTCTTCAGGGCTAAAGAGAAGGAGAAATGTAGTGGATACTATACTTTAAGAGGGGTTGGAGAAGGTCGGAAGGTCAGGGATGGGCGGGAGCTGAAGAGGGACTGACAAAGTGTCATGGAAACAAGACAAAGGGATTTTTAATGGTAGTGTTAAAGACTAAAGAAGGCCCTGATAGTGGCATAAAGGTGAGATAGCAGAATGTGTTATTGCCAAACAAGGGTCAGTGCTCTGTGAAAACACAACATAGAAACAAGTGACAGACAGATGCCCTGTGTGGGTTGGGGAGTTTCGGGGGGGGTGGTGTGAAGCGCTTCTTCAACTGAAAAGAGTGTTTATGGACTTGGATAGTGGGGAGGGGGGTATAGGGTAAAAGGATAAACAAAAGGATAAAAAAAGTAATATATATACATACATACAAAAATAAAAATAAATAAAAATAAAACCATTGGATTAAAAAGGGGTAAAGATGGAGGAGAGAGTTCATGGTCTGAAGTTGTTGAACTCAATGTTAAGTCCAGAAGGCTGTAAAGTGCCTAATCGGAAGATGAGGTTCTGTTCCTCCAGTTTACGTTGGGCTTCACTGGAACAATGCAGCAGACCAAGGATGGACATGTGGACGTGAGAGCAGGATGAGGTGTTGAAATGGCAAGCGACAGGGAGGTCTGGGTCTTGTTTGCGGACTGAGCGAACGTGTTCCGCAAAGTGGTCACCCTGTCTGCGTTTGGTCTCTCCACTATAGCGGAGACGGCATCGGGAGCAGTAAATGCAGTAGACCTAATTGAAGGAGGTGCAAGTGAAGCGCTTCTTCAACTGGAAAGAGTGTTTATGGACTTGGATAGTGAGGAGGGAGGAGGTGAAGGGGCAGGTGTAGCACCTTCTGTGATTGCATGGGAAGGTGATGAGGAGTTGGGGGGGATAGAAGAATGGACTGGGGTGTCAAGGAGGGAACAGTCCCTACAGAACGCTGACGGAGGGGGAGTGGGGGGTTGCATGTCGTGGGGGGGGTGAGGGGGAGAAGTGTTTTTTGGTGGCATCAAGCTGGAGTTGGCAGAAATGGTAGAGGATGATCCTTTGAATGCGGGGGCTGGTGGAGTGAAAAGTGAGGGCGAGGGGGAGCCTATCATGGTTCTGGAAGGAGGGGAAAAGTGTGAGGGCTGAGGTGCAAGAGATGGGCCGGACACTGCCAATGACAGTGGTGGGGGAAACCCTCGGTTAAGGAAAATGAAGACATATCAAAAGCGTAGTTTTGGAAGGTAGCATCATGGGAACAGATGTGACAGAGGTGGAGGAACTGGGAGAATGAAATGGAGTCCTTACAGGAAGGGGGGTGTGAGGAGCTGTAGTCGAGGTAGCTGTGGGAGTCGGTAGGCTTGTAATGAATATTGGTGGCAGTCTATCACCAGAAATTGAGACAGAGAGGTCAAGGAAGGGAAGGGAAGTGTCAGAGATGGACCATGTGAAAATAATGGAGGGGTGGAAATTGGAAGCAAAATTGATAATTTTTTTCAGGGCCAGATGTGAGCATGAAGTAGCATTGAAACAGTCATCGATGGACCAGATGAAGAGTGTGGGAGGGGCCCTGAGTAGGACTGGAACAAGGAATGTTCCACATATCCCACAAAGAAACAGGCATAACTGGGGCCCATGCAGGTATCCATAGTCACTCATTTTGCTTGGAGGAAGTAAGACAAGTTAAAGGAGAAATTGCTCAGTGAGAGAACAAGTTCAGCCAGACGGAGGAGAGTGATGGTGGAAGGGGATTGTTTGGGTTTCTGTTCAAGGAAGAATTGTCAGATTGTCCTGATGAGGGGATGGAGGTGTTGTAGGATTGCATGCCCGTGGTTTGGAGGAGGAGGGAGTTAGGGCCAGAAAACTGGAAATTGTTGATATGATGTAGGGCATCAACGGAATCGCGAATGTAGGTGGGAAGAGACTGGACAAGGGGAGAAAGAATAGGGTCAAGATAGGAGGAAATGAGTTACATGGGACAAGAAGAGGCTGACATGATGGGTCTACCAAGACATTTCTATTTGTGGATTTTGGGAAGGAGGTAGAAGTAGGCTGTGCGGTGTTGGGAGACTATGAGGTTGGAAGCTGTGGAGGGAAGATCTCCAGAGGAGATAAGGTCAGTGACCATCCTGAAAACAATGGTTTGATGTTCAGTGGTGGGGTCATGGTCCAGGGGGAGGTGGGAAGAAACGTCTGAGAGTTGGCGCTCAACCTTTGCAAGAGGCCTCAGCCTCGTCATCAACAACTCTTCAAGTCCTGCCTCTTTAAAGGAGCTTTTAGCTACTACAACTGAAAGTTCAAATGACAGTTCAGCATTCATTTTACTTCTAATTATTCCTCCTTCCCACCCAGCACTCTGTAAATTACTTTAGGGCCTGAATTTTGTGCCCCTTACCCTGGAAGCTCACATGATGCTTACATCTTGCACTCATGGATACCAAGGCTGTTCATGGCTCCTGCATGAGTGGATGGATGGCTCCTGGATGACAAGGGCTATCCCTTGAAGAGTTGGCTGCTGACCCCACTCTGTCACCCGAAAACTGATGCCGAGGAGAAATACAACAGGAGTCATGCCTCCCAAGGGCAGTGGTGGAGAGGACCTTTGGAATGCTGAAGATGCACTTCAGATGCCTGGACTGGTCAGGGGGATCATTGTAGTATCTTCTAGAGCGTGTCTCTCTCATAGTTGTCAGCACGTTGCACTCTGCACAGCCTGGCTCTGGCAAGAGGGAACCCATTGGAGGCTGAGGAAAGCGAGGCAGCTCCACAGGTCACGGAGGATGACTCAAGTGATGGCTCAGAGGAAGAACCTGATAAGGCGCAGGATGAGGACCTTGAGGCAGAGGACAGGAACCGTCATGACGGTAGGGTCACCAGGGATGCTTTGATGCAGCGAACATTCTGCTAGGCATCCAAGGCATCGATGCCTTGTCAAGCCAATGGCATTGTCTCCTTTGTTAACTTTTTGTTAATAGGTTGTAACCTGCTGTGAGTGGCTGAATCTCATTCATTCATGTACACTGATGCGTGTCTGACAAAAAACTAAAATAGGATCATTAAACTTAAAGGAGGGTTACGTTAATAGTCCTCCATTTAGACGTGGGCATATGAGGAATGCTTTTAATATCTTTTCTCCTTCACTTCCAGATAGCCAGACAGGAAGGATAGAGATAAAAGCAAAAAACTGCGGATGCTGGAAATCCAAAACAAAAATAAAAATACCTAGAAAAACACAGCAGGTCTGACAGCATCTGTGGAGAGGAACACAGTTAACGTTTCGAGTCCGTATGACTCTTCAACAGAACTAAGGAAAAATAGAAGAGAGGTGAAATATAAGCTGGTTTAAGGGGGGTGGGACAGGTAGAGCTGGATAGAGGGCCAGTAATAGGTGGAGATTGCCAAAAGATGTCTTGGTCAAAAGGACAAAGAGGTGTTGACGGTGGTGATATTAGCTAAGAAATGTACTAATAGGTGACATTAAGAGTAGAAAGCAGGACGAGCAAGGTACAGATAGCCCTAGTAGGGGTGGGGTGGGGGGAAGGGTTTGAAATAGGCTAAAAGGTAGAGATAAAACAATGGATGGAAATACATTTAAAAATAATGGAAATAGGTGGGAAAAGAAAAATATATATAAATTATTGGAAAAATGTGGATCCGAAATGGGGTGGGGATGGAAGAGAAAGTTCATGATCTAAAATTGTTGAACTCAATATTCAGTCCGGAAGGCTGTAAAGTGCCTAGTCGGAAGATGAGGTGCTGTTCCTCCAGTTTGCATTGAGCTTCACTGGAACAATGCAGCAGGCCAAGGATGGACATGTGGGCATGAGGGCAGGGTGGAGTGTTGAAATAGCAGGCGACAGGGAGGTCTGGGTCATGTTTGTAGACAGACCGAAGGTGTTCCGCAAAGTGGTCACCCAGTCTGCGTTTGGTCTCTCCAATGTAGAGGAAACCGCATTGGGAGCAACGAATGCAGTGGACTAAGTTGGGGGAATTGCAAGTGAAATGCTGCCTCACTTGAAAGGAGTGTTTGGGCCCTTGGACGGTGAGGAGAGGGGAATTAAAGGATCAGGTGTTGCACCTTTTGCGGTTGCATGGGAAGGTGCCATGGGAGGGGGTTGAGGTATAGGGGGTGATGGAGGAGTGGACCAGGGTGTCCCGGAGGGAACAACCTGCAGAATGCCGCCGGGGGGTTGAAGAGAAGATGTGTTTGGTGGTAGCATCATGCTGGATTTGGCAGAAATGGCGGAGGATGATCCTTTGAATGCGGAGGCTGGTGGGGTGATAAATAAGGACATGGGGGACCCTTTCATGGTTCTGGGAGGGAGGAGAAGGTATGAGGGCGGATGCGCGGGAGATGGGCCGGACACGGTTGAGGGCCCTGTCAACCACCGTGCGTGGAAAACCTCGGTTAAGGAAGAAGGAAGACATGTCAGAGGAACTGTATTTGAAAGTGGCATCATCAGAACAGATGCGACGGAGGCGAAGGAACTGAGAGAATGGGATGGAGTCCTTACAGGAAGCGGGGCATGAGGAGCTGTAGTCAAGGTAGCTGTGGGAGTCGGTCGGTTTGAGACCTGGATCCAGGGGCTAGATTTCCACTACCAAGGTGGATACCTTGAATTGGGGAATTTCCTGACTTGGCAGACCCACTTTGGTTGAAAGGGCCTCGTTATTGCCAAACTTCAGTCTGGGGGCTGGACTAATCTCTCATGTGGAAAGATGGTAGCTCCAACAATCCAGCGCATGCTGAATACTTAAAATAAAGATGTACATTTATATAGTGCCTTTCACAGCCAGAGGATGCCCTAAAGTATTTTACAGCCGATGAAGTACTTTTGAAATGTCATCACTGTTGTAATGTAGGAAATGTGACAGCCAATTTGCCACACAGCAATGTGTTAATGACCAGTTTGTTGATGTGATGTAGGATGAGGGATAAATATTCGCCAGGATACCAGGGATAACTTCCTTGCACTTCTTTGAAATAGTGCCACGGGGAAGACAGGGCCTTGCTTTAACATCGCCTCTGAAAGCCGGCACCTCTGACAGTGTGGCACTCTCTCGGTACTGCACTAGAGCATCAGCCTTGGTTTTTGTGCTTAAGCCCTGGAGTGCGACTTGAACCCAAAGCTTCCTAACTCAGAAGCAAGAGTGTTATACCAACTAAGGCATGGCTGCACACCATAAACTGCACTGGAAGCACTCTAATCCCTCCTGTCCGATTTGAAATGATAAACTCCTGACCCAAAGGTAAGAACACTCCTACCAGTATGGTATGTGGACATGCTTCTCCATCCTAGGATCTCGGATGTGTAGCATTCTCCTTCCAGCTGATTAAGTCCCCAGTACGGGCAGGAATGGCACGCACAATTCCCATTGGAAGTGCACCATCCACCATATTGTAGAAGTGTTGCACTGGTGGCAGAAGCACCTGCTGTCAATATTCTAAGCTCTGAATAATGTAGTTAAATTAGGCCTGGTGTATTGATCATGCTTGGTTCAGAGAAAAAGTCCCCTGAATTCATTTTGTTGGCAGATTGACCTAGTGCCCCTTGTCCTGGTTAATGGTATATTGCTTACATCAGTGGCCAGTATTGTCACTTAACTGGTGTGAAACACTTTCATAAGAAATCCAGTGCATGACCTCCGTTGGGGCAAGGGGTTTGTATAAAATGGGCAACCAAATTGAATTTGGTTCAAATCAATAGATTTAAATTTGATTTATCAGACAAACAAGCTATTTGATTTGAAACACCACAGATGTCCTAATGCTGCTTTTTATTTAATCCCTTAGCAAAATTTCCAATACAAAGATTTTAAACAGAAAATAAATAAATCCCTTGGGACATGCAGGAGGAGATACAGACTGAACTCTATTGTTTTAAACCCCTGTTTAATTTACAGTTCAAATCCTTATTTCTCGTTCCCCGACACTATATTCTAATACCTCAAGTGAGGGTGGAACAATACAGTAAACACAGTAAATGCTGAACTACCAATTAATTGTTCACACTAGTCAAGAGTGTGATGTAGATTGAAAGCTGCTAATGTATGGTAATCTGAGGACTGACTCTCTGCAGAAAGAGAGAAAAAGCACCTCACTGTTTTGTTGCAGATGCAAAGATTCCAGCCATCCACCTTACATTGGTGTGGTAAGCGTATTTCATTATACAGTGACCTTTAGTCACTTAATGATGCATGCGGATGAGCGCTGTCATTCCAACCACATTATTAAAATAGAAAAATAGCCTTTGGATCAACAGCAATATCAGGATTGAACACTTTAATGTGCATTATGTGGCTGTGCCTTACAGAGCCAGCATGAATTTCAGGACCAGATCCAGATTGATATTCTCGGCTATGTGCCAAAACTAAAGTGGAACTTGTTTTCTATTTGTAAATCTAGTTCCTATGGAAGAGGTCCCATGATGTGATGGGATTGCGAGAATAAATCTCATTTATAATGTGGGACAGTGTCGAATGCTAATGACAAAGAAAGAAAGACTTGCATTCACTTAATGCCTTTCACAACATTAGGACGTCCAGTGAGTAACCACTTTCGAAGTTCAAACACTTCCGTAACGTGAGAAATATAGCTGTCGATTTGCACACAGCCAGATCTTGCAAACAACATGGTAATAACCAGATAATCGTTTTTTCAAGGAGTTGTTTGGGGTATGTGTATTCACGATGATACCGGGCAAAGCTCCTCTGCTCTTCTTCCACATGAGAGGGCAGAGAACGGCTCAGTTTAATACCCAGTTAGGAAGACAGCAGATAAAAACAAAAAAACTGCGGATGCTGGAAATCCAAAACAAAAACAAAAACAGAATTACCTGGAAAAACTCAGCAGGTCTGGCAGCATCGGTGGAGAAGAAAAGAGTTGACGTTTCGAGTCCTCATGACCCTTCGACAGATTAGGAAGACAGCAGCTCCGGCATTGCAGCACTCCCTTAGTGCTGCACTGGAGCATCAGCCTGGATTATGTGTTCAAGTATCTGCAATGGCCCCATCGAACCCACAAACCTTTTATTGAAAGGTGAGAGTGTCACCACTGAGCTTAGGCTGAAACTGAAACAGGTAAGCAGCACATGCTCGAGGTGTTAAAGTGATTTTACATATTGGCGATTGCTCGGGGATCCCAAAATGGAAGTATACTCCTAATCTTGAGGAAAACCAACACAGATGAAGGATTTTAAAACCACATTGTTGACTTGCATGGATGGGTTAGTGTCCAAACCAGAGCAAAATGGCGTTTGACAATTAATCAGTTATATTTGGCAGTGTTAAATTGATCCAACCCAGATGGTGAAGTACAAAACAAGACACAGTTCTTTTCCTTGTTAGTAGGTTTAATCATGGGATGCAGCATTATGGATCTCTGTCTACTAACTCAGTGTCCGAGTAGACTCTCTTTATATCAGCTCTCGGCCCTTAATCAAACAATAGCCACCATCTATGTATCTTCAACGACATAATCAACCAGCCAGTAACAGGCAGCAGTTCCACTGATGATAGGTGACAAATGATCTCACAAGGTGATTCCAGAATATTTGCTCCACCTTGTTTGCATCAAAGTGTTCCATCCATTACCTTCATGAGCACAAAGGCTCTTAGCTTATTCACGTTGTTTTCTCAGAGAGAGCCAGAAAAAAAACACCTCACAAACCAAACAGTTGAAGATACTGATATCTAAAGTTATTTTAATGGATTGAAAGACAGAAGTTATGAAAATAAATTATGATGCTAAAATTCATGAAAACATAAAACCTTTGGAGGAATAAACAATACTCATAACTTTTATGATACAATATATTTTTGTAATCGATCATCACTTCAGATGCACAGGAATGTTTCCAAAGAAAACAATACCTTTCCCTGCCTTTGAATATTAAAAGCTCACAAGATGCCCTGGAATTTCGGAATTGTTCAACAATCATCCCAGTCTGCTTTTTTGGTAAACTGGAGAATCAGGGTGGGGAGTGCGTCATGTGATCCAGTCTCAGTTTCACTCTGGCCTATGAGCAGAACACAGCACACACAGCTCTGCTGTTGATGCCTTTAAGCTTTCTATTCATGTATATATGTTGTTATGTGCCTACTCTAAACAAATGAACCCACAATGTGTTTACACAATCCCTTACGTGTGATCGGTGCCTTTATATCATTACAGAAACACAAAATGGTGCACTTTGGTGGTAAAACAGCAGGGCAGCAACATTAAGTACATGTACGACAGAGTGAACAAACTTGGATCTACTACTTAGCATGAGACGATGCACAATGTTTGGACATCGCTGGCTAGGCCAGCATTTATTGCCCATCCCTAATTGCCATTGTTCAGAGGACATTTAATATTCAACCACATTGCTGTGGATCTGGAGTCACACATAGGCCAGACCAGGTAAGGGTGGTAATTTTCCTTCACTAAAGAGCATTAGGGAACCAGATGGGTTTTATGACAATCAGCAATGGTTGCTATTAGACTTTTAATTGCAGATTTTTATTGAATTTGACTTTCACCATATGCTTTGGTGGGATTCAAACCTGGGTCCCCAGAGCATTACCTTGGGTCTCCAGAATATTAGTCAGTGACAATGCCAATATGCCACTGCCTCCCCTGCAACATAGTGCCAGCACAGAGAAGCTTAGAAGACACAGTGCTGGGATCGTGCTCAAATAAAGAGTTGATAACCAGACGGATCCCTCGTGGTGAAATTGCAGTGCATAGCCTGTCAATTCAGTGGGCTGGACAGTGCATCAAGAGGACCAGCACCCGATTCGCTCCATAAGGGAAGGTGAGTTACCAGGGCATGGGCCCGATCCTAAATGAGTTAGGGGGGAGTCAAACAAAACCAAGCCCAAAACTGTCAAAAAATTGGGCCAGAGAAGGTTCTAATTATAAAGGGTGGAGCTTCAGAAAAGAGTGTTAAGGTAGCTATAGCGACACTCATCCCAGGCACAATAGGAGAAGGAAGGTCAAAGGGATATTGTCAGAATGTCCACAAAATTCCCCATTTTGAATTGGGATGCAGCTGACCTACTATCCAAAGGTAAAATGTTTAAAGAGTGTACAGAGCTATAATTTCTTGATTCAGGTGTCTCTGAACCAGACAGGCAAGTCACAAAAATCACCTAGCAATTGGGAATGAAGGTCTACACAAGCCGAACGTGTCAGGATAACAACAGAAGAATTAAAGGATCTCCAAAAGATGTAGGGCCCTCAAATTTACTGACACATCTCTGGGGCGCCTGCTGGATGCCGCAGAAGGCCACCACAAAGTCCTCTGCCACTGCTCTGAATGCAGGAGGGTCCACCAGAGTCACGAATCCAGCCTTGGCAGTGGCAGTCAGCACCACCGAGCACAGAGGGAGGTCAGCCATCCAGTGTAGGAAGAGGATGAAAGCTCTCATCCGTTTCACCAGGGTACGTCAACCACCTCATCACTCTCAACTCACACACTCACAAACCCATCACACACCCACAGGGATCTCACACCTCAAGGGACAACACCACTAACTCTCACACACACCCTCACATCTCCATCAGGCTCATATCCTCTGGAGCTCGAGTCCTCATCCCACCCATGGCTTCGCTCACCACACACCTCATTCCACACAGTGGCATGTGTGCTGCTCACACTCTATCTGTTTCCACGCAGGAGAAGCTAGCTCACAACAGCAAAGGGAGGTCACAGACCGGGAGTGGAATGCCCCACATTAAGCCCCACACTCACTTTGAGGACAGGCCATTGCGCTGATTGGTGATGATGTGGACCCTGCCTGCGGTGACAGTAAGGTCAGCGGTGAACACCCATGTGAGGATCCTGCACCACATCATCCCTCTCTCAACGCAACTGTGAGTGTTTTCTCTCCTGCTTTTTACTCTGCTGCCATGCACTAGTTATCGCTACTTTGGTTCACAGGGATCTCTGCCAAGTGACCAACACCCTCAGCCAGCCAATCCCTCAGCTCCATCCACGTCCAGACAAGAGGACACCTCTCCACTGAAGAGCTGGAAATAAGCAGCCTGGAAGACCCATCACAGCTCTTACCCACACCCTCCACCAGCGCAGAGACACACACCCCGGTGGGACCTAGATCTAGAGCAGGATCGGGTTCACAGTCTGGCGGTCACTGCACAGATGTGTCTGCAGCAGGAGGAGGCAGGTTCACTCGAGCACCTCGGCACTCGCAGGACTGCTGGGGAAGAGGCATCTGTGAGGTCCGAGTCAGATGACGAGCCTTTGGATTTGGCCTTCCAATCCACCATGGAGAGCCAGCAGAAGGAGGGGGGAAAGTCACGCAGAGCTGTTGGAAGCCTTAAACTGAGTAGCACACGAGTCAGAAGAGTGCGTCCACCTGCTCTCTGCTGAAATGGTGCCACACATGTGCGTATGGAGGTCTCCATTGGAAGAATGGTGGATGCTATGGAGACCCTGGTCCACCAGACCATGGAGATGAGTGCAGACCTGCAGTCCATCACGGGAACCATGGGTCAGTTTCTGCTGTGGCAACACAGGAGGGAAACGGGGCCCCTTGACGTCCCTCCAGGTGCTCCTTCCCCTCAATGAGTCAGGCCGGTGTCCTCGGGCACCTGAAGGGAGGAGAAGCGGTAGCTGGACACCCCTGGGTCATCCACTCAGGAATCTCACAGGCTGTCCGCTCCCTCCGAGTCCCCTTTGCCTGTGAGCCCCTCAACTTCGTCCTCTGTCACAGCAGTGGGGGCAGCTGGCCCACAGGAGGACAGCCAAAGCAAGCCGGGGCCCTCAAGGGCTCAACTCTCCAGAGGATGTACGTTGAAGTCTTCGGAGGTAACAGGGCCAACCATTGTCTCCACCCCTGCTGCGGATGTCAGGGCAGCACCTAGAAGAAGTGGTAGGCCTAGAAAAGTTAAGAAATTCTGATCATACGTTGTTGCACAGTAGAACACAATTTTGTCACTTTATAATCTGAAAATATACTCACATTCACTGAGTTATGTGTAATGTGGTCCTTCAGCTTCATTGACAGGCTTCATGAGTCCCCCTGCTGCTTCCCCCCACACCAACACCCCATCGAATAGCAGTTCAGCTACAGGCAGCCAGCCCACGAGTGATTCTGGAGGGAGAAGTGTGTGTGTGGCAGGGCCTATCAGAGCCTCGTGCAAGGATTCTCCCAGACATGTGAAGCCTCCATCCATCACCTTCATCTCAGTGTCCAGAGCATTTTCAATGCTGCCTGCTGGGGGTCTCTTTCAGTGTCTGTCTGAGCTGACCTGCATCTCCGCCCACCCACTGGTCACATTCCCAAGCAGCACCTGTGCCCGTCCAACATGAGGCTCCGCTCGCTTTTGATTTTGACAACCATGGTCATGGTCAAGTATCTGGTCAGTTCCCCTGTCCTTTCCCCTCCCCAGTCACCTGTGTCCTTTCCTCCATCACTGTGGAGCCCCCTGGTATCACATTCCACCCCCCAACTGTCACCTACCAACCCGTCCACTTGTTATTCCAGGATGTCCAGGTGTATGTGCATGCTTCTTACCTTCCTGAGAATCCCACCCCTATCCACACTGACTTCCCAGACCTTCTCCTTACCACTCCTAGGATCAGTGTCTGCCTCTAAGTCCCCACCAGCCACCCTGACTGTCCCGTCTATCGTTACCAACATACCTTCACTCTCCCACCCTACCAGCTCCCTCTGTCCCTTCTCACGCTCACCATTCCTTCCTATTACTCCCACCGTCAGCTCGTTCCCCAGGAGGCAGTCATTGGCTTCACAGCCCTCCCTTGCACATTCACCTGGACAGTCCCCCAACATTCCTCCCTCCTCCACCCTTACACCCTCCTACTCCTGAACACCTTCTCCTCTCTGAACTCCCTCCTCCCCATGGACACCTCCCCCCTCTGAACACCCTCCTCCCCACAGACACCTTCTCCCTCTGAACTCCCTCCTATCCCTGGACACCTTCCCCCCTCCGAACACCCTCCTCCCCACAGACACCTTCCCCCTCTGAACTCCCTCCTCCCCACGGACACCTTGCCCCCTCCGAACACCCTCCTCCCCACAGACACCTTCTCCCTCTGAACTTCCTCCTCCCCACGGACACCTTCCCCCTCTGAACTCCCTCCTCCTCACGGACACCTTCCTCTCTCCGAACTCCCTCCCAACTTTGCTGCCCTCCACCACCACCCCCCCCCCCCGCCCCCCCCCAAACGCACTCCCCCGGTACTCTTTCCTCTCCCAACCTCACCCCCCAACCTGGTGCATCTCCCGACCCCACTCACACCTGGACCTTCCTCTCCCCCGACTTTACTGATCATTCATCGCAGCCCATGGCCAAGTCCATGATGTTCTGAAGCAGACCCGAAGCATCAACGGAGACCTCCCACCTTCCAGGAGCTGCTTTGTGGTGGAGCCACGCGCATGAGGATCCACCCAGCAGGCGATGCACATGTTCCTCCAGGGTCCAGTAGCTGTCGGGCTCCAGCATCTTCTTCTCCTTGGAGGTCTGTGCTCTGAGCGAGGCCTTAAAGTCGAGTCCCAACTTCTGCCCGCCTCCCTTTTCCAGGTGTGTTCTGGGGCCAACGTGCTTTCCCGCCGGCGTAACCATAAACCGGGTGTGGGGGAGACATTTCCGACCGTGCCTTTACTTTGCATCTCATTACCGGGATGCAAATCGGGTTCATGCCCGGCCTCGAGTGGGATCCACGTTCCACCATGGCGCACACAGTTGGATGATCCCGCTGTGATTTCACGCCGGCGTGAAATGGATCCCTGCCCCTCACGCAGAATTGTGCCACCCCACCACCCCCACCCATCATGATGCCCACCAACAATGGGCTGATTTCCACCCATATACTACATTGGAAGGCCTGTTCAGGATCAGGTTAAACTTCTGTATTCGCCCAATGCAGAGAAAGCATATGTACCCTGATTTTTCAAATGCAGAGCCAGCAGACAGAATTAAAAACTGGAAGTGCTGGAAAAAAAACTCAGCAGGTCTGACAGCATCTGTGGAGAGAGAAACAGCGTTAATGTTTTAGGTCTTCACAGCTAAATACTAGTGGGAATGTGATGAAATTTATACTGTTTAAAGGGGCCGGAGCAGGTGAAGCTGGGGAGAAGCTCAGTGATAGGTGGTGGCTAAGGAGAGATTGACAAAGATGTTATGGACAAAGAGACAAAGAGAGTGTTTAATGGTAGTGTTAGGGACTAAAGAAGGTGCTGATAGTGGCATAAAGGTAAGAAAGCAGAATGAGTTAAAGCAGGACAAGGGTCAGCGCTCTGTGAAAGAACAACATGGAACAAGTAACAGATGGCCCTTTTGGGGGTGGGGGTGGAGGGGAGGGTGTGATGGCTGGGTGAAGAAAAATAGAAAAAGGGATAAAAAAGGCGGATATAAAAAGGGGATAAAACAATGAATAAACGTATAAAAATAAAAATAAGTAATAATAAAAATAAACAAAAATAAAAATAGGTAGATAAAAAATAAAAATAAATTTTAAAAATGGGATTAAAAAAGGGGTGCAGATAGAGAAGAGAGTTCATGGTCTGAAGTTGTTGAACTCAATGTTAAGTGGGGAAGGCTGTAAAGTGCCTAATCGGAAGATGAAGTGCTGCTCCTCCAGTTTGCGTTGGGCTTCACTGGAACATTGCAGCAGGCCAAGGATGGACATTTGGACATTTGAGCAGGGTGGAGTGTTGAAATGGCAAGCAACTGGGTCACGCTTGCGGATAGACTGAAGGTGTTCCACAAAGCACTCATCCAGTTTGCGTTTAGTCTCTCAAATGTAGAGGAGACCACATTGGGAGCAGCAAATGCAGTAGACCAGATTGAAAGAGATGCAAGTGAAGCACTGCTTCACCTGAAAGGAGTTTGGACCCTTGGAAGGTGAAAAAGAAGGAAATAAAGGGGCTGGTGGTGCATCTTCTGCAATTGCATGGGAAGGTGCCTTGGGAAGAGGATGAGGTGTTAGGGTTGATGGAGGAGTGGACCAGGGAGTCCCGGAGGGAATGGTCCCTACAGAAAATTGACGGGGGTGGTGAGGGGAAGATGTGTTTGGTGGTGGCATCATGCTGGAGTTGGCGGAAATGGCGGAGGATGATCCTTTGAATGTGGAAGGTGGTGGGGTGAAAAGTGAGGACAAGGGGGACACTTATCATGGTTCTGGGAGGGAGAGGAAGGTGTGAGGGCAGAGGTGCGGGAGAGAATTGTTGAGTTTATTCAAAAGTTCCAGAAAGATTTGCTAGGCAAACCCAAAACATATAGTATTGAAGACCTTCTGAAGGATGGAAGAATGAAGTAATCCTCGCAGACCAATGAAGCTTACAGGTCCTTCGCACAACCTCAATTGCTGGCACAGTCACTAGGACACCCACACCTAGTGAAACATGTGGAAGATGTGGCCTTCTGCATGCGCCAAGGGGATGCCCAGTTTTACAGAAATTCTGCAAGGCGTGTGACAGAAAGGGCCATCGGCAGCGACGATGCACTAGAGCAAAGGCTGATGCAGCTACAAAGAGCCATGCACTGGTCCAAACAGACCGCACACAACGGGTACCTTCAGGCAATAAGAATGACCACCCAGTATCCCATCAGAAATGTACACATGAGGCGACTGACAGACCAGAAGATGACGATGATGGGCAGGATTTTCGGGTCGTCGGGCAGGTGGGCGGGACCGGGAGCGTCTGGGAAACAACCCGCTGCCCCTGATTGGCCCCCCCCGACCGTGATTTTATGGGGTGGGGGGCGGGAGGAAGGTAAGCGCAAAAATCTGCTCACGCGCAAGGGAGCAGACTCTGAAAACTCCCCGAAGCCAGGGAGCTGCCTCAGGGAGCTAAAGAATTTCATGACCAAATCTAAAGATTTTGCAAATCGGATAAAAATGTTCCCCACATAGGACTCACTCACATGAACAGAAACATAATAAAAATTAGGTCAAAACATTTTTATTTTTTAATTAATGTTGGAGACCCTAATTGCCCCTGGATGAGGTTTCCTCAAAAACCCAAAACAATGCAGTTAATTAATACTTTCATGGCTTTAATAGGCCTCTTAATTGTCGGCGGGCATGCTGATGACTCTTGTGGATGCCTGCTGATTGGAATATCGCGTGAGTACACGATGACATTGGGATGCTTGCCTGATGTCACCACGCAACGTTACATCTGACAGCGACACCTTTAAGGACAACTGTTCCATCACCAGCAGAGTTCATGGTCGGCAGATTAACTTACCTACTCTTACACATTGTACTCTCTCAGACACTAGAGAGCAACTTTTGAAACTGAATGAGAAGATGATCAACGTGCACGATAAGAATGCAGGTACACAGTTGCCAAGTTGACGGTTGGGACAAGTTCCCATCCAGGATCCCACAGAAGGTACGTGGCAACAGCGATGGTGACAAGGGTTTGTTCAGAACGAAGATCCTATGAAGTCATTACACACAAAGGCGCAATGGTGAGATGTAACCGAGGACAAATCAGATCCATTCCAGCTCCTCAACCACTGTACAGTTTGATTGCATCTAGGGCAAGATCCCAAACGCAACCAGGAACAACATCCAAGAATGACAATCCCACAGATCACTGTGAGCAATTAAAGACACCTCTAGTTAAGGTTACCATTACATGATCTGGACGTACTAGCAGATTACCTCTACACCTTAGAGATTCAGAGATTCACCAGTCCTATACACTTACGTAATGGTAACTAAACATGAACATGTATTGTAAATAATTACACTTCTTTGAAAGGGCGTAAAGTATCTTTAAAAAGAGAGGGGGATGTTGTAATATGCCTTTAAGAATTAGCAGCATGACATCACTAGAAGAGAAGTATGTCACGTGACCCAGTCTTAGTTTCACTTTGGCCTGTGAGCAGAACACAGCACATGCACAGCTCTACTTCTGATGTCTCCAAGCTTTGTATCCATGTATATGTTTATAAGTGCCTAGTCTAAGTAAATGAACCCACAACATCTTTACACAATGCCTTATGAGTGGTTGGTGCCTTTACATCATTATAAAAAAATGACACATACAAGCAAAATGGTACCATTCCCAGTTCCAAAAATACTTCTAGGCAGTTTGAATTACTGAAGTGATTGAGAAAATCCCCAAACTCCTGAATATATTGAACCAATTCATTTCTGCGCTGGTTCATAGGTTTCTCTGTGCTGCTACTGTTGTAATACCCTGTTGCTGGGCTCTATGTATCTGTCAAACCAGTCTCACCTTGGGGTTTAATTTCCTCTGGTAGTGCATGGCTTAACATATTTGTGGAAAATTTCTTCGGGTGTTATTTGAAGTCTGTGTTTAATTTAAGTGGGGTTGCAGCTACTGTAAATTAGCACAAAAAGACCTTAGCTCAAAGACATCAAGCAGAGGAAATTAAACCCTGTTGAGAACTGATACTACACACATGGCTGATTGATAAGGCTATTTACTAGTCGATGACTGTAATGAAAATTTTTTTTTCACATTATTCAAGTGTTGAACCTATAAAATAGTCCAATCAAAATCTCACTTTGGCTGAAGGAGCCTGCGAAAGAAAGGATATGTTTCGGATTGTGAGGCTGAGAATACTGAAAAAACTTGGGGTCCAAACAAAACGATCCATCGATTTTGAAAGGGATCATAAAAACAATGTGGACTGTCAGGTTGCTGAATGGCTGTTACTCTTATCAACACTATAGGCCAAATATGCTCTTGTGTGATAGCGCAATATGGCCCTTGCAATCTTGGCCCTAAGCTCTGGAATTTGCTCTCTGAACCTCCCAGCCTCTTTAACTCCCTTCCCTTCTTTAAGACATTGCTGACATGTTTCCTAAATGATAACTGTGATTACATTTTAAATAGCACTTCATTTGGATTGGTAGGCACTTTGGAATATCTTGAGGTTGTGAAAGGCACTATTTAAATGCAGGCCTTTTATTTTTCTCTTTCATCTTTTGGCCACCAGCACCTGATATCTCCTTTATGTGGTTTGGTATCATATTTTGTTTGATACGCTCGTGCAAATCACCTGGGGATTCTTATTATGTTAACAGTGCTAAATAAATGTATGTTGTTGCTACTTAGTGAGCTAGCAGCCTGTTTTAGGTTTCGAAGTCAATAACTGAAAAAAATCGATAGAGATGTAAAACAGCCATCCTATTTGCTGCTACTCATTTTATTTTATTACACAAAGTCAAAATCTACCCCAGGGTGCCTTCACACTTCAACAACAACACCAACAACTTATGTTTATATACCTTCTTTAACATAACAAAATGTCCCAAGGCGCTTCACAGGAGTATTATAAATCAAAATACGACAACAAGCCACATAAAGAGTTATGAGATCAGATGTCCAAAAGCGTGGTCAGAGAGGTAGGTTTTAAGGAGCGTCTTAAAAGACGGGTGAATGAGGAAAAGTGGAAAGGTGTAGGGAGAGTATTCTAGAGCTTAGAGGAGGCTTGGCCAATCTTTTTGCTCGGTGGGTGGTGGGGGGACCACATTTGCATTTTTTCTCACTCAAGGTGCTGATGAGCAAATTCCGGAAGAATAAGGTTTGGCACAAAAGTGATTTTTTTTTAATCAGGCGTTAAGGGAAGAAACAATTGCTGAGCAAAAGTAAAGAAATGTCATAGCAATAAATCGTTAAGTTAAAAAAGGGGAGAAAAATAAAAATGACCAGCGTGTGAGAGGGTCAGAGTGTGTGTGTGTGTCTGGCTCACTCCCAGTCTCAGGGTGCTCACTCACTCGCCCTCACCCACTGTGAGTGAGTGTACCTCTGTGTTGGAGTGTGGTGGTGAGAGTGATGAGAAACCTGAGGACAGGGAGTAAGGCAGAAACACAATCACACACTCACTCCCACACATACTCACATCTCTTCCCCCCACCCCGCACCCCGCCCCCCCTGCCACACACAACTCACTCTCACACACATACTCACATCTCTTCCTCCCACTCCCCCACACACACACATACACATACACATACACACACTCACTCCCACACATACTCACATCTCTTCCCCCCACCCCGCACCCCGCCCCCCCCGCCACACACACACACACTCACTCCCACCCACACACACACTCACTCTCACACACATACTCACATCTCTTCCTCCCACTCCCCCACACACACACATACACATACACACACTCACTCCCACACACACACACACACACACACACACAAAACTCACATCTCTTCCCCCCACCCTCCCTACACGCACACATCATTCACTCACTCACACACACACACGCACACACACATCATTCACTCACTCATACACACAGACACACACACACACACACATCATTCACTCACTCATGCACAGACACACACACGCACACACACATCATTCACTCACTCATACACAGACACACACGCACACACACATCATTCACTCACTCATACACACAGACACACACACACACACACACATTCACTCACTCATGCACAGACACACACACGCACACACACATCATTCACTCACTCATACACAGACACACACGCACACACACATCATTCACTCACTCATACACACAGACACACACACGCACACACACATCATTCACTCACTCATACACACAGACACACGCACACACACATCATTCACTCACTCATACACAGACACACACACACGCACACACACATCATTCACTCACTCATACACAGACACACACACACGCACACATCATTCACTCACTCATGCACAGACACACACACGCACACACACATCATTCACTCACTCATGCACAGACACACACACACGCACACACACATCATTCACTCACTCATACACAGACACACACACACGCACACACACATCATTCACTCACTCATACATAGACACACACACACGCACACACATCATTCACTCACTCATACACCCAGACACACACACACGCACACACATCATTCACTCACTCATACACCCAGACACACACACGCACACACACATCATTCACTCACTCATGCACAGACACACACACACGCACACACACATCATTCACTCACTCATACACACAGACACACGCACACACACATCATTCACTCACTCATACACACAGACACACACACACACACACGCACATCATTCACTCACTCATACACAGACATACACACACACACATACACACACATATACACAGACACATCATTCACTCACTCATACACAGACACGCACACACACACACGCACATCATTCACTCACTCATACACAGACACACACACACACACATACACACACATATACACAGACACATCATTCACTCACTCATACACAGACACGCACACACACACACACATACACACACATATACACACACACATCATTCACTCACTCGTACACAGACACGCACACACACACATACACACACATATACACACACACATCATTCACTCACTCATACGCAGACACGCACACACACACACATACACACACATATACACACACATCATTCACTCACTCAGACACACACATGCACACAGACACACACAGACATCATTCACTCACTCATACACAGACACACACACACACATCATTCACTCACTCATACACACAGACACACACAAACACACACACACACATCATTCACTCACTCATACACACAGACACACACACACACACACATCATTCACTCACTCATACACACACACACACACATACACACACACTCTTTCACTCCCACACACATGCTCATGCTCTCACTCACTCACACACACAAACACTCACTCTCTTCCTCCTACCCACACACATTCACTTTAACTCTCTCTCACACACACACACACACACATACTCACCCATTCTCTCACTCACTACCACACATGCATACAGTCACTCTCAATCACTCTCACACACTAACATTTATTCTCTTACTCCCACCCACACACACTCACTCACTCCCACACACATACAATCACTCATTCTCTCACTCAATACCCCCATCCCCAACCCCCACCCACACAACACACACATATACTCACTCACTCACTCCCACCCACACATGTACACTAATTCTCTCATACCCAGATGCACATATTCATCGTGGCACCTTCTCCCGGGCAGGCGCACCACAACTTCACCCTTCACGGGCCCACTGCAACTTTGCTCTCCTTAGGCCTGGCAGCCCTTAGCACACTCACTGCTGCCAGTGTTTGCTGCTCCTCCAATTGGAGACTGCTTCTCTCCCTCATTTGTTGCTGATCGGTTCACTAATGAGCCTTTCAGCAGCGAATGTGGGAAAGCGACAGCCTGTGATTGGAGGAGCAGCTCCTGACAAAATCTTGAAATTCACTTACCTGCAGTTTGAACTTACTGGCCTGTCTTAGCACCTTTTAAACAGTGGCTCCAGGGGACACCTAGAGGGGCTTTGCAGGCTACAATGTGGCCTGCGGGCCACCAGCTGGACAAGCCTGGGTTAGAGCCAGGGAACTGGAGGCTCATCCATCATTGGAATGTTTAAAATGAAGGATGCACAGGAGACAGGATTAGAGGGGCACAAATATCTTGGAGGATTGTGGTGCTGGGGGAGATTACAGAGATGGGGAGGGGTGAGGTCTTGGAGGAATTTGAAAACAAGGATGAGAATTTCAAAATCAAGACATTGCTTGACTGGGAGTCAATGTAAGTCAGCGAGCACCTGGGGTGATAGGTGAATGGGACTTGATGTGAGTTAAGACATGGACAGCAGAGTTTTGGGTGATATCAAATTTTCAGGATTGTAAATGTGAGAGACCAGTCAGGACTGCATTGGAATAGTCAAGTCTGGTAACAAAAGGATGAACGTGTGTTACAGCAGCAGATGAGGTGGAAATAGGTGGCCTCAGTGATGGTGCAAATATGTGGTCAGAGCTCATTTTTCAAATGTTACCATTGTCACCACAGGCAACACCTGGATGCCAGCTCACAAGTAAATATGTCTTGGCTAGAGTAGGAAATTGCTAAATTATCTTCCCAGTAAACTACAGTCCTGAGCAACAGTGAACTAGGCAGAAATGTGTTTATTTCTTTATAAAACATTGCAAATTGGCCTTGGAGCCCATCAACTATTACTCAACTCACATATTTGCCTCAGGCCTAATACATGTGTTAAACACCGACACTTTAATTCTGTGAATCTATTGCTATTTGAAAAAATGACAGAGCTAATATGACTGCTGACCTCACTGCATCTGTTGTGACTCTTATAGTTTCCCTTACTTGTCTCTTGCTGAGGCATTTAAGAATGACAAAGCCATTTGTGCTTGGCTGGTAGGTAAGCATCTTTGGAAGAAGGTTGGCATGTGGCTAAGTATCTCTAATTAAAAATACATGTGTGTGCTTGAATATGTGGCTCTAAAATCTGAGGACTTATTATTTATTCCTGTTGACTGTGTTTTCCCTCCAGGTGACAGTGGTTAAGGTTTGAAGGTTCATAAGTGTTTTATCTTGTGACTGCGAGTGAACTGCAATTTCAGTGAAGCATTGACAGCCATTCAGTTAGCGATCAAGCATACTGCTGGCATCCTGAAAATGAGCTTTTCATGCCTCACTTATTCAGGTGGCTTATTGAAGTGTAGTTTTACTGTCTGCCTTCTCATTGCATTCAGTGATGCTTTACTGCTCTTGAGGTTATCCCATGGATCATGTTTGAAGACACTGGTGATGGCAAGTTTGAAAATGAATTGTTGAAGGCACATAGTCCAAGCATCATGATCTATTGGAAGCCTTTCTCTTCCAAGCTATTCTTTAAAAAAAAAGTCATATTCACATTTTTAAATGGTGATCATCAACAAGGATTGGACATGAATGTCATGGCAAAGTGTTTACTAAGCTTGTTTATTGCTTTACTGATTTCCAATGTGTCACCCTACTTAATGTAATGAATATCTAGTTCATGGTTCATGTTAATATTTTAGATGTAATATTTAGTTCTGTGAAGATTGAAGTTTAATTGTAGAAGATGGGATAAATGCAACTAAAGCAGCTTGGAGTCTATTACACTTAAAAGGTTGGGACCATGTTGACTTAAGGGGTTAACAGCTAGTGAGGTAAGAGTCATAAAACAGAAGGGAGTTTACCTAGCTGGACAAATTGTAAAGGAAGGATAATTGGCTTGGAAGTCAGTTTGAGGATAAACCGGAGTAGGCTACATTGTCATGGAGATGGGTGGAGCTTAAGAAGGTTCTCTGGTTTCAATGTATCTGTGTGTTCGCTGGGAGGGTGACTGTTCTGCAGCAGAGGAAGAGGCTGAATATTGAAAGGGTGATGCTCTTAGCAGGCTCCAAGCAGTTAGGGCTCAGAGAAACCTTGGAGAGCTGAGAAGGTGGTGGAAGGTCTCAGGTTCCATGTTGGAGGCGGGTTGGGCTCAGGAGAAACCCTGGGAGACATTGACAGCTTGGTGCAGCTGGGGCACTGAAGTTCAGAGAAACCCAGGGACAGTGCCAAGTTAGTGAAGCTAGTGATCTGCACAGGAGTTGGAAGTGCACTGGTAATTAGAGGCGGGAATGCAGCTTTGTGAATCCTGTGGAATGCAGTCTCAGGAGAAGAGATTGAACCGCCGGGAGGTAAGCAGCCATTGAGGCAGTCCGAGTTGGAGTAGTTTTTGAGGGAATTCAAAGGCCAGATCTTTAAAGGACAAGAGTTTGAAATCCTTCATGAGGGAGTCAGAATTTTAATGAGATATCGTGACTCACAATGGTCAATGACATCTGGGTGGGCTGCTGTGAAATTCGTGAGATCTGACTTGGTTGCATCTGCCACTTAATGTGCAGGGTGATATGTTTGACCGCTGTTGGCCTGTTAATTCATATTTACCTCATGTTAATTCCAAATGTTAGAGTACAAGATAGACATTATAAATTGTTTGACTTTTCTGACTTGGTACAGTGAAGCTTATTTTGTTTGGTTAAAACTGTGGAATCATGTAGCTTTATTTTCTCAGTGGCTACCTGGGATTTAAAACTTTTTCTACTTTAAACAAAAAGTTACTGGTCCTTCACTGGATCGTAATAATAATGTATATCAATGAATCTTCTTGGTGTGAAGAAAGTGCTGTCAGTTTTGCCACATTCTCAGATATATCTCTATGTCTTATGCTGGATGCTTTTCTTCCTGCTCACAAACTTCCATTACCTCACTTCATTCTATCTGGATGATCTTCTTCCTACCTGCACCCTCCACCCCTGTTTCTGAATTAATACCTGTTTCATGCTCCCTTAGCTCTAACATCAGATGTTTCTTCAATTACTATCATTTGGAATTCTCTTCCCCAAAGACTTGACCATGATCCCTCCATGCCTAGCTTACAAACCCATGTAACTACCCTCTACCCATTATTTTTTCTGCTAGGAATTTTCCCTTACCAGTTCATTAATTCTTCCATTTTATTTTTCTTGTGTGAAGAACTCCAAATAGAATGTGATATTTCATTGTAAACATTATTAATCTGCTTCTTCCCACATAACATGCAAGATTAATATGTACAAGATACACTGCAGCAACTCAGTAAGGTTTTGTTGACAGCATCTTCCAAATCTACAATGTCTACTCCCTAGAAGGACAAGGGCAGTAGATGCATGGGAATGCCATCACCGGCAAGTTCCCCTCCAATTCACACGACATCCTAGCTTGGAAACCGTTCCTTTTCTCTTGCTGGGTCAAAATCCTGCAACCTCCTACCTACAGTGCTGTGGGTGCAACAAATATAATGTAGGCAGCAGCAGTTAAAACAGGCGGTTCACCACATCACCTTCTCAAGGACACTTAGGGATGGGCAATAAGTGCCTGCTTTGCCAGCAACACCCACATCCCATGAACGAATTAAAAAAGAAAATAAGAGGCACTGACATTTGGGCTACATAACACTAATCCAGTCTTGGGACAACAAATGTAAACACGGCTCTTACAGTTTATGACAGCATGTGAACTGAATTAGACTGTTGTTCCTCATTTCCCCCTGCAGCATTTTCATCCTTTTGGAAGTATTCACTTCAGAAGCTTTTTTCCAAGAGTACATGTAATTTTTTTGTTATTTTTTTCACTTTCATGTCTCTGGTTTTAGAGATAGTGCTTTGCAACTGATCAAAGAGAATGCAATAAAACACCCAACGCTGTAATATTTTCCCCCATCGCCCCAGAAAATTCATTTTATAGAATCATAGCACTTTTAAAGAACCATACAGTTAGTCCCATTCTCCTGTCCTTTCTCTGGAGCCCTGCAAATCCTTCCCCTTTAAATATTTTCCCCTTTGAAATTTATTGTTGAATCTACTTCCACATCATAATAACTCACAACTTAATAGAATTTCTCTTCATCTTGATTGATTCCTTTGCCAATTGCCTTTAACCAGTGTCCCCTGGTTACCAACCCTTCTGCCAGTAGAAGCTATTTCTCTTTATTTACTCCCTTCAAAGCCCTTGAGGATTTTCAACACTTCTGTTAAATCTCTCCTTAACCTTTTCTTTACTCAAAGGAGAACAACCCTAGTTTCTCTTCACGCATATTGGCTCTGCAATGGAAATGGATTCAACAAGAAGTGTAATTTATGACACAGATAATGAACAAACTTGGCTCAGATTGTACACTTTCACCTCTGTGTCAGAAGCATGTGACTTCAAGCACCTTTACTACTGAGGATGTGTTACATCATAGGAAATTAGAACTTTTGATTGGTTCTATGGTTCTATGGAACATAGGACTTAGGTGCAGGAATAGGCCATTCAGCCCTTCGAACCTGCTCCGCCTTTCAATAAGATCATGGCTGATCTGGTCGTGGTCTCAACTGCATTTAGCCATCTGCTCTCCAAAACCCTTAACTCCCCTGTCTATCAACAACCTGTCTATCAACAACCTGTCTATCAACAACCTGTCTATCAACAAAATCAACCTGTCTATCAACAACCTGTCTATCAACAACCTGTCTATCAACAAAATCAACCTGTCTATCAACAAAACCCTTAACTCCCCTGTCTATCAACAACCTGTCTATCAACAAAATCAACCTGTCTATCAACAACCTGTCTATTAACAACCTGTCTATCAACAACCTGTCTATCAACAACCTGTCTATCAACAACCTGTCTATCAACAAAACCCTTAACTCCCCTGTCTATCAACAACCTGTCTATCAACAACCTGTCTATCAACAACCTGTCTATCAACAACCTGTCTATCAACAACCTGTCTATCAACAACCTGTCTATCAACAAAACCCTTAACTCCCCTGTCTATCAACAACCTGTCTATCAACAACCTGTCTATCAACAACCTGTCTATCAACAAAACCCTTAACTCCCCTGTCTATCAACAACCTGTCTATCAACAACCTGTCTATCAACAAAATCAACCTGTCTATCAACAAAATCAACCTGTCTATCAACAACTTGTCTATCAACAACCTGTCTATCAACAAAACCCTTAACTCCCCTGTCTATCAACAACCTGTCTATCAACAAAATCAACCTGTCTATCAACAACCTGTCTATCAACAAAATCAACCTGTCTATCAACAACCTGTCTATCAACAAAATCAACCTGTCTATCAACAACCTGTCTATCAACAAAATCAACCTGTCTATCAACAACCTGTCTATCAACAACCTGTCTATCAACAACCTGTCTATCAACAAAACCCTTAACTCCCCTGTCTATCAACAACCTGTCCAACTCTGTCTTGGATAAATTCAATGACCCAGCCCCAAATGCTTTCTGGGGAAGACAATTCTAATGACCCTTTGGGAGAAAAAAAATTCTTCTCACCTCCATCTTAAATGATAGTCCTCTTATTCCTTAAACTGTGTCCTTGGCTCTAGCCTCTTCCACAAGCAGAAACATCCTTCTGGTGCCTACCCTATCAAATCCTCTCAGGATCTTGAATGCTTCAGCAAGATCACCTCTCATTCTTCTAAGCTCCATTGGGTATAAGCATCATACCAGTCTTCAGATGCAATATTAAAACTAAGGATCTATTTGCCTGTTCTGGCAGATTAAGTGGATGTTAAAGATGCTTCAAAAGTGAAGCAGGTTCTCTTTAGGCATTTAATTTGTCCTTTGGTCTGCAAGGTGGAATATGTAATCTTATTTTCCCCCATAATAGTATAAAATTCAGTACCACAGATCGCCAACACATTTTTCTTTTTCCAGTCCAGTTATCTTCCCTGCTGTCTGAAGGTGCTGGGCATCCTCTTTATGTCATCTAGGTGACCATTCTTCATAAGTAAACAGAAACTGTGAGGTCTCCACCCAGTGAAACTGGGCCAGAGTACCACAACAATCACAGGGAAAGACGTACTGCCCCATTCCAATCCTCCCCACCAGCAGCTCCCCCCTCCCCCACTCCTTGGCCTCATATACCCCCCTTCCAGATTGGATGCAACTACTAGCTGGCATTCTTACAGTCAAGAAAACAGCAGGTGCCCTGATGATGCCCACTTGGTTCATGCATGTCCCTCGGTCAGACTGAGATGAGGCTCAAGGCATTGTACCTGCTGCATCTTTTTCACCACAGGCCAGGATTTTCCCCTCAGTGATTTGGGGGTGGGGCCCTCCCGCTGAGGGGAAAATGACACAATTAAGGCCATAGACAGGCTAATTAACCTTGTAAAGATCCTTCCTGTCCAAGTTTAAGGCTGGCGGGCAGGCCAGGAGCCTCAGCGGGCTTCACATTATTCATGGAACTTCATCCACTGGTGGGATGAAGTTTCATGTCTGTTTTTTTTAAAAATTAATAAACTTTATGTGTTTCTTATTAACATGTCCCATCTCGTGTGACATTGTCACATGAGGGGGGCATGTTAATAATTTTAATATTTCTCTAATTTTTGACTTTTCATACCTGTCAGTAAACCCCCTGAGACAGCATTATGCCTCAGGGAGCACTTTGACAGATGGGGAATCTCTACCACCACCCCCCCCCTCCACCCCCTGGAACAGGAAACTGGCCTGCCCACTCAAAATGGCAGCCGGCCCCATTTTGGCAGCGGAGCTTGGCTGCCGGCCCATCGCCCATCAAGGGCTAAATTCTGCCCACAATGTTGGTCCCATTCCCAAAAATCAAAATCTACCCCAGTAAGTGTTAATAAGGGGCTGTTGGATCTGATCCTGTCCTTCACCCAACGACCACACAAGTGGGTGGGTGGTGGAAGGCATGGGAGCAGCAGGTAGTGGCTTGGAGTTGGAACCCAGATTGACTTACTCCTTTCCAGCTCAGATCCATTGTAACACTGCTGCTGTGACCTTGGCAAAGGAACGTAGGAACAGAGGAAATAGGAGCAGGAGTAGACCATTCAGCCCTTTGAGCCTGATTCACCATTCAAAAAGGTCATGGCTGATCATCTACCTCTATGTCATTTTTCCCCACTAACCCCACATCCCTTGATGTCATTAGTATCCAGAAATCGATCAATTTCTGTCTTGAATGTGCTCAATGATTGAGCTTCTACTGCCCTCTGGGTAGCGAATTCTAAAGATTCACCCACCTCTGAGTGAAGAAATTCCTCCTCATCTCAGCCTTAAATGGTCTGCCTCTTATTCTGAGACTGTGTCCCCTCGTTCTAGACTCACCAGCCGGGGGAAAAATCCCATCCACACCTACCTTGTCACGCCCTGTAAGAAGTTTGTAAGTTTCAATCAGATCATCTCTCATTCTTCCAAAATCTAGAGAATGAAGGCCCATTTTCGTCAATCTCTCCTCATAAGACAACCCCACTATCCCAGAAATTAGTCTGGTGAGCCTCCATTGCACCCCCTCTGTGACATGTACATCCTTCCTTAGGTAAGGAGGCCAAAACTGTACACAATACTCCAGGTATGGTCTCACCAGGGCTCTATACAATTGCAGCAAGACATCCTTGTTCCTAAACTCAAATCCCCTTGTGATGAAGGCCAACAGACCGTTTGCTTTCCTAATTGCTTGCTGCACCTGCATGCTAGTTTTTAGTGACTCATGCACAAGAACATCCAGGTCCCTTTGGACACCAACACATCCTAAACTCTCACCATATAAGGAACATGCTACATTACTGTTTTATTTTCTACCAAAGTAAATAACATCACACTTATTCACATTATATTCCACCTGCCATGTTCTTGCCCATTCACTTGGCCTGTCCAAGTTTGCTTGAAGCCTCCTTGTATCCTCTTCACAACTCACATTCCCACATAGTTTAGTGTCATCAGCAAATTTGGAAACGTTACATTTAGTCCCTATAACCAAATTAGCTGTGACCCAAGCACTGATCCTTGTGGTACCCCACTAATAACAGCCTGCCATTCTGAGAATGACCCGTTTATTCCTACTTTCTGTTTTCTATCTGTTAACCAATTTTCAAACCATAGCAATATATTATCCCCAATCCCATGTGTTCTCATTTTCTTTACTAAGCTGCGTGGGACCTTATCAAAAGCCTTCTGAAAGTCCAAAAACACCACCTTCACTGATTCTCCTTTACCAATGCTACAAGTAATGTCCTCAAAAAATTCCAACAGGTTTGTCAAACCTGATTTCCTGTTCATAAATCCAATTTGACTCTGCCCAATCATGCCATTATTTTCTAAGTGTCCAGTTATCATATCCTTTATAATAGATTCTAATATTTTCCCTACTACTGATGTCAAAGTAATAGGTTTGTAGCTGTCCATTTTCTTTCACCTTGTCTTCTTAAATAGTAGGGTTACATTGGCTACTTTCCAGTCTGCAGAAACCTTTCTAGAATACATAGAATTTTGAAAGATAACCATCCATTATCCATTATTTCTATAACCACCTCCTTCAATACTCTGGGATGTAGCTCGTCTGGTGGAGGGGAATTATCAACCATCATTCCAATTAATTTTTCAAGTACTACCTCTTTATTAATACTAATTTCTTTCAGTTCTTCATTTTCACAAGTCCTTTGCTTCCTGAGTGTTTCTGGGAGATTTTCCTTTTCCTTCTCCGTGAAGACAGACACAAAGCAATTGTTCAGTTTCTCCACCATTTCCCTATTCTCCATTATAATTTCACCTGCCTCCGATTGTTATGGACCCACATTTGTCCTTGCTAATCTTTACCTTTTTACATTCCTAAAGAAACTTTTACAGTCTGCTTTTATGTTACTTGCTAGCTTGCTTTTATATTCTCTTTTCCCTTCCTTTATCAGTTTCTTGGTCATCCTTTGTTGGATTCTAAATTGATCTCAATCCTCCGGCTTGCAATTTTGTCTGGCAACATTATCAGCCGCTTCCTTTGATATAATGCAATCTTTAACTTCTTTTGTTAGCCATAGTTGATTCACCTTTGCTGTTGGGTTTTTTGTGTCTCAGAGGAATTAATATTTATTGTAGACCATGCAATTCTTCTTTAAATACTAGCTATTGTCTGCCTACTGTCAAATCCTTTAAAGTATTTTTTTCAATCTGCCATTGCCAACTTGCCCTTCATAATTTCTTTTGTTCAGATCCAGGATCCTAATTTCAGAATTAAATATATAATTTTCAAACTTAATGTAGAACTCTATCATATTAATGCCACTATTTCTTAATGGCTCTTATACAGCAAGGTTATTAATGAGCCCTTCCTCATTACATAATACTAAATCTAAAATAGCCTAATCCCTAGTTGGTTCCTCAATGTACCGCTCCAGAAACCCATCTCATACACACTCAAGAAATTCACCCTCCATTGGTACTGGGAAAACAAATAGCAAGAGCTTCTATGGGTATATATAAAAAAGAGAGAAAAGCTGAAGTGAGCATGAGATACTAAAAGGATGCAACTGGAGAATTGATAAGGGACAACAGGGAAATGACACATAATTTAAACCAATATTTTGCATTGGTCTTCACGGTGGAGGACAGTATAAACATTCCAAAGATATCAGATAAGCAAGAAGCTAACGGAAGGAAGGATCTTGTAATGGTCTGTATCACGAGGGACAAAGTATTTGACAAACTAATGGGGCTAAAGGCAGACAAGTCACCAGGACCTGATGGCCTGCACCCAAGGGTTTTAAAGGAAGTGGCTGCAGAGGTAGTGGAGGCATTGGTCGAGATATTCCAGAACTCACTGGATCCTAGGGGGTCTTAGAGGATTGGCAAACCACTAACATGACACCCCCGTTCAAGAAGGGAGGGAGACAAAAATCAGGAAACTATAGGCCAGTCAGCCTAACATCTGTAGTTGGGAAAATGCTAGAGTCCATTATTAAGGAAGAAATAACAGGACATTTAGAAAAGCTTAACACATTCAAACAGAGTCAATGTGGTTTTGTGAAAGGGAAATCATGTTTGACAAATTTGCCGGAGTTCTTTGAGGATGTAACAAGCAGAGTTGACAAAGGGAAACCGGTAGATGTAGTGTATTTGGACTTCCAGAAGGCATTCAACCACATAAAAGGTTATTGCACAAGATAAGAGCTCAAGGCATTGGGGGTGATATATTAGCATGGATTGAGGATTGGTGCACACACAAAAGACAGAGAGTTGTGATTAATGGGTCTTTTTCAGGTTGGAAAGATGTAACTAGTGGAGTACCATAAGGATCAGTCTTAGGGCCTCAATTATTTACTATCTATTTTAATGACTTGGAGGAAGGGGCAGAGTGTAATGTATCCAAATTTGCTGACAGTATAAAATTGGTGGGAAGGAAGTTGTGATGAGGACACAAGGAATCTACAAGGGGATATAAACAGGTTGAGTAAGTGGGCAAAAGCTTGGCAGATGAAGTTTTATGTAGGAAAGCTTGAGGCCATGTACTTTCGTAGGAAATATCAAAAGGCAGACTATTATTTAAATGGAGAAAGACTTCAAAAAAGTGCAGATCTGGGTGTTCTTGTGCATGAAACACAAAAAGTTAGCATGCAGGTGCAGCGAGTAATTAAGAAAACAATTGGAATTTTGGCCTGTATTGCTAGGGGGTTGGAGTTTAAAAATAGGGAAGTCTTGTTACAACTGTACAGGGTGTTGGTGAGGCTGCACCTGGAGTACTGTGTACAGTTTTGGTCCCCGTATTTAAGAAAGGATATGCTGGCATTGGAGGCAGTTCAAAAGAGATTCACTAGGCTGATTCTTGGAATGAAGTGGTTGACTTTTTAAGAATAGCTATACAGGTTAGGCCTTTATTCATTAGAGTTTAGAAGAATGAGGGGCAATCTTATTGAAACATACGAGACTTTGAGGGGTAAAAATATATAAAGATATAAAAACAAAAACCTGCGGATGCTGGAAATCCAAAATAAAAACAGAATTACCTGGAAAAACGCAGCAGGTCTGGCAACACGGCGGAGAAGAAAAGGGTTGATGTTTTGAGTCCTCATGACCCTTCAGCGGAACTGGGTGAATCCAAGGAGAGGCGTGAAATATAGGCTGGTTTAAGGTGGGAGGATGGGGGGGTGGGCGTTGGGTGGGTGGAGAGAAATGGAAGGGGTTGGTGTGGTTGTAGGGACAAGCAAGCAGTGATAGGAGCAGATAATCAAAAGATGTCACAGACAAAAGAACAAAAGAACACAGAGGTTTTGAAGTTGGTGATATTATCTAAACGAATGTGCGAATTAAGAATGGATGGTAGGACACTCAAGGTACAGCTCTAGTGGAGGTGGGGGGGGGCCATAAAAGATTTAAAAATAATGGAAATAGGATAGAAAAGAAAAATCTATATAAATTATTGGAAAAAAACAAAAGGAAGGGGGAAGAAACAGAAAGGGGGTGGGGATGGAGGAGGGAGTTCACGATCTAAAGTTGTTGAATTCAATATTCAGTCCGGAAGGCTGTAAAGTGCCTAGTCGGAAGATGAGGTGTTGTTCCTCCAGTTTGCGTTGGTCTTCACTGGAACAATACGGCAAGCCAAGGACAGACATGTGGGCAAGAGAGCAGGGTGGAGTGTTAAAATGGCAAGCGACAGGGAGGTTTGGGTCATTCTTGCGGACAGACCGCAGGTGTTCTGCAAAGCGGTCGCCCAGTTTACGTTTGGTCTCTCCAATGTAGAGGAGACCGCATTGGGAGCAACGAATGCAATAGACTAAGTTGGGGGAAATGCAAGTGAAATGCTGCTTCACTTGAAAGGAGTGTTTGGGCCCTTGGACGGTGAGGAGAGAGGAAGTGAAGGGGCAGGTGTTGCATCTTTTGCGTGGGGATGGGGAGGTGCCATAGGTGGGGGTTGAGGAGTAGGGGGTGATGGAGTAGTGGACCAGGGTGTCCCGGAGGGAACAATCCCTATGGAATGCCGCCGGGGGGGTGAAGGGAAGATGTGTTTGGTGGTGGCATCATGCTGGAGTTAGCGGAAATGGTGGAGGATGATCCTTTGAATGTGGAGGCTGGTGGGGTGATAAGTGAGGACAAGGGGGACCCTATCATGTTTCTGGGAGGGAGGAGAAGGTGTGAGGGCAGATGCGTGGGAGATGGGCCGGACACAGTTGAGGGCTCTGTCAACGACCATGGGTGGAAAACCCCGGTTAAGGGAGAAGGAGGACATGTCAGAGGTACTGTTTTTGAAGGTAACATCATCAGAACAGATGCGACGGAGGCGAAGGAACTGAGAGAATGGGATGGAGTCCTTACAGGAAGCGGGCTGTGAGGAGCTGTAGTCGAGGTAGCTGTGGGAGTTGGTAGGCTTGTAATGGATTTCACTTGCATTTCCCCCAACTTAGTCTACTGCATTCTTTGCTCCCAATGTGGTCTCCTCTACATTGGAGACACCAAACGTAAACTGGGCGACCGCTTTGCAGAACACCTGCGGTCTGTCCACAAGAATGACCCAAACCTCCCTGTCGCTTGCCATTTTAACACTCCACACTGCTCTCTTGCCCACGTCTGTCCTTGGCCTGCTGCATTGTTCCAGTGAAGCCCAACACAAACTGGAGGAACAGCATCTCATCTTCCGACTAGGCACTTTACAGCCTTCCGGACTGAATATTGAATTCAACAACTATAGATCATGAACTCACTCCTCCATCCCCACCCCCTTTCTGTTTCTTCCCCCTTCCTTTTGTTTATTCCAATAATTTATATAGATTTTTCTTTTCCCACCTATTTCCATTATTTTTAAATTTTTATGCCCCCCCACCCCCACTAGAGCTATACCTTGAGTGCCCTACCATCCATTCTTAATTAGCACATTCGTTTAGATAATATCACCAACTTCAACACCTCTGTGTTCTTTTGTTCTTTTGTCTGTGACATCTTTTGATTATCTGCTCCTTATCACTGCCTGCTTGTCCCTACAACCACACCCCCCTCCACCTCTCTCCCCCCACCCAAACCCCACCACCGCCCCACCTTAAACCGGCTTATAGTTCACCCCTCTCCTTGGATTCACCCAGTTCTGCTGAAGGCTGATGAGGACTTGAAACGTCACCTCTTTTCTTCTCCGCCATTGCTGCTAGGCTTTGAGGGGTTTGATAGGGTAGATATTGAGAAGATGTTTCCGTTAGTTGGGGAATCTCGAACTAGGGGGAATAGTTACAGAATAAGGAGGAACTCATTGAAAACTGACATGCAAAGGGATTTCTTCTCTCAGAGGGTAGTGAATGTCTGGTATTCTCTACCCTAGAGAGTTGTGGAGCATAGATCACTGCAAGTATTTAAAAAGGAGGGAGGTAGATTTTTGAAATATTGGGGAGTTGAGGGCTATGAGGAGTTGGCACGAAAGAGGAGTTGAGGCCTGGGGCAGATCAGCCATGATCTTTTTGAATGGCAGGGCAGGTTTGAGGGGCCGAAGGGCTTACTCCTGCTCCTATTTCTTATGTTCTTACATTTCACAGCATTAGTACTAATTTGGTTTACCCAGTCTATTTGTAAATTAAAATTGCCCATTATTACTATATTACCCATATTACATACAGCTGTAATTTTCTGATTTATACCATTCCCAACATTATCACTATAGTTTGATGGTCTATAAACAACTCCAGCCAATATTTTCTGCACCACGCTGTTTCTTAGATCCACCCCCAAAATGATTCTACAACTTGATCCTTCAATCTAAGGTCCTCTCTCCCTAATGCACTGATCTCAACCCTTATTAACAGTGCTACCCCACCTCCTCTTACCCTCCACTTATCCTTCCTAGCTGGCAAGTATCCCTGAATATTCAGTTCCCAGTCCTGGTAACCCTGTGACCATGTCTACATAATGACAATTAAGTCATATTCATTTACATCTATTTGCACCTTCAAATCATCTACCTTGTTGCAAATGCTGTGTGCATTCAGATAGAGAACACTTAACTTTGTCTTTTTAACATTATTCCGCATTCTGCATTCTGAGCCTACTTGATGCTTGCCTTCATTTTGTCTGTCTTCTAATTTCACTTACCAATTTTCTACTTCCTGTTACCAGTCTTGCTTCCTTCCAAGCTGAGCTCTCTCTCAGGCTCCCACCCCACTGCCAATGTAGTTTAAACCCTCTCCAAAAGCACAAGCAAATTTCCCTGTGAGGATGTTAGTCCCAGTCCCGCTAAGGTGCAACCCATCCATCTCGGACAGACTCCACCTGCCCCAGAACCAGTTAAGGTCAGCTAACTCAGTGGAGGGAGGTGAACCTGAGACTTTCTGGTCTGTGTGGCTCAGAGGTGAGGGTAAAAATTTGCCACTTGTCCTCACAAGCCTCCAATTTTCTGTTCATAAAGCTGAATAGGTGGAAAAGTTTGGTCTGCTGATCACAAAGAGCAGAATTCCTTCAACTCTACTTTTAACAACTGGGCTATTAGATTCTAGAAGTTGCTGCGGCTGAAGTTAGCAGATGGTTGTTTAATGTGTTTATTCCCTTAGTAGACATTCCATTGTCATCAGCTAATGTCTTCTTTCCAGACAAAGGAATATCATATAAAGATTTTAAGCATCTTCTTTGTAAGAGACATTTTCAGGCCTCGTTACCTTTGAGGAAAGCTGAGGTACTAAAAGTTTTTTTTTGGAGAAAAAAAAATAGGATCTGTGACAAATTTAAGTGGAAAACAAACATCCAAAACACCATTAAATAAGGTCATATTGAGGAAGGCCAGGACAGGCTTGAACTACTGGGCATGGAGCAGCTGTGTCCAGTTGTTTCCTGTGGTTTTCAAATTCTAATGCGGATTCAATTTTGTATTACTGCTGAGAGCACTCAAAATTATTTATTCTATCAAATTAGGTACCTTAACCCATTCTGGTCACTATTTGCAATGCTGGTATTTGCAACATGTTGAGGCACTTGAAAACAAAAGGATGCCTGATGGATTGAGCATCCCCAGAAGGTTCCTCAGGGAAGATAAATAAACTAAGGAGAATGTGCTTCATGTCAGATTGGCCAAAAAGAATGATCAGCAGAGGTCCACTCTATCCTGGCTTTGCCTGGCACTGGACGTCAGTGTATTACTTGGTGATTTTCGGGCTTCTGTCAACTGCCAGATGATTAGCCACCCTGTTATGAAGCTGTCAAGCTTCGCTGCACTGGTCTGGAGTGCTGGCTTTCCAGCATTCTGTAGCAGTTCTGGTATTTTGTAATGAGATGGCTTCTTCCCCACTCCAGAGTGTATTCCAGCCATCAAAATTGAAATGTAAGCGACGCTGATTATTAGGAACTCTTATTCTGAGGCAACCTTTAAGTTCCTTCCGTTAAGGCCGTTTCATTGAGGATCATTGATACAAGGCCATTAATATTATAAGATTAAAAATTTAGTGAAAGAGAACTGTGGGAAAATTTACCGAGTGTATTAAAAGAATCTGCAGTTGTTCCAAGAAAGCTGGATGATGGTTTTCCACTTACCTTTCTTCAGCAGTTTCCACCTCTCACTGAAAAAATAATGGTATTGTTCCACTTAGTGCTGGAACACATATTTATGGTCGAGTCTCCTGAGTGGAAACTTGGCATTCCTCCATAGGAATTTGTGATCTTATAGTGCAGCATAGTTCTAGGACAGTCCAAGGCTCAGGCCTTTAAGCAAGCCAACAGCCTGCTCCACCAACCAGTGCAGAAAATTAAATGAGATGCCCTTTTAAAATAAGTGGCATATAATTAAGTATACAGAAGGTCACATGAGTGTTTTAATTCAGTATCCAGTCTTGAGGGCTCAGGTTTTGTAATCATATAATCAGTTCATCTATTTTAACTAATCTAAAAGCACAGGGGTGACCAAATAAGTTCTGGTGTGGGTCGGTAGGTAAGTGAAGCCCAATGTGAGAGACGTGCAGCATGAATGTTACTTTAAATATTCGAACAAAGCCCACTCTGACTTATCACCATGACCAGTTATTTAGATCTCTCAAATGTTCTGTATCAATCCTGACCCCAACCCCACTGCCACTTAAACTCAAGTGTCACTCCCAAGTACAACTGCTCAAACATTCTCCATATCACCCTCTGAAACCATACCTTACACAAATTTCAACTTGTACTAAAACCTGGTACCAACATCCCATCTGGCAGAGATAAAAGCAAAGAACTGCGGATGCTGGAAATCCAAAACAAAAGCTAAAACAAAAATACCTGGAAAAACTCAGCAGGTCTGGCAGCATCACGGAGAGGAGCACAGTTGATGTTTCGAGTCCTCATGACCCTTCAACAGAACTTCAACAGTAGTTGAAGTTCTGTTGAAGGGTCATGAGGACTCGAAACGTCAACTGTGTTCTTCTCCGCCGATGCTGCCAGACCTGCTGAGTTTTTCCAGGTATTTTTGTTTTTGTTTTTGTTTTGTATCCCATCTTGCATGCTATTTTGTTTGACTGTCATGCCTCTCCTTGCCAACTTCATTGGCTTGCAATCCTCCAGCATATTGACTGTGTGATCCTTGTCCTCATTTACAAAACCCCCTATGGCCTCCCTCCACTTTGTGATATCTCTGTAATCACCCCTAGCCCAGTTCTCACCCTCTACTGCGAACTCAAGCATTCTCTCTGTGCCCTCTCCTTCTGCTCTGCCGTCAGTGACACAGCCTTTAGCTATCATTCTGAGATTCTTTTGATAGCCCACATAGCGCCTTGCCAGCTATCTTGCTGTATCAGATCCTACCTTTAAAATCTAACATTTTCACTAAGCCCTCAGCTACCACTCCTAAAATGGATTTACAGTGGCTGTGTCACTGACGGCAGAGCAGAAGGAGAGGGCACAGAGTGAATGCTTGAGTTCGCAGTAGAGGGTGAGAACTGGGCTAGGGGTGATTACAGAGATATCACAAAGTGGTGGGAGGCCATAGGGGGTTTTGTAAATGAGGACAAGGATCACAAAGTCAATATGCTGGAGGATTACAAGCCAATGAAGTTGGCAAGGAGAGGCATGACAGTCAAACAAAATAGCACGCAAGATGGGACACAAAACAAAAACAAAAATAAGACAGGGAGAGATGGGAAGTAATGTTTTTACTTGGGGAGTTGCTATGATCATGAATGTTTTGCATGAAAAGGTGGTGAAAGTAGATTCTATAGTCACTTTCAAAAGGAAACTGGATCTTTACTTATAAAGTAAAAATTTGTAGGGCTCTGGAGGAAGGGTAAGGAAGTGGAATTAATTCTTTCAGAGAACTGCCATAGGTCTGGTGGGATGAATGGCCTCTTTTGGTATTGTATGTTACTATTACACTTGCTTGCCATTTGTTTCCTGTTCTGTGAAGTGATTTGTGACTTTTTAAGACTTTAAAGCTGCTATGTGTGTAAATTAACTGCTGTATACACACGCATATTTCTTGAAGGCCTGCATTATCTACTTTGGGCGGAATTGTCCCAGATTTGCAATAAGTGCAGTCATGCAGTTTTGCTCGCCTGCCACAATGATGGGGTTTCTGGCCGTATCATTCCATTCCCACCTCGCTAATTATGCAGTCACAGGAAACACGCTGTCTCGTTGGCCAGCGGCCTCCAATTTGCCCGCCACACTGTTACCTCGCCCCCTTCCTCATGCAGACCACCATATTTAAACTGTAGCTGCAGGCACACTTCTCAATGCTTGCAGTCCAGGATTGTTCTGCTGAAGATTTGGCCCTGAAGGCCAAGGAGATTGCAGTCCCCTGACTCAGTGACACATCCCTGGGATGTCTTCTGGATGTCCTGGCGCACCACCAGGGTGTCCTCCATCCTGCTCTGGCTGTAGGAAGCCCATCGGTCTCACCACTCCAGCCTGGGAGGCAGTGACAGAGATGGCCAATGCCAATGCTGCACACAAGAGGTCGGCCATCCATTGCAGAAAACAGATGAATGATCTCATTTGTGTCACCAGGGTCAGGCAACCATCTTATCACTCCAAACTCACACGCTCACAAGGCATCTCGCTCACTGCCAGCTCAAGGGACATCACCACTCACTTTCTCACACACATCCTCACATCTCCATCTGGCCTCATCTCCTCTGGAGACTAACTCCTCAGCCCTCACCATCTTGAGGTCACTTGCACAGATCAACATGTGCCCCCATACACACCCTGGGATATCCCCCTTCCGCGGTAAAGCCCTTGCTTTGCAGCATCTTCCCTTACCTGAGGCCACTTCTTCCCCTTCCCCAGGCAAGCCTTGCCCTGTAGCCACTGAAAAGCCTTAGGGCTGGTCTGGTAGGTAGAGACATGTCCATGGACTTCTCGCCATACTGTTCTCCCCTGCCTGCCATGACGACCGACGCCAATGGGGCCGGAAAATTCCATCCATTATCTTAATCAGAAGCAATAATATTCATTAATTTCAGAGGTCCCCAGTGGGTATTAACAACACTGTAGGCAAATCAGTATCAAAGCAAACCTGGATTGATATGTTGATAGGGGAGTGAAGATGAAGAGGAGAGACAGTTTCACTGGGCTAGTGAAGGGGAACAAAATTCCGACTGAGTTTCTACTCCTGATCATAATATATTGCTAGAAAATGCATGAGTGTGGACAACAGTTCAGCCAGATGTTGACCCGATCACTAAAATAGCCTGCAAACTCTTGTTATCTTGGCTCAGACATGAGAAGAGGATGAACACAGAGGAAAGCCACTGATGTTTTGAAACTCATGGTCCACCATGAGTCAATGACTTCAGCCTTGAAGACTGGGGAGAAAATGTGAACAAGTCTGAAAGCGAATGCGATTGATTAGCAGATTAGTGATGCCAAATAGATCATACATCAGGGAACCAATCAATAGAATATATATTCAGTTGCTTGAATAGTTTCTGGTCTCAATGGCTCCCCAGGACATTTCCTCTCTTCCTTTTATAACCCTAGAATTCCTGATCACTGCAATAATTTCAAGTGACGAGTGCGGTAAGTGACTTGACAGGTCATAATTTCCTGCAACAAATCCTGCAAATATCTACGCTGGCCCAGATTTGGATGCCTGAGAACGGCCTTTGTTTGCTAACAAGCCTCAGAGGCAGTGAAAATATCAAGTTTTTAAGGGAAGATGAGTAATGAAAAAATCAATATTGATGAGTAACATTAAGATTTATATTCTATGTAGGTAGCACAATCAGACAAAGCTACACTTAAATATGAACCTGTCCAAAAATGACAGACAGTAGTGTTTGTAACAAGCTTTTAAACAGCTTCAATTCAAGTTATATAATCAAAAGTGATTGAATTAATATTATTGAAAAAAAATAATTAACTACATTGATGCTGATTTCAGAGCTCCCTCTTTCCCCCTACCAACTTTTACAGCTATAGTCTCCTTTTGTATTCACAAGTCTATTTCTTCCCCCCAGTCTTGAATAAAATGTATCTTTTAAACTGGTGCTGGTTCAGTGTCAAGAAACAAGTAGTTCTCATATTCAGCACAGGGCCCATTTTGTACCTAAAAATAAATACACCTCAGTGCAAACCTGTAAGTCTGAGGTTACAGTTCCAAGTATTAATATCTGAAACATAATAATGTCCTGCGTGTCCAGGTCACTTAATCAGAAATGTGAGAGCCATCGCTGAACACTGACAGTTCACAGTGCGAAATTATATAACACTCAATGATTGGTAACAACACAAGGCACTGGGAGACACACACCCTGAGGATAGAAAGAATACCTCACGGATGACAGTAACTTTCAAGCATTTTCACACCTGAGTAGAACCATCATCACTCATTCAAAAGTCCTAGGGGTCTCTGTGGTATGATCAATAAAATGTGTTACAAAAAGCAACTGAACCTGGATGGACTCCTTTTGTCCCATAGCTTAGTCAGAACTTCACTTAACTTTTCACTGAGATCAAAACGGGCTGAAATAACTGTCACGTTTCTATCATGAATTTGTTTGGGAAATGGGTGGAAGGATGTATTACTTTTCAGACAATTGTTTTCAACTTAAGGAGGGAATCATATCAAATAAAACCAAAGCATTGCTCAATTTAAATGATGTGAGCTGTTTTGTATTCATTCTTTTGTGTAAAAAGTAAATGTTACAAAGCAGAAGTTTCGACAAGTGAGATTATTGCACCAATACTTAATACGCTTATATCAAGTTCCTTTCTTTGCTATTTAGAGGAGGTAGTAGTTTGTTTCAAACAGGTTAACACCTCAGTTAAAATAACAAAGAACTGAGGTGTTACATCACAACCACTGGCAGAAGTGTAATTACTCGTGACAAGTTGACATTGGCAGATTCCATTATAAATGCAGAAATAGGAACTTATAATGGAAAAATGTGACAATGTAACAACAGGGAATATGGTTTTTTAGACAAAATCACACAAGTGTAAGATTATTACTATATTATGGATACACTGATCATCAACTAAAGTCCACCCTTCTGTATCGCCCTGAAAACTTGTTTGTAATGTAATTGAGGAATCTCTCACCTTGCTAGTGGATTGGGGAATAATCTGGACAAAATTTTGTCCTACAGAACATATGCCGACTTAGTGAGAGAGTCACAGGAGACGAACAAAAGGTCGTTTGAAAAGATAGATTTTAAAAAAGGTTTAAAAAGATAGAAGAGCAGAGGCTGGGAATTCAATAGAATACAGCTGATGGAGCTGGGGAACTGTTTGCAAACTGATGTAAGATTGGAAAGACTAAGGGGTAAATGGGAATGGATATAGGCTGGAGGAAGTTACAGAAGTAAAACCGTGGATGGACTTGAAGATGAAGGTAAGTATTTATATTTATTGTCTTACAGGAGTAAAGGCAAATATCCTAAAAATTAAATTCCTGACTGAACCCCCCATTGCAACCCACTCACTTGTAGCTTTATCTGAGGCGGGTAGATGACTGAGTAGCCAATCTACTCCAAGGGGCCAGCTAGCAATTTTAATATAATAACAAGGCTCTTAGTCATTCAGAATTTTTGAAATTAACTATGGTCAGTGTTGTATATTCTATACCCCAGCACAATGCAGAGATAACACTAGTTTCTATGTGTGTAACAGGTTTAGTCAGTGTTTTAAAATGTCTACTCCATGCTTCAGCTCTAGCTTCCAGCTCTTTCTACAGCTTAGTTTACTTTTCTCTGAGTCCACTCCCAGACTTATTCAATCAATGTGAGAATCAATAGTAAATCGACTCACATAATCAAACACAGAACAATTGAACACCACAGTCTGCCAGGTTTCCCAAGCTCACATTGGGCAGTTTCATATACGTAAGGACTTGGTGGACCTAGGAGGTGAGTGTTAAAACGCTTACCTCCTGGACCCAGTGTGCCCGTCTGAGCAACCCTTACAGTGAGGATTCTGGACAGCATACCATACTTTCGGTGCTTAAAGGAGAAAAAGGTACTAGAAGAGTCATTGAAGGCTTGATGACAGCAGTTACTCCACTGGCAAGGGAATTTGGACAGGATAAGGGATAGACGTAAAACCAGCTGGGAATCTTTGGAGTAGGGGGATAGAATTTGCCATCAATAACCCAGGTTTCCTTTATGAACCGAATGTCAATAAATACATCCATGATAAGGTCACAGATAGTGAGCACCTTGTTTTACAAGGGGATGAATATTTTCAAGGGAAATACTAAGGAGGCATGGATGATCCGCTGGTGGTCTGAGATGTGGAAGATGCATTTGGGATGGGGAGGAGGTTATACAGGCTAACCCCTGAAGATTGAGCAAGATGAGGTGGAGGGCAGGGTGGAGGAGAGGTGGGCGGGGGGGAAGTGTTAAGTGAGAAGACAGCGTGGAGCAGGTGGGGAGGGCTAGAGAGGGTATATTGATTAATTGGGTGAGTAGTGCATAGGGAGAGAGATGGGGCAGTAATGGGAGTGAGAGGTTGGTAGTAAACTTCATATATGGCTCAGTGTCAAATTGCTTGATGACTTGACTGTGAAACAACTTGGGATGTTTTACTATGCTAAAGGTGCTATAGAGATGCAAGTTACTATTGCTGATGATGGATGGTTAAGGATAGGGGGCATGATGGGAGTAAGCAATGGGAAAGCATGAATGACTGGGGGAGTTATTTTCTCAACAACTTTATCCCAAATACAACCTGGAGGTGCTGGTGGCTTCTTTCCATGCAATATTACCCATCACCTCCTAATGGAAAGGGGGAGGGGGGGGGGGGAAACAGAGATTGAAGCAAGATGAAGAATAATGGGGAAGGGAAGGAACTGAAAGAATCAGAAGAGGTGTCACAGAGGCCGGGATTTTCCGGTTCCACCAGCTGCGGCATCGTCACAGGTGAGACGGGAAATTTGGAGAGCGGCCAAAAAGTCGATTGACTTTTGGCTGCTCTCCAAATATTCCCATCCCACCTGCGATGAAGCCACAGCTGGTGGAACCGGAAAATCCCACCCAGAGGAGTAAGAATGCAAAGACATCATAAGCAGCCATCAGAGTGATCCTATTCTCTGAATTGCTCTGTACAGTGACGCAGGACTTCAAAGAAGCTCTTTTGTTCTCTATGACAACAGAGGCGTTACCACGTTGAAGCCAATGGGATTTTATAGATAGGTTGTCATGTTCATAGGTTAATATTGTACAAAGTAGTTCCATCCTACAATGTAATCTTAGCAAGGAGGATTTTTGCCCTGCAGGTAATTAAAACAAGGAGATAATTGGACTCTGGATGGTAAAGGGTTATACTGCGCCTTTCATGAGCACAGTACATCCCAAAATGCATTATAGTCAGTTAAGTATCTTTGAATTGTAGACATGGTTCTAATGTAAGAAACTCAAAAGCTAATTTGCACATAGCAAGACCCCACAAACAACAAAGTGATAATGACCAGATAAATTTGTTCTTTGGTTGAGGGATAAAAGATTGGCCAGGACACTGAGGTGAACTTCCTTGCTGTTCTTTGAAAGGATGCCAGCTTTGAGGGCAGATGGGTCTCTGGTTTAACATGTCATCCGAAAGATGCGAAAGGCCTAATCTTTCCATTTTCTTAATCTCCATAGAGCTAAATGTATTTGCTCTTAAAGAATGTGTTGTTTTGCATGGTGTGATTCTATTGATTTCTTTTTTAATAGTGAGTGCTGATGAGAACATCAGAAGAATCTGGCTCCGAGGGATTATTGAGCCTGACAATGAGTGACTCATACAATACCTTGGGCCAAAACAATTTCTGATAATATTAATTCAGCTAGCTTTTAATGTGGCAGCTCAATAACTTCTCTAACTAAACTCCCCCTTGATGATTTTATTAGTGCTTGCTGCTTCAATAATAGAAAAGCAGAAATCACGCAGAAAAGAAAGATCAGAATTATCTGAATCCAAATGATTCACAACAGTTCTGACAGCATCTGCGGAGAGGAATCCAATTAATATTTCAAGTCCTTATGACTCTTCATCAGAACTAAGAAATATAGAAATGAGGTGGAATATAAGCTGGATGAAGCGGGGTGGGATAGGTAGAGCTGCTTAGAGGGCCAGTGATAGGTGGAGGCAAAGAAGAGATTGCCAAAGATGTCATAGACAAAAGGACAAAGGGGTGTTGATGGTGGTGATATTAGCTGAGGAATGTGCTAATGATGGCATTACAGGTAGAAAGCAGGATGAGCAAGTGACAGTTAGCCCTCGTGGGGGTGGGGTGGGGGGAAGGGATCGAAATAGGCTAAAAGGTTTGGCACCACCAAACACATCTTCCCTTCACCCCCTCTGGCGGCATTCCACGGAGATCGTTCCCTCTGAGACAACCTTGTCCACTCCTCCAGCACCCCCTACACCTCAACACCCTCCCACGGCACCACTTCATTCTTCATCTCATCCGACTACTCAACAAGAAACTTTGTCTCTTACTTTCAGGTGCAAAGAAATGCAAGCTCCAACAACTTATTGACATCAACGCCCATCCAGGACCCTTCACCCCTGCCCATCCCTCTGTCCCCATCCTGCCTTCCAATCCCAGCCCCAGCCGTGTATTCACCATATCCCCTGACCTTCGGCTCTCTGATGCTGAACATTCAGTGTTCAGCAAAGGACTTAGTTTCATACCCTTACACCCTCATCTCAACGAATTTTGGGCTCAGCATGATGCTGAACTCTTCTTCCGCCACCTTCGTCTCCGGGCTCACTTCTTTGGGCAGGAATCCTCTTCCCATTCAACGGATCCTTTTACCCACCTCCAATATTCTCCCTCCACCTGGACCCCTCCCTCTGGATTCTTACCTGCTCTTGATCTTTTCATTGAGAACTGTCAGTGTGACATCAGTCGTCTCAATTTCTCTGCTCCTCTCACACATTCTAACCTGTCTCTCTCTGAATTTGCTGCATTCCGTTCTCTCAGGTCCAACCCTGACATTGTCATCAAACCTGCTGACAACCTGCGGTTGTTGTCTGGCGCACTGACCTCTACCTCGCAGAGGTTGAGCGTCAACTCGCAGACACTTCCTCCTACCTCCCCCTGGACCATGAACCAACCACTGAACATCAAGCCATTGTTTCCAGGACTGTCACTGACCTCATCTCCTCTGGGGATCTTCCTTCCACAGCTTCCAACCACAGAGTCTCCCAAACTTGGATGGCCCACTTCTACCTCCTACCCAAAATCCACAAACAGGACTGTCCCGGCAGACCGATCATGTCAGCCTGTTCCTGCCCCACGGAATTCATATCTTGCTATCTTGACTCCATTCTCTATCCCCTTGTCCAGTCTCTTGCCACCTACATCCGCGATTCCTCTGACATCCTACATCATTCCCTGGCCCCAACCGCCTCCTCTTCACCATGAATGTCCAATCCCTCTACACCTCCATCCCCCACCGTGATGACCTGAGAGCTCTCCGCTTCTTCCTCGAACAGAGGCCTGAACAATCCCCATCCACCACTACTCTCCTCCATCTGGCTGAACTTGTTCTCACATTGAACAATTTTTCCTTAAACTCCTCTCACTTCCTCCAAATAAAAGGTGTGTCTATGGGTACCCGCATGGGCCCCAGCTATGCCTGTCTCTTTATGGGGTATGTGGAACATTCCTTGTTCCAGTCCTACTCAGGCCCCCTTCCACAACTCTTTCTCCAGTACATCATTGACTGCTTCGGTGCTGCTTCATGCTCTCATCTGGACCTGGAAAAATTTATTAATTTTGCTTCCAATTTCCACCTCTCCATCACTTTCACATGGTCCATCACTGACACTTCCCTTCCCTTCCTTGACCTCTCTGTCTTAATTTCTGGTGATAGACTGTCCACCAATATCCATTACAAGCCTACTGACTCCCACAGCTACCTCGACTACAGCTCCTCACACCCCGCTTCCTGTAAGGACTCCATCCCATTCTCTCAGTTCCTTCGCCTCCGTCGCATCTGTTCCGATGAAGCCACTTTCAAGAACAGTTCCTCTAACATGTCTTCCTTCTTCCTTAATCGAGGTTTTCCACCCATGGTGGCTGACAGGGCCCTCAACTGGTTCCAGCCCATCTCCCTCGCATCCACCCTCACACCTTCCTCTCCCTCCCAGAACCATGATAGGGTCCCCCTTGTCCTCACTTATCACCCCAACAGCCTCCGCATTCAAAGGATCATCCTCCACCATTTCTGCCAACTCCAGCATGATGCCACCACCAAACACATCTTCCCTTCACCCCCCCGGTGGCATTCCACAGGGATCATTCTCTCCGGGACACCCTGGTCCACTCCTCCATCACCCCCTTCCCCTCAACCCCCTCCCACGGTACCTTCCCATGCAACCGCAGAAGGTGCAGCAACACCTGCCCCTTTACTTCCTCTCTCCTCACCGTCCAAGGGCCCAAACACTTCTTTCAAGTGAAGCAACACTTCACTTGCATTTCCCTCAATTTAGCCTATTGCATTTGTTGCTCCCAATGCAGTCTCCTCTACATTGGAGAGACCAAACACAGACTGGGTGACCGCTTTGCGGAACACCTTCGGTCTGTTCGCAAGCATGACCCAGACCTTCCTGTCGCTTGCCATTTCAACACTCCACCCTCCTTTCTTGCCCAAATGTCCATCCCTGGTCTGCTGCAATGCTCCGGTGAAGCTCAACACAAACTGGAGGAACAGCACCTCATCTTCCGACTAGGTACTTTACAGCCTTCCGGACTCAATATTGAGTTCAGCAACCTTAGATCATGAACTCTCTCCTCCATCCCCACCCCTTTTCCCCCTTTATCCAATATTTATAATTTTTAATGTATATATTATATATATATTTTTATGTATATTTTTCTTTTTCCACCTATTTCCATTATTTTTAAATGTATTTCCATCCATTGTTTTATCTCCACCTTTTAGCCCATTTTTATCCCTTCCCCACACCCCACCCCCACTAGGGCTATCTGTCACTTGCTCGTCCTGCTTTCTACCCTTTTAATGTCACCATTAGCACATTCCTCAGCTAATATCATCACTGTCAAAACCACTTTGTCCTTTTGTCTATGACATCTTTGGCAATCTCTTCTTTGCCTCCACCTATCACTGGCCCTCTATCCAGCTCTACCTATCCCACCCCCCCTTCAACCAGCTTATACTCCACCTCATTTCTATATTTTTTAGTTCTGATGAAGAGTCATACGGACCTGAAACGTTAACTGTATTTCTTACTGCAGATGCTGTCAGGCCTGCTGAGTTTTTCCAGGTATTTTTGTTTTTTGTGTCAGACTTCCAGCATCTGCAGTATTTTGCTTTCATCTTTTTGATTCACAACAGTTTGATTTCTATATAGGAGTATGATGATGAACATCACTCACCAAAGGGTTATTTTCAGATGTAAGGAATATGCTACCTGGAAGTTTAGCTCTATTTTCTGGGCCGGACTTTAGTTGCATCAGGCTGTGGCTGGTGCTGAATGTGCTGGAGAAGCCAGGCAGTTCAGAGTTACCACAATATATGGCAGCCTCTGGGCAGAAGACATTCGTTTGCTGGGTGGGTGGGAGTGGATGGCTCAGGGAGATGGAGTGACACTGGAGTGGCTCTTCTTCTGGCCTCCACAAAAATGAAGAGGAACACAGTCTTTGGCCGGATTACCACTGAATGCTGGTCAGTACAGGCCCAGAGCATGGTTCGCCCAGGACAGTCCAAAAATGACAGTCAGGGCTTTTTGTCCATCATTTTAAGTTGACCTACAGCCTGACTCAGAGGGCTGCTCCCAGCTGCCTAGTGACAGGCCCAAGAATACAATGTCCCAACGATGGCCACATACCATTGCTCACAATTATTCGCATACTATTGCCCCAATTCCGCTAGGCCTGAAGATTCATTCTAATGTCTTCGCTTAAGTATGAAGAAGCCTACTTGGCCAAGATACAGGAGGGTCATCAGCAATCTAGAACTGGTGGGATGAACCAGTGTATTCAGAAGCAGAGACATGTTGGGGTAAGAGGATTACAAAATGTAGATAAATTTGACATCTACTGAACATTTGCTGATGTTAAATTTACTTGGCAAAGTGAATTTGATATAAAGTTCCAAGATCCACAATACACCCAATACTAAATTTATTTAATAGAAACTAGCCTAAATGCTTAATGTGCTCATATAAAATTCTTCTAGCTGCTATTTATTGAGGTGTTCTCCTATTTAAAATAAATGGGTCAATGTCTCTATTAAAATGTCAGTGGAAGAAATATTATGCAAATGTGTTTCTATCAATAACCATAATCTCCAACCTCCTTCCCCTCAAACAGTGACATGCCAAATCAACTTCGCAAGAGTCAACCTGTAAAAATGCCCTGTGCAACATTTCATTCAGACTTTCAATAGCATGCAGGAGCGTTACTCTTGCTTTCAACTGCTTCAAACGCATTGCGTAATATTGTACACCCTGTGTGGCCGGTTCTTTTCATGCACAAATATAAAAATGTACACCAGCCTTTTATTTTGTTGGAGTTCTGTGGAGCTCCGCAAATATTGCACAACATGGCTGCAAGCCTGTCCGTTATTTGCGGGTGAAAATCCAACAAGCTTTTGGGAAAACAGGTCCAGCACCTATCTTTTTCAGTCACACTTCTGCACGACGCACGATCATATTCAGTCTTACCACAGCTGCGGGCCAGGGAAAAGGTCAGCTAGACTTCGTTCATCAGCAGGTTTGTGATCTGTGCAGACTGAACACAAAAGGTTCATACCGTAACAACGGGTAGAACCTTTCTCGGAAATTATTTACTACCCGCACTGCTCAGGCTGTGGACATTGTAAATCTATTTTATTGTTATTATTGTGCGGTGAGTCACGCGTGATTAAACATTCCTACCGTAATTATATTTAATCAAACTCTTTGTTGTCAGCAATCTTTCAGAAAAATAATTCTCATTCACATTTCGTATGAGTCACACTGCTGCTGTTGTGCTCACTTCTCTCCTGTCTGATCCAGGAAAATGAAAAAAATAGTGAAGCTTCTATCACTCATGCATCGCACTCATGCTGCTAATAATGATTTTAATGACGCTCTGAGATGATTGAGGTGGTGAGTAGGCCCCCAGAGCCGGATCCTCTCCTGGGTGATCACAGTAGGTGAAGACAGGCCCTTGTTTTCTGTCATGGATGCTGCTTGGTGACAGCGAGTCACACGCAGCTCCATCTGACATTCAGAGCGCCCTCAAAGAGCATGTTGTCACAGCTGTAAACCTGTCATGGGGAAGGGGGTGGGTGTTGTGCCCTTTTGAAATAATAGATCTTGAGACCTGCTCGAGCTGTCCTCTGCATCAACCAGCATCATCGCTGTTATGGCCCAGGGGAACTAATTCCATTTGTACTTTGTAAGGTTTTGAAGCTGCCACTTTTGTGCAAAGAAGATGCATTGCCAAGAAAATGAAGAGGCTTATCTGGGCAATTCATTTCCAAGAAAATGCAGCAAAATAACCCCGAATGCTCCCGCCGACTAGAATTGGATACATTAGAGTGTGGGTGGCTCCAATTTAGATCCCTTTTTAATAGAAAAACACACATGCAGAAATTGAACTTGCAAGGCAGGCTCACTTTTAATTCTGTTGCTTCTGCATTTCATCTGCAGCTTGTAATGAAAGCAGAAAGGTGGAGTTCAGATTGTTGTTTTGAAACACTTTCCACTATAATTACTACCATTAAGATACAAATTGACTAAGATTGAAGCGTGAGGCAAAGACAACGTCCACCAAGGATATTGTGTGAATAAAGGGCAGCTGTTAACTGTGTCCAGGGAAATAATAGCAGAGGGGAATACGGAGGGAAAAAAAATACAAAATCTGCTGTGTGGAAAGAGAAAAATATATTCGGCTGGACTCTGAGGCAAATATTAACCTGACTAGTAAGTATGGAGGCAGAGATGGATTCAGAATCAGACAACTGAAATACAGGAAATGCAAACCCAAATGACACAGGCCAAAATTTTCCACCCCCCAGTGGTGTCACGCGTCACGATGAAAAGGACAAAAATAGGTTTTACGTTGTCATGACACCATTTGCGATCGTCCGCTCTGCCCATCACTAGTGGGCCGCATTTCCCACCATCCAACATCAGCAGCCTAACTTCAATGAATCTGCATCTCATCATCTTGCCTCATCGCTGGAATCATTACCCCCACTTCAAACTTACCACCCACGTCGGTGGGAAAACACACGCCGGCCCAGAACATGTCTGGCCGCATGTGACTTGCAGAAGTCGGGACTTACCCGTTAGGCCTTGCTCACATTGTGGACATACAAGGCGTAGAAGATGCTGGAGGCCTACAGCTACAGGTCCCTAGAGGAACACGTGCATGACTTGCTGGGCGGATTCTCATAGACATGGCTCTGCCGCAAAGCAGCTCATGGTAGGTGGGAGATCTCCGATGATGTCTCAGGTCTGCTTCGGAACATCACGGTCTTGGTGCTGCTATGGATGATCGGTGAGGAGGGGGTAGAAGAAGGTTTAGATTTGACTGGGAGAAGAAGGTGTACTGGGGGTTGGGGGGAGCTCGGGTGGAGGTGTTGGGGGATGAAGGTCTAGGTGTGAATGGGAGAGGCAGGTGTGCCATGGGTGGATGAGGCTGAGAGGAGGAACGCAGGTATCGGGGGGGTTAGGTTGCAGGAGCAGGAGTACAGGGGAAGGAGAGTGTAACAGGGAGAATGTGACAACTGAGGAAGTAGGTGTAAGGGGGTAGGAAGTGTAAAGGAAGTTCGGAGGTGAGAAGGAGTTTGGAGGAGGGATGGACTTTGGAGAGAGGGACCACGGAGGGGAGAAGGGGTCCAGGGGAGGAAAGAGTTCAGAGGGGGGGAAAAGTCCAGGGGGAGAAAGCAGTCCGGAGGCAGGGAGGAGCTTGGAGGGGGAAAAGGAGTTCGGAGGGGAAAAAGTGTTCAGAGAGGGGAAGAAGTCTAGGGGGGAGGAGGGATTAAGGTGGAGGAGGGTGTAAGGGTGAAGGAGGGAGAGAGGGGATTCCAGGTGAATGTGCAAGGGAGGGGTCTGTGGAGTCAATGACTGCCTCCTGGGGAGTGAACTGAGGGTGGGCATGTTAGGAGGGAATGGTGAGTATGAGAGGGGCAGGGCGAGCTGGAAGGGTGGGAGGCTGAGGGTACAACAGTAGCAGTAGAAGAGACAGCGAGGGTGGTTGGTGAGGACTTGGAGACTGGCATGGACCCTGGGCACGAGAAGGAGGAGGTCCAGGAGGTCATTGTGGATTGGGGCCGGGATTCTCAGGAAGGGAAGGAACATGCACGTTCACCTGGGTATCCTGAAAGGAAAAGGGTTTGGGTCGGGAGGTGACGGTGGGGAGGTGGAAGCTGATGCCATAGTGATGGGGGAAAGGACATGGGTGATTGAGGAGGGGAAAGGATGGGGGAGTTGAGAAGAAACTTAATGGCTACCATAACTGTTGAAATCGAAAGTGAGGGGAGCCTCATGTTGAACAGGAACAGACGTTACATGGGAATGCAATCAGTGGGTGGGCGGAGATGTAGGTCAGCTCAGATGGACAACTGGAAGAGAACCCCAGCAGGCAGCATTGAAAATGCTCAGGACATTGAGATGAGTCTGGTGGAGGAAGGCTCCATGTGTGTGTGTGGAGAGAGCTTGCAAGAGGCTCAAAAAGGCCCTGCCAAACACACACTTCTTCCTCCAGATTCACTTATGGTCCGGCTGCCTGTAGCTGAACTGCTGGTGGGGGGAATGCAGGGGGAGGACTCGCAAAGCCTGGAAATGAAGCTGAAAGACACCATTACACATGATTCAGTGAAAATGAATATATTTTCAGATTACAAAGTGACAAAATGTGTTCACCCATGCAACCACTTGTGATCAGAAATTCCTAACTTTTCAAGGTCTAAGTGCTGCCCTGACATCCACAGAAGGGGTGGACACAGCCTGTACAATGGTTGGCCCTATTGCCTCTGATGACTTTGGCATGCATCCTCGGGAGAGCCTTAAGGGTCCCGACTTGCTTTGGCTGTCCTCCCTTGGGCCAGCAGCTCCCTCTGTGGTGACAGAGGATGAGGTTGAGGGTTTCACAGGCAATGGGGACTTGGAGGGAGAGGACAACCTCTGAGATTCCAGAGTGGATGACCGAGGGCTGCCCTACTGCCGTTTCCCCTCCCTTAAGGTGCCCTGGCGCCCTGGCCTAACTTCTTGAGGGGAAGGAGCACCTGGAGGGATGCCAAGGGGTGCAGGGCCAGCAGGTAGCCCTTGGCATTAGGGCACAGAAGATGCCACTATCCTGCTGCCAGGGTTTACAGGCAGTGATGCAGCTACCTCAATATGTCCGAGGTGCAATGCCGAAGGAGGATCCGCCTCTCAAGGGAGAGTGTGACCTCCATTTGTCAGATGATTGGGCTTGAGATCAGCTCCGACTGTGTGGGTGGACACACCATGCCAATGGCTCTGAAGGTCACAGTGACCCTCAACTTCTATACCTCTGGATCTTTCCAGGGGTCAGTGGGGGATCTGTGTGGAGTGTCCCAATTAGCTGACCTCAGTTACATCAAGCTGGTCACAGAAGCTCTGTTGAGGCGGATAATGACATTTATTCATTTCCTTAAGGATGAGGGCAGCCAGGCTGAGTGAGCCAGAGGCTTTGCAACGATTGCTGAGTTCCCTGTGTCCAGGGTGCTATAGACTGTACACATGTGGCCAGCAAGGCACCAGCAGGTCAGCCGGGTGCCTTCATCAACAGGAAGGGCTTCCACTCGATTAACGTCCAGAAAGTGTGTGACCACAAGACACAGATTCTGCAAGTCTGTGCAAGGTACCCAGGCAGCTCCCATGATGCTTATATCCTGAGACCCTCCCAGGTGCCGAGGCTCTTCAGTGCTCCAGCCCAGCTGGATGGATGGCTGCTGGGTGACAAGGGCTATCCATTGAAATGGTGGCTCATGACACTGCTCCGCACTCAAGAGCAGAGGCAGAGAAGCAAAACAATATGAATTATGCCTCCACAAGTGTGGTACTGGAAAGGACTATAGGTCTTCTGAAGATGTGCTTCTGATGCCTGGACTGTTCAGGAGGAGCAGTACAATTCGCCCCCCAGAGTGGGTGTCACTGATTGTGGTTGCATGCTGTGCTCTCCACAATCTAGCATTGGCAAGGGGGGACCCACTGGAGGAAAAGGATCTTGAGGAAGCTCCACAGGCCGAAGAGGATGAATCCAGTCATGAGTCAGAAGAGGAGCATGATGAGGGGAATGCTGAGAGTATGGAGGCAGCCTCTGTATCCTTCAGGGAGGCAGGGACACTGGGGAAGCCTTGATCCAATGCTCCTTCAGCTAGGCTGCCAAAGATACCCTTCTACCTCATGCCAGAACAGCTGCCTAGGGTGCCCTGAGAGGAGCCCGTAGAGACTACAAGCAGGTTGTGCACCAACATGAGGTCGCTCTGGACCTCCCTGCTCACCACTGATGGATGGGCACTGAGCTGGGTTACTGGGTGCCTCACCCATCTCCCACACAGACGCTGACCATCAGAGGTCATTGCCTGTGTGAGGGCTTGCAGGACCGAGTGCAACCCCAGGAACCTCTGAGTCATCACTCTCTCAATGGAGGAGGCAGTGCGCTTGGCCATGAGGGTCAACGCAGTTCTTACGCTCTGCATGGACTCTTCCCAACATGGACCAAGACACGCAGGCCATCATGCATCTCCGCCAGATCCTCCCGCATATCTAGCTGGACATCCAGCATCTGCTGCCTAATGGACATCCCCAGAAGCTCATCATCTGCCTTCGACTCAGCATCGTCCTGGTCTCCAGCAGTCCTCTAGACACAAGAATGTTTGCACCATCCGACATTCTCATCTCTGCGCACTGCACTCTTACCTTAGTCAGAGACCCCTGCCTCTCCACGACTAGCCAAACGAGGTGGCAGCTCTCCAGCTCCAAAACGTCCAGTTCAAACCTCATCATGATTAAGAGGTTTGGGGGGCCTCCATCTCTCCTTGACCTCTCTATGTTGTCATGGCTCCTCTTTTCCTGAAAGGACCGAGGAACATTGATTAGCTCACTCTCTACCTGCAGCACCTTTGCAGCCTGGCCAACCCCAGCTGAGGACCACCTCACAGGGCACATCCCAGTCATGGCCCTCGAGCCGCAAGGCACTCAGTCTAAGCAGCCAAGGCTCACCCCCTTGGCCAGCTCTGGCATCATTGGCAGTTGGCACTCAGACTCTAACACTCCTGAGGTCCACGGCGGGCTGGCCAGCCCTTAACACTTCTCCACACTGATCTAAGCCAACACGGTACTCACCCTTGCCAAGGCCTTTGAACCTCTTGTGGCATTGCACCCATGTGTGCCTCACGACACTGTGGCTGCTGACCTCGGCTGCTACCTCCTCCCAAGTTTTCTTAATCTGATGCGGTGGCCTCCTCTTGCCATCCCTGGGAACGAGAGTGTCCCACCTGACACCCACCTCCTCCGCGAGGACCACGAGGCACTCGTCCGAAAAAAAGGGGTGGGGGAGGGGGAGGGGGCCAAGTGCCCACCATCCTGATGACTCCAGCCGCTGTTGAGGCCATTCCTCCAGTCTCCAGACTGCAGAGTATGATCCTCCCCGGGCAGCCTTCAGGGAGCTGTCTCTGCCATTTTTAAGCCGCCTGGTGGTTCACCATTGGACCCGGTGCCTGACAGGCCCCCTCCCAGCCCTTCTCAACCAATAGAAAGACGAGTTTCATGCTGGGCGGGCCTTAATTGGCAAGCCGGCGTGAAATCACGGTTGTGGGCTGATTGCGGTTGGGGGCATGTTTCTCGACCACTCCCAGGCCCACCCACCGCATACACCCACCAAGGGAAAGATTCAGGCCAAAAACTTGCATATGGGGCCTTTAACATAGTGAAGCTGCCCAAGGTGCTTCTCAGGAGCGACATCAGGAAAGTTTGATACTGAATCGCCTAAGGAGATATTAGGACAGTTGACGTTGGTTTTATAGAGTGCCTTAAAGGAGGAGAGAAACATAGAGAGGTGGAAAGGTTTAGGTAGAGAAATCCAAAGGTGTATGGCCTCAGCAGCTGAAAGCACAGCTGCCAGTGGTGGAGCGATCAAATCGCAGATTGTCAAGAGGCCAGAATTATAGGGCTGGAGGAGGTTACAGGGATAGGGAGGGGCAAGACCCAACGAAAGTTGAAAACATGAATGAAAGTATCAAAACTGAAGCGTTTCCAGACCAGGAGCCTAGAGCTAATGGTCGCGGTTTGAAAATAAGCGATTGCCCGTTTAAGATGGAGATGAGGAAAGATAGTTTCTGTCAGAGGAACGTGAATTTTTGGGGTACACTTCCTCAAAAGGCAGCGGAAGCAGGGTCTTTGAATATCTTTAAGGCAGAGGCAGATAGATTCTTGATAAGCAAGAGGGAAAAAGGCTATCGGGGGTAGGCTGGAGTATGGAGCTAAGGCTACAATCAGATCAGCCATGGTCTTATTGAATGGTGAAGCAGGCTTGGGGGGGGGTGCTGAGTGGCCTACTCCTGCTCCTAACTCATATGTTCATATGTGTGTTCAATGTAGGTCAGCGAACACAAGGGAGTTGGGTGGAAGGCACATGGTGCAAATTAGGATATTGGCAGCAGAGATTTGAATGGGCTCAAGTTTGTGGAGGGTGGAAGATGACTGGTTGGCCAGGTCTGTGTTGGAATAGTCAAATTTAGAGATACGGATGAGTGTTGCAGCAGCTTGTGAATAAGACCTACAGTTCGCCAACATTAGATGTGTAATTTTATGAAGGAACACAGTATCTATTATTCCTTCCATCCTGTTACAGAAATGCCAGAGTGGCTTCATGTAATTGGATAACAGTTTCCTTTCCACATCAGCACTAGCTTCTGTTTTCTTCTGTCATTCACCAAGAGCCAACTTCAATGAAATCTTTACAGGGTGAAGTCATGCCAAGTAAAGGCTTGTCCGATTCATAACTTTTAAAATATGAACTTTACCCAGTGTGGAACCTTTTGGAACTGACTTTTTTTTTTAAATGGGCAAAAAGGGCTGCAAAAGCTGGCCACTGAAGGTCATCTGACCTGATCTGTAAATTCTGAAATTGCTACAGTCTCACAAGCACAAAAAGATACATTTCCAGGCTAAGAGGAGTCAACCACCCATATCCTGAGACCATTCAAAAGTCATTCTGAATTGAATGGGTCTTTCTGAAACAATGAGAGTGATTGCCTTAAACGCCCCTCCACACCCCCTCCCCCACCACCACCACCACCATCACCACCCCACCTCCCACCCCCCTCAGGATTAATGTCCTCAAACAATAAACCAGGTTGTGGCTAACCCACTCAGGACCAACGCCATGTTTGGAAAAGGGAACCGTAGGATGGAACTTGGTAGGGCAGCCATGTTGCTCTCCATTTAAACCTTTAAGGATTGTCAGCAGCAGGAGAAAGGGCAGTAACATGTATGCCTTAAGAACCATAGTCTGTAATGTTGTAAGGTCTCCAAGCTTGTTTCTTTTCAGGTCCACCAATACAGCAAACTGTCTTCCTGGAATGAGGCTACAGGCAACTAATTTTGTGACCTGCAGAAAGTCCATCTCTTTGAGAGAATTCTGAAAACACTTTGGAACAGAACTTTGGCTGCTGAACTGACCTAAACTACACTTCAGGAGTGATAACGTCTTTTCTTCATCAGACCTGAAATGCATGTTTCCCAGAACAGGGTAATCATCTGAATTATGAACTATTCCTTTTGTTTATAACTTGTAGAAGTGCGCTATTCTCTTCAACTGTACTTTCCTTGAGTGTGTATGTGTGTGTGACTGTGTGAGTGAGTGCCATAGCATTAGATTCTTGGTTGAGCGCATTAGTACACAATCCGCTTGATTTAAACTCATGAAAAGCTTGCTGCTGATTACTGAAACTACCCAGACACGCAGGTTAAGAAACACTCACATCTTCCTTTCAAAAGCTTGCTGGTTATGGACTGTGGGGAAGAGAACAGGGATTTGAATAGTTCTCTCTCACCCTGTCTGCAACAGACAATTCATTGTTCGATAATTCAGAGATATTTAGTTGTCACCTGTTCTTTTCTCCCCATTCAGTTTTGAAAATATCCAAAATTTAGCAATCGTTCAGAAAACTCAACACACCCAGAGTTTCCAGACAAGCAGAAGCAAACTACACCTTGTAAGGATATTGTCACTCCCTCACGCATGTGTCACATATGGAAGAAGAATTCATTGTGAGAATGCATAGAGTGGATAAGTTAAAGTCCAATCAATTGTATTGATGCCTTGATGGCTGAAAGTGTGCTTAATTATTTAATAGAGCAATCTCCATAAGTAGACTCCAAGACACTCCCAGACCCTGTAAATTGTTGTCACAGCAACTCGGAAGCAGAATTCAGCAGCTTCATTTGGATTCGTGACATCAGTGGCACTTTTTGAAAGAAGCTGATACACACAGACGCAAAAAATAAAACCCAGAGCTTATTTTACATCAGCAGTCTAACTCTGTATAAATGCAGTATTTACTCAGGATCTAATTCTGATAAATGTGTGCCCTCTGGTTTCTATAATGGGATGGAAAATGACTCAGAAAGGCTGATTCATAAATTATAATGCTTTATATTAGACCAAAAATTGCATTCTTATTTGAAGGTACAGGTAAATAACAAGCATTGTAATTTAAGACTATCACAAATATTTTGGCCATAAGTATTTGTCTATTTTAAGCAGACTATGAGAGAGAAAATGATCTTAGTGTTGCTTTTTTGGCTTCTGATGACTCAGTGGTGGTAATTTTGACTTTGTGAGATAGTACAGAAGGCTGGTAGTGTTTTGCATTGTTACACAAAGTCAGGATTATATCCAGTCAGTGCTGCGGATCGGGAGTGTCGAAGGTTCAATTTCTGGTCTGTTCTTATTTAGCTGACCTCAGTCTCGGTGGGGAGACAGATGCTCCAGTTGGCCTCAGGCTTCTACAGTTTGTGAGAAGGAATCTAGTCAGTGGCCCTGTTTCTGTCTATTATCCAGTGATCCTGCTGGATCAACAAGACATCCGATGAGGACCAGATGTGCTCAGCTGTGACAGCCTCTGTGACTGATGAACCTGCCGCTATTCAATAATATCCATTTTTGCAAGGTACCAGAGGATAACCTGTATCCATAGAAACATAGCCATTCAAAGAGTCAATGTCGGCAAACACAGAGAAGTGGCAAGAACATTGGGGAAACACATGATTATACATCATTCTTCTGCTCGCTCCCACTCCAAGGCTATATGATTGAGCTGTGTTGTTTATGATACCATGCTGGGATGATGAAGGTGTTGTCCTATGAGGAAAGGTTGGACAGGTTGGGCTTGTATCCACTGCAATTTAGAAGAATGAGAGGTGATTTTATTGAAACATATAAGATACTGAGGGGATTTGACAGAGCCAATGCTGAGAGACTGTTTTCCTTTAGGGGAGAGACTAGAACTGGGTTTAAAAATAAGGGGTCTCCCATTTAAGCCAGTGATGAGTTTTTTTTCTCTCAGAGGGTTGTTAGCCTGCAGAATTCTCTTCCCCAGAGAGCAGTGGAGGCAGGTTCATTGACTATTTCAAAGACTTAGATAGATTCTTGATTGACAAGGGAGTCAAAGGGAATAGGGGAGTAGACAGGAAAATAGAGTAGAGGTCACAATCAGATCAGCCATTATCTTATAAAATGGTGGAGCAAAAGGCCTACTCCTGCTCCTAATTCATAGGTTCGTATATGCGTATGTTTGTATGCATCATTGCACACTACCAAATGCACAGTGTAGGAGGGGATGCTGTCCATTTACTCATTCTTTGCTTAAAGCCCCCATAACCAGAAGGACATAGCAATAACACAGACGCTCAAAATCTGCCAGTATCCATGCATTAACTATGATGGATGGAAAATCATGGGATGTGCCCAGGCAGTTTTCCTGATATGAACTCCCAGCGACTGAGGCCAAGTGCCAAGCAGAAAACTGTAGCCAAACATCGCCAACCTCTATGTCACACAAAATAGGCAACACAATGTCTTTGTGGAATAAATTTGTGGTAATTTGATACTTTAATTTTTTTTTGTATGCCAGGCAATATAACAAAAAGCTGCAACCAGAGGCAGTGCAAGCAGCTGAATTTGACCACGGTCCTTGTTGGGAGCTCAGAAGGACTTCTACTGGGCTGCCCAAAGGCAAGCTGGAAATCCCACACTCTAATAATTCTGGTTCCGAAAATGATAGTAAACTCAGCATTTGAACTGCGGCATACAAATGTCCGGCAATGATAGAAAGTCTATGAAAGAAGGCCACAGGCAAGAGAAACGCTGTGTGAAATCTTTCTACTCCTACCCTGTGTGGATGTTGTGGATTGACAGAACCTGGCGAGCTGCAACTCATATGCTCTTGACATATATATGTGGATGAATGTTAACGCTTCTGATGCCATCTGAAGCTTTACTCCTAATTAACATGGAAAATTTAAGTCAATAAAGTGAAGAAAAGGTTAAGAAAGAACTTGGATTAATATTGCACCTTTTCACATCCTCAGACTGGCACATTGCAGGCAATAGCTTACCTTTGAAATTTAGCCACTGTTACTATTAATTAAACATCGCCATCAGTTTGCACACAGTAAGATTCAATAAATAGCAAATTAAAGATTGACCAGAAAATCTGTTTTTGGTAGTGTAGGTTGAGGGAATAAGATTAGCCAAGCTACCAGAAGAACCCCCCCACTCTTTTCTGATTGATACCATGAGGTATTTTGTATTCACTTGGGATGGTAGATGTGCCCTCAGTTTAATGTCTTCACTGAAAGAAGAGAGTCTCTGACAATGCAGCATTCCCTCATTACTGCACTTGCGTATCAGCCTAGATTATGCGCTAAGAATTCTTGTGTGTTATGATGCAGCTGATGGTAAATGCTGAGTTATTCGAATCCCAAAAGGAAACTTGAAACAACTGCCACAGCTTGTTTTGGAATTTGTATAAATTTCGAGATGCGCGCCTTAAATTCAATAGTAATAAGACCACCAAGTCTTATAGGTTTTACAAAATTAGATTTACATTTATTATTAAAAGAAATGATTTTTAAATACATCCATAGATCTACAAATTGCTACTATGATAACTTCTAAATCCCCTAATCAATCTAACTCCCAGTTACACTTTCGTTAAGGCAACAGAAAGACGCATAGATTTTAAAAGATTCAGACAAAGAAACATGATACCCTGAGCAAGTCAAATTCCAAATGAGTTTTTTTTAACTTTAGTCCTTTGAAGACAGCAGCTTGAGGCTTAGATGCTGTAGGCTTTTCATTTGTAAGATCTTAAAATGCCTTCCCTTATATATAGCCTTTGCTCCTTTATACATATTTTCCCCTTTGAATGCAAATACCTATTGTTTCACTATGTCTCAGGACTTTATCTTCCTGATAATAAAACCCTCTCATAGCACTAAGTTTTACCAGTAATCTTTGGGAAAAATAAACACACTGTTTCTAAACTTCACCTAGTTAGGTGACACATTTCACTCTCCTTTGAAAACAATCTAGTCTGGTTTATTTCAAAAGGCAAATGTTCCCTTGACACCTTATGTTTCTAAACTTCCCCATGTTTATCTAATTAACATTTCAAACCTAACTTCTCTTCTTAGATCAAAGCACCCAGACTAATTAAATTAAGTCACACAGACACACACACACACACACACACACACACACAAACACACACACATGCATAGACACATCCCGCTGTTACTCTGTTTGAAAATAAATTTCAATAATATTATGAGAATTATTATATCTTCCTGACATTGTCCAATGGTCTGATCCAACCCTGGGCTGAGCTTCCGATCTCACATCCAGTCCACCATAAGTCAGTGAAGTTCCACCTATCACATTGCAGCCACTGAGGTGGCATTCCGTAGAAGTGCTAATAACAATCAAAAGCACCTGCAAGGCAGTCACTATAAGGAACATGCAAGGGTAAATTGTTCATTTCTGTTTATGGGTGGAATTTTCCCAGAATTGCGCTAAGTGCAGTAGCAGGCGGGTAGTAGGTGTGTCCTACCGGCCGACGAAAATGGCAGGTTTTCACGTCGCATCAACCCGAGCCCATCTCACTATATATTCGTTCAGTTTCCATGACGGGCGGACTCTCATTCACTCGCCTGCCATCACCCCCTCTGCTACATCACGCTGGCCGCCATCTTTAAAAGGCAGCCACCAGCAAAGCGCTCATCACTGCCAGCTCACCACCGCTGCCCGGAAGACATGGCCAGCAAAGGAAAAAAGACTGAATCCCACCCTGCCCCACTGCCCCCCCCCCCCCCCCCCCCCCCCCCCCCCCCCCCACTTCAACGACGGGCCCCTCGAGCGACTGCTGGATGCTGGGGAGGCCCGCCAGGATATGCTCTACCCCTGCTTTGGCCCCAGGGTGGGCAGCGAAGTCACCAACCCAACATGGTGGCAGTGGTGGTCAGTGCAAACACCCTGCAGAGGAGGGCAGCCGCCCAGTGCCGCAAAAGGATGAATAATCTCCTCTGTTCCTCCAGGATAAGTCACTCTTTTCATCACTCCCAACTCACACACTCACAAACTCAGCACACACCCACAAGGCCCTCACTCACTGCCAGTGCAAGAGACATCACCATTCATTCTCTCACACACACTGTCGTTGTTCTCATCCCATCCATGGCACCACCCACCACCCACACAGGAGCCTGGCTTATTTATCATCTGGCCTGGCAGATGTCCTGATACACTCTCCCCATCTCTATCCATGCAGGGAAAACTGGCATGTAACAGGAGGAGAAGGTCACAGACAGGTGGAGGGATGCTGGAGATCAAAGTTTTGACAGAATTCGAAAACAGAACCATCCAGCTGGCCAATGATGACCAGGACTGGTCTTGCGCTGGCGGTGAACTCGGTGCTGCTCTACCAAGTGAAGATCCATCAGACAACCATGCTGTGAGTGATGTGTCCTCTTTCACAGGTCACTGCCATACACTAATTATCTCCCCTTGCTTTTGCAGGCACATCTGCCAAATAGAGTCCATGACCCAGGGCCTCCAATCAAGCTGTGAGGAAAGCTCTGAAGAGGAATCTGGAGGCATCTTCCCTGAAGTCCTATCACAGCGCTCGCCCACACCCTCCACCAGCACAGATTCACACACCTCGGTGGGACCCAGCTTTAGAGTAGTCTCAGGATCCCATTCTGGTAAACACATCGCACTTTCTGATCCACAGCAAGCGGAGGCAGAGACTTCCCAGGTCCCCAGCACTTGGAGGACTGCTGGAGGCCAGAACCTTGCTGAGTCTGAGTCAGATGATGAGCCCCTGGACTTGACCATGTCACAGTTGCTGGAGCTGCAAAGGCAAAGCTCTGGAACATCAGGAAGGGATGTTCGTTACACTCCTCAGATTGCAAGGCACGATGGAGGAGTCCATCCATCTTCAGGCTGAGGTGATAGCGCTGGCACTGCAACACACCGAGGTCAACACTGGCAGGGTGGCGGCCGCCATTGAGACCTTAGTCTAGAACATCACTCTTGCACTGCTGCGCGGGCTTAACTCCGTGGCTGATGCCATAGTTGGCCTCCAACAGCGTGTATGCAAGAGGGGTGCAGGGCAGCTCGATGTCACTCAGGCTATCCCTTTTGCCTACATTCAGCCAGAGGCCCTTGGGCACTCATTGGAAGGAGGATCAGCAGGTGCACATCTGGGGTCATCCACCCAGGTGACTCTGGGAGTGACTGAACCATCCGAATCCCCTCTTCCTGTGACCTCAGCAGCTCCAGCCACACTGCAGTTCCCTGAAAGCAGGCCAAGGCCCACCAAGTCTCGGCCCTCCAGAGGATGCCCGCCAAAGTCATCACAGTCAGCAGACTGCCTGCACTTCTGCTGTGGATGTCCGGGGAGTACCAACACATGGTGGCAAGGTTTGGAAAGTTAGGTAAAAGTGGTTACACAGCCTTGGCATGGGTATTGATCACTTTTACATGCTGTTCACTATTGTCAATAAACTCCTAAGAATGTCTCCCTGCCTATGGCTCCTTGTTCTGATGAGCAGTGTTCGTGTCACACAGATGTGGAACCTTTCTACACAAGATAAAGGCAGGTGTCTCAGTCCAGAGCCTCTTCCCTGTGCTCTGTGCTGCCTTCAGACCACAGTGATGGTCCAGCCTCACACTCCCTGGAAACATTACTGATGCCTGTACCTCGGCGGTGCTAATCGTTGCTGCCAGAATGTAGTGGGCAGGCGTCACGCAGAGTTCTCTCATACTCTCTGTGTGCTCTCAGCACCTTTTAGGTGGGGCTGGCCCCCATCACACCAGCAACTGCGACTAGCGATGCTGTGCACCAGCTCCTGAAGGGCTCAGGTGCTGAAGATGGACACAACATCAGGTGCGTCTAAAGTTTCTTGGCTGCATCTCTATGATATGACCCTAATCATGGAATGCAAGGGAACTGCCCTCGGCCAGACAGGAGTCAAGCATTCTCAGAGGCTATGTGAAGATCTATTGAGTGTCCTCACTGCATGTTGTCATTATCCTCCTGTGACCAAGTGATTATTAGGGCCTCCAATGCATCTCCACAACAGGAGCATTCTCACAGATGGTATTGGTGCTGCCATAAGCCAGACTGGAGTCAAGCTTCCACAACTGTGATGTGAGGATCTATGGTGTCTCCTCACTGCAAGTCATCATTATCCACTACAAATCTGGCAGCTATGAGGGCCTCCCGAGTGCACCTGTCTCATTAAGCCAGTGCAAAAGCCTCATCCTCGTCATCATCACCACCGATGACCCCCTCACCCTCATTCCCAAGTGTCTCCTCATTGGAGGAGATGTGCAGCTCCTCCATCTCCTCCTCAGCCAGCTCACCTCCCTGTTGCAGGGCCAGTTTGTAAAGGGCGCAGCAGATGACAATGATGTGTGACACCCTCTGTGGACTGTATTGCAAGGCTCCACCAGACTAGTCCAGGCTCTGGAACCTCATCTTCAGCATCCCGATGGTCTGCTCCACCTAGTTGCGAACTGCAGCATGAGCCTCATTATAGCGTCGCTCTGCTGCAGTCTGAGGCCACTGCACGGGTGTCATCAGCCACGGCCTCTGTGGGTAGCCCTTGTCCCCAAAGAGCCAACCCTGCAGCTTCTGTGGACCCAGGAAGTCTCCAGGAATCTGCGAGTGACTCAGGATATAGGCATCGTGCACACTCCCTGGAAACCGTGCGCACACCTGCAGGATGTGTTTCTGGTGGTCGCACACCAGCTGCACATTCAGTGAGTGAAAGCTCTTGCGGTTGATGAAGTCCACTGTGTGCAGCGACAGAGATCTGAGCACCACATGAGTGCTGTCAATCACACCCTGCACCTGTGGGAATCCCAAGATCAGGGCAAATTCAATGGCCCTGGCATCCTGGCTGTTCCGGTCCCGGACAAAATGCACAAAGTTGTGTGCCATGGAGAAGATGGCATCCATGACCTCATGGATGTATGTGTGGGTGGCAGATTGTGAAACCCCACAGAGGTCACCTGTGGAGCCTTGAAAGGAGCCACTGGCACAGAAATTGAGCACCGCAGTCACTTTCACAGCCACTGGCACTGGATGCCCTTCATGTCCCCTTGGCGCCAAGTCCTGCACTAAGTGGCAGATGTGAGACACCAGGTCCCTAGACATGCCCAGTCACCGGTGACACTGGTTTTCAGTCATCTGCAGGAATGGCAGGCGGTGTCTATAGGCCCTGGGTGTCATTAGGCACTGACCAGCCATGGCTCACTGTCGCTCCTGGGCAGTGTGTGCAGGAGCCCCTGATGCCCCTTCTTCATGAGATTGCTGCTCCTGCCTTTGCGCAGCCAGGAGCCTCAGTCTCTCTCTCCTCAGTATTCTACAGTCTCTGTAGGCTATCAGGCAGACAGCTAGGTCACCAGGATCCATGATTCTGACGTAGTCCTCCTGCAGCATGAAAGAGATGACCCTCGGATGGCCAGAGATGAGTGCGCTGCATGGCTGCCCTGTCAACCTGCGACATGGGGGATACGGGTTCATACCAGGATGGTGAGATTGCAAGGGGCTGTGAGCACCTTCAGAAGTGACTGCTACATAGCCAGCATTGACAAGGAGATTGTACAATGTGTGCAGTCCAAACTGCTCCACGGTCCAGTAAGACTCGAAGTCTGTGCTGGGGCCGGGGTGGGGGGAGGGGGTAAGCTATGGAGCACTTGGTGGCCCTTTGATGCCTCTGCATTGATTGCCTGGGCCCGAGCACAACCCCAATCATATCACTGAGGCCGCGCCTGATTTGTCTCAGTTGCAGAGGCATGGTCAGTCTATACAGGTGTCCCTAATGCGTGGCTGCTTCAGTCACATCGTTTGCCTGTGCATGGGATGCAAAACCAGGCCAGCACTTGACCTCCCCGCTATCACTGCCAATGCTCACCTCCAAGGTTGGCCAGCACTTACCCGAAGGTGACAGTGTAGTGGTATTGTCACTGGACTAGTAATCCAGAGACCCAGGGTAATGCTCTGGGGACCAGGGTTCAAATCTTACCACAGCAGATGGTGGAATTTGAATTCAATAAAAATCTTGAATTAAAAGTCTAATGGTGACCATGAAACTATTGTCGATTGGTGTAAAAACCCATCTGGTTCACCAATGCCCTTTAGGGAAGGAAATTTGTCGTCCTTACCTGACCTGATCTGGCCTACAAGTGACTCCAGACCAACAGCAATGTGGTTGACTCTGAAATGGCTGAACAAGCCACTCAGTTGTAACAAACCGCTACAAAGACACAAAAAAGGAATGAAACTGGACGGACCACCTGGCATTGGCCTAGGCACCGGAAACGACAATGGCAATCACAGCCCTGTCAACCCTGAGAAGTCTTTCTTAATAACATCTAGGGGCCAGTGCAAAAATTGGGAGACTAGACTAGTCAAGCAATAGCCTGATATAGTCATCCTCACAGAATCATACCTTACAAATAATGTCCCAGATTCCACCACCGGCAGGACAGACCCAGCAGAGGCGGCAGCACCGTGGTATACAGTCGGGAGGGAGTTGCCCTGGGAGTCCTCAACATTGACTCCAGACTCCATGAAGTCTCATGGCATCAGATCAAACATGGACAAGGAAACCTCCTGCTGATTACCACGTACTGCCCTCCCTCAGCTGATGAATCAGTGCTCCTCCATGTTGAGCATCACACTTGGAGGAAGCACTGAGGTGGCAAGGGCACAGACTGTTCTCTGGATGGGGGACTTCAATATCAATCACCAAGAGTGGCTCGGTAGCACCACTACCTACCAAGCTAGCCGAGTCCTGAATGACATAGCTGTTAGGCTGGGTCAGTGGCAGGTAGTGAGGGAACCAACAAAAGGGAAAAACATCCTTGACCTCATCCTCACCAACCTGCCAGCCTCAGATACATCTGTCCATGACAGTATCAGTAGGAGTGATCACTGCACAGTCATTGTGTAGATGAAGTCCCACTGTCACATTGAGGATACTCTCCATTGTGTTGTGTGGCACTACCGCCGTGCTAAATGGGATAGATTTTGAACAGATCTAGCAACTCAAGACTGGGCATCTATGAGGCACTGTGGGCCATCAGCAGCAGCAGAATTGTACTTGAACACAATCTGTAACCTCATGGCCCGGCATATCCCCCACTCTACCATTACCATCAGCAAGGGGATCAACCCTGGTTCAATGAAGAGTACAGGAGGGCTTACCAGGAGCAGCACCAGGCATACCTAAATATGAGGAGTCAACCTGGTGAAGCTATAAAACACGACTACTTTCGTGCCAAACAGCATAAGCAGCAAGTGATGGACAGATCTAAGGTCTGCAGTCCTGCCATATCCACTCATGAATGGTGGTGGGCAATTAAACAACTCACTGGAGGAGGAGGCTCCACAAATATCCCCATCCTCAATGATGGAGGAGCCCAGAACAGCAGTGCAAAAGATAAGGCTGAAGGATTTGCAAAAATCTTCAGCCAGAAGTGCCGAGTGGATGATCCATCTCGGCCTACTCCGGAGGTCCCTAGCATCACAGATGCCAGTATTCAGCCAATTTAATTCACTCCACATGATATCAAGAAACAACTGAAGGCACTGGATACCGCAAAGGCTATGGGCCCTGACAACATTCCGGCAATAGTATTGAAGAGTTATGCTCCAGAACTTGCCGCGCCCCTAGCCAAGCTGTTCCAGTACAACTACAACACTGGCATCTACCTGGCTATGTGAAAAATTACCCAGGTACGTCCTGTACACAAAAAGCAGGACAAATCCAACCCAGCCAATTACTGCCCCATCAGCCTACTATCGATCATCAGTAAAGTGATGGAAGAGATCATTCAACATTGCTATCAAGTGGCACTTGCTTAGCAATAACCTTCTAACTGATTCCCAGTTTGGGTTCCGCCAGGGCCACTCAGCCCCTGACCTCGTTACAGCTTTGTTCAAACATGGACAAAAAAGCTGAACTCCAGAGGTGAGGTGAGAGTGACTGCCCTTGACATCAAGGCAGCATTTGAACAAGTGTAGCATCAAGAAGCCCTAACAAAACTGGAATCAATGGGAATCAGGGGGAAAACTCTCCACTGGTTGGAGTCATACCTAGCACAAAGGAAGATGGTTGTGGTTGTTGGAGGTCAGTCATCTCAGCTCCAGGACATCACTGCAGGCGTTCCTCAGGGTAGTGTCCTCAGCCCAGCCATCTTCAGCTGCTTCATCAATGACCTTCCTTCCATCATCAGGTCAGAAGTGGGTAAGTTCGCTGATGATTGCACAATGTTCAGTACCATTCACAACTCCTCAGATACTGAAGCAGCCCATGTCCAAATGCAGCAAGACCTGGACAATATCCAGGCTTGGGCTGACAAGTGGCAAGTAACATTCGTGCCACACGAGTGTCAGGCAATGGCCATCTCCAACAAGAGAGAATCTAACCATTACCCCTTGACATTCAATGGCATTACTGTCACTGAATCCCTCACTATCAACAACCTGGGGGTTGCCATTGATCAGAAACTAAGCTCGGCTAGCCATATAAATACTGTGGGTACAAGACCGGGTCAGAATCCAGAGATGAGTAACTCACCTATTGACTCCCCAAAACCTGTCTACTATCTGCAAGGCACAAGTCAGGAGTGTGATGGAATACTGCCCACTTGCCTGGATGAGTGCAGCTCCCACAACACTCAAGAAGCTGGAAAAAGCAGCCCACTTGATTGGCACCACATCCACAAACATTCACTTCCTCCTCCACCATTGCACAGTAGCAGCAGTGTGTACCATCTACAAGATGCACTGCAGGAATTCACCAAGGCTGCTTTGACAGCACCTTCCAAACCCACGACTACTACCACGTAGAAGGACAAGGGCAGCAGATATGTGGGAACACCACCACCTGGAAGATCCCCTCTAAGTCACTCAACACCCTGATTTGGAAACATATCGGCCGTTCCTTCACTGTCGCTGGGTCAAAATCCTGGAACTCCCTTCCTAACAGCACTGTGGGTGTACCTACACCACATGGACTGCAGCAGTTCAAGGCAGCAGTTCACCACCACCTTCTCAAGGGCAACTAGGGATGGGTAATAAATGCTCGTCCAGCCAACAAAGCCCACATCCTGTAGATGAATAAAAAAAAAAGTGCTTCCCACCTCCAGCAGTCGCCTCCGAGGCTGGCCAACACTTGCCACCGGACACACCCCCAGCAGTTCCCTATGCGGCCAGACATCAGTTGCCCCCCAATTTGTCAATAGCACTTAAGTTAAATTGGAATGAGCTTTTCACTTAGAAATGAATTCACAATGCAAGGCAACATGATCGCCAAGTCCCCTCAGGTATTTAGTGAAAACGACAAATCCGTTCAATGATGTAATGCCGAGGGTTCAGAGACCAGTTTTACTACCGGCCTCGTTCAGTGCCCTGCGCTCTAAGGAAGAAAGTAGAGCAAGAGAATTGAGACTGAGAACATTGGGTGGAATCGTCCCAGATTTGCACTTAGTGTGGTAGCGGGTGGGAAAAACGCCATTTCACCGTCAGGCTGCAATGACGATTCTTACGTCGTAGCGTCTCAATCCCGCCTCATTAATTATGCATTCCCGGGGAACATGCTGTTTCCATGGCGGGCGGGCTCTCATTCACCGCCACGCCATCGCCTCGCCGCTTCATCACGTCGGGTACCATATTTAAAGTACAGCCGCGCGCACACCGCTCAGTGCTTCCAGCCCACAACTGCTGCAGAGAAGACATGGCCTGGAAAGACAAGAAGACTGCAGCCTCCCTTGGTTTAACGACATGTCCCTTTTGGATGCAGTGGAGGCTCATCGTGATGTCCTCTACTCCCGGTCTGGCCTCAGGATTGGCAGCAACATCACAAATCCAGCATGGGAGGCAGTGGTGGTGAGCGCCAACGGCTCACAAAAGAGGACAGCCACCCAGTGTTGAAAAAGGATAAATGATCTCCTCTGTTCCGCTAGGGTAAGTCACTCTTCTCGTCACTGTCAACTCACACACTCACAAACCCATCGCACATTCACAGGGATCTCACTCACTGCCAGTTCTTGGACATCATCGTTCACTCTCTCACACTCACCTTCATTGTCCACATCCTGTCTAAGGGACCACTCACACCCACACTTATCATCTGGCCTGGCAGGCTTCCTGTTTAAACCCTTTGAATCTCTATCCATGCAGGACAAGCTGGCACCCTGCAAGAGGGAGAGGTCACAGAACAGTGGGAGGAGTACCTGAAATCAAGGTCCCCGTGGACTTTGTAAACAGAGCCATCCAACTGGGTGGTGAGGATCTGGACCAGTCCTGTGCTGACAGTGATGTCGGCGCTGGTCTACCAAGTGAGGATCCAGCAGTGCAACATCTATTGGACAACCATGCCATGAGTGATGTGTCCTGTTCTGCAGTTCCCTGCCATGCACTAATTATCTCCCCTTGCTTTCACAGGCACATCTGCCAAACAGCCAACAGAGTCCACAATCCAGGGCCTCCAATCAAGTCCCGAAGAAACCTCTGAAGAGGAATCTGAAAGCACCTTCATTGAAAACCCGTCACAGCATTCACCCAAACCCTCCACCAGTGCAGAGACACACACCTCTGTGGGGCCTGGTTTTAGAGTCCTCTTGGGATCACAATCTGGCGAGTACGTCGCACTGCCTGATCCACAGCAGGTGGCAGCAGGGATTTCCCAGGTCTATGATACTCAGAGGATTGCTGGAGGCCAGAAATCTGCTGAATCTGAGTCAGATGACGAGCCTCTGGAACTGGTCACAAACTGCTGGAGCTGCAAAGGCAAGCTCAGGAACACAAGGAAGGGATGCTCACTGTACTCCTCAGATTGCAAGGCACAGTGGAGGACTCCATCTGCTTTCTGGCTGAGGCGATAGTACCGGCATGCCAACCCACCGAGGGCAACACTGGCAGGATGGTGGCCAACATGGAGACCTTGGTCCAGGTCATCGCTCCTCCACTGCTGCACGGGCTGAAGTCCATCACTGATGCCATAGTTGGCCTCCAACAGTGTGTATGTGAGAGGGGTGTGGAGCAGCTCAATCTCACTCCAGCTACCCCTTCGCCTCAAGGAGTCAGCCAGGGGCCCTTGGGCACCCATAGGGAGGAGGATCAGCAGGCGTATCCTCGGGTCCATCCATCCATGTGACTCCGAGAGTGTCTGTCCATCCGAATTCTTTCTTCCTGTGACCTCAGCGACCACAGGCTGAGGAGAATGCCACAGCCACATAGCAGCATCCCAAACGCAGGCCGGGACACTACAGGTCTTGACCCTCTATATGACGCCCAGCAAGGTCATCACAAACAGGGTGTCACAGTCAGCAGGCTGTCTCTGCTGTGGATGTCCAGGGAACACCAAGACATCTTAGCAGGGTTAGGAATGTTAAGAAAATATAGTTGCTGTTAGTCACTTGTACACAATGTTCACTATTGTCAATAAACTCCCAAGAATGTCTCCCTGCCTGTGACTCCTTGTTCTGATGAGCAGTGTTCATCTCACTCAGATGTTAAAACATTTTGTATAAGATAAAGGCCAGTGCTTCAGACCAGGGCCTCTTCCCTGTGCTTAGTGTAACCTTCAGGCCAAATTGATGGCCTTCACACTCCCAGGGCACATTACTGATTCCTGCACCTTGGCGGTGTTTGCTATTGCTATTGCTGCATAATGTCATGGACGAGCGTCACAGAGTTCCGTCATTCTCTCTGTGTGCTTTAAGTGGGGCTGGCCCCCCCAATCTCTTCAGCATCTGTGACCAGCGACACTGTGCTCCTGAAGGGTACAGGTGCTGAAGGATCAGGTGCATTTAAAGTTTCACCGCTGCGTCTCCATGATGTGAACCTGATCACAGAGCGCAAGAAAGCTGCCCTCCACCAGACAGGAGTCAGATATTCACAGAGGCTGTGTGAAAAACTGTGGCCTGTCCCCGCTGCATCTCGTCACGATCCTCCTGGGATTGAGAAAATATTAGGGCCTCTGCTGTGTCTCCATGACTGCAGCCTTATCACAGAGGGTATGTGTGCTACCATTAGCCAGACTGGAGTCAAACGTTCACAGATGCAATGTGAGGATCTATGGGGTCACCTCACTGCATGTCGTCATCATCCTCCACAAATCTGGCAGTTATGAGGGTCTCCGGCATGTGCCTGCTTCGTCTGGCCAGTGCGATGGCTTCATCACTGTTATCGTCTCCTTCAAGAAACTCCTCACCCTCATCCCCATCGACATCCTCCTCATCAGTGGAGACCTCCAGCTCCTCCATCTCCTCCTTAGTCAGCTCCTCTCCCCATTGCAGTGTCAGGTTGTAAAGGGCACAGCAGGTGATGACAATGCGTGACACCCTCTGTGGACTGTATTGCAGGGCTCCACCAGACCGGTCCAGGCACCAGAACCTCATTTTCAGCATCCCGATGGCTTGCTCCAGCAAGGTGCGAGTTGCAGCATGAACTTCATTATACCGTCGTTCTGCTGCAGTCTGAGGCTGCCACATGGGTGTCATCAGACACATCCTCTGTGGGTAGCCCTTGTCCCCGAGGAACATTCCCTGCAGGTTCTGTGGACCCTGGAAGATGTCAGGGATCTGTGACCGACTGAGAATGTAGGAGTCATGGACACTCCCTGGAAACCGTGCGCACACCTGCAGGATGTGTTTCTGGTGGTCGCACACCAGCTGCACATTCAGCGAATGGAACTCTTTGCGTTTAATGCAGTTGACTGCTTCTTGGGATAGAGATCAGAGCACCATGTGAGTGCAGTCCATCACATCCTGCACCTGTGGGAAACCTGAGACCTGGGTGAATCCAATCACTCTTGCGCCCAGCCTGCCCTGGTCCTGGGCAAAACTCAAAATACAAAAAGGTTTGTACCCTCACGAAGATGGTTTTCCTAACCTCATGGATGCATTTGCGTGTGGAGGCTTGTGATATTGTACAGAGGTCACCTATGGGGCCCTGAAAGGAGCCATTGCCGTAAAAATTGAGCACCATGGTTACTTTCACGGCCACTGGCAGTGGATGCCCTTCATGTGTCTGTAATGCCAAATCCTACAGCAGCTGGCAGGTGTGATTGACCAGTTTCCTAGACATGCGCAGTCTTCAGTGGCACTTGTTCTTGGTCACCTGCAGGAATGAAAGGGGGTGTCTATAGATCTGGGTCAAGCTAGGCACCGACCGACAGCGGCATGTGTGGGTGCCCCGGCAGCCCCTACTTCCTGAGGGTGCTGCCCCTCCCTCTGTACAGCCAGGAGCCTCCATTGCTCTCTTTTCCTTCTTCTCTATAGGCCCCCAGGCATACAGCTATTTCACCAGGCTCCATGCTTCTGACATACTCCTCCTGCAGGATGAAAGAGACAGATGTGTGGGTTAGCTTGGATGTTCCAAGAACCTCTCCTGGGTAAGTCAGAAGGTCATCTCGGAGACTTCTGGTCACTTGGATGGTCAGAGTTTAGAGTGCTGCATGGCTGCAAGGAACCCCACCCACCTCCACTCCACTCCACCTGACCGATTGGCGGCAGCTTTGCCCACTGGACTAAATGCTGTGCTCTCAGCTCAGGCACAGACATTCTCCTAACCCGCGCTGCAAGGCTGTACTGTTAACTTGAACCATGGGGGAGACTGGTCCAAACCAGGATGATGACATTGCAAGGACCTGTGAGGAACTCCACCAGTGAGTGTTCCATGGCCAGCGTCTGCAGGTACAACGTGTCCAGTTGTCCAACTGTTCTGCAGTCCACTAACATGTTCATTAGTTTGCAGTCTGCGCCTGAATGGTGAAAAGCTCTGGAGAACTTGGTGGCACTTTCATGCCTCAACGTTGCTTGAGTGGGCAGATAAGCTAGAGTCCCGACTCCACACACGTCAATGTGGCTGCGTCTGAACTGTCTCCGCTGCAGAGGAATGGTCACTTTATATAAGGTTTCCCTAATGTGTGGCCACTTCCCTCCCCCACCCCTCACCAGGCACCACCATCATAGTAAGGCAGCCTTTGTGCCCCTCCACCCCCCACCTCCCAATTCACTTTAACCTCAGGGCAGCCCTTGCCCCCCCCTCCTCAACTTGCCTCAGCAGCAGTGCAGCCTTTACCAACACCTCCCCAACTCACCTCAATTGCAGGGAAGCGCTTGCCCCCCCACCACCTCCACCAACACGCCACAGCCTTGAAGTCCAACAAGCGACCTTCATGAGTGCTGCGCAACATTACTGTGCACTCACCTCCGAGTTCCCTCGAAGTGCAGCCCGCCAAGTGCATACCTTAAACCTGCTGTTGTGAAACACGTTGGCATGCAATCACATCGACAAGGGTGGATGATCCAGTGGCGGGGGTGGGGGGGAGGGGGTTTGGTGGTGTGGGGGAGGTGTGGGAGGAATGATTCCAGTGGGCCAGCCTTATGCAGATGTGTTACAATTAGGTTCCCGATGTCCACTGGCAGGAAATGTATCTGATTATTAATACACACATGAGTCTATTTCAGTTTCATAGGCTGACATTTAATGTTTCTTGAGCCTCCAGAATTTTTCAAGGGGTAATGTGCCAAATTTTGCAAGGAATTCAGAGAGTGGTGCGTTAGTTGGATGACATACTTATTTCAGCTACAAACAGGCAGGCCCATGATGACAAGGTGAATAAAGTGCTCCAACCTCTGGAAAAGCATGGAGTTCTGGCGAAGGTCCACAGGTGTGAAATGTTTCAAAACTCTGCAGACTATTTGGGTCACAGGATAGAGGAAGGTTGATCACATCTTACTTGAGGTAATGTTCAAGCAGTAAGAGATGTGCCACACCCTCAGAATATCTCTCAGCTCAGATCTTTTTTGAGCTTAGTGAATTAATACGGTGAAATCATACCAAATTTGGCAACTTTACTGCATCCCTTGAATGAACTCTTGAGGAAAGGTGTTCCATGGAATTGGACAAGGGAGTGTGACCAGGCATTCCAGTTGTATAAAGGTAAATTGGTAGGTGGTGCAATGCTTGTACATTACGATGTGTTGAAAAAGATTGTGTGCATGTGTTGCCTGTCCATACAGAGTAGGTGGTATGATCTCTCATGTGTTGGGTAGTAGTGAGGAGAGACCAATTGCCTTTGTCTCAGGCGTCCTGAGTGCTAGTGAGTGAAATTATGCTCAGGTGGAACATGTAACCTTGACTTTGATTTAAGATTCCATAAGTACCTGTATGGTCATAGTTTCACAATCTAAACTGATCATAAGCCATTGATAGCTATTTTGAACCCAAAGTCTCCAATGCCCACTTTAGCTGCAGCCTAAATACGGGGCAGAATTTTCTGTTTGACCTGTGGTGGGGGGAAGGGCTCCGCACATCCGTGGGTAAAATGATGCGTGGTGACATCGGGCGAGCGTCCAGAAGGCACCACGCGCCATCGCGATATTTCGCTGGGCGGGCATGCGATGAAGTCCGACACATGCCCACCATTAATTAACCAGCCACTAATGGCCCTTTACTGTTCAATCGACACTGATTTTTCAGTGCCCGGTCAAACTTCGGGTCGGCACCCACCTGCGCCCACTCCCAGTCTGCACCCCCCCGCCAGACAGAAAATTCTGCCCACAGAGTCGGGCGTTGACTTTGTCCGCTTATCAATATGATGTTAACTACAGACAACCGGAAGATCATTGAAATGCCGATATAATGTCTACATTACCATCCCATCTAAGGTAGAACCAAACAAGGAAGAAGTATTTTTTTTGCACATGGATGTCTTGCCAGTTACTGTTGATGACATTGGTGGAAAAACTCACAGAAGTCTGCGTATTGGCAAGGGTGAATGACTATATCGCAAATGGTGGCCAACACAGATACTGGATTTAAAAATCAAGCTATTTTTTATGCACCAGAGTGAGTTGTCAGCTGGTACTGGTTGTGCTATGTTGGGGAGTCAGGGTTGTCACTTCTGAAAGGTACAGATCATAGTTGCTATGTGATCTTCGTGAACAAAATTTAAAGATGAGCTGGACGGAGAGTCTAGTGAGAAGCTATTTTTGGTGGCTGGGGCTAGCTGGTGAAATCTGGTCTGTGATCCTGCCATTTTCCTCTAAGGGCTCGGAAGCCACATTTGCTCCCGATGGCACAACCCACGGCATGCTGGTAAAATTCCAACGAGAGAGTAGGCTGAAATATGAGAAAGCATTCCTATTGAAGGTGTCAGCTTGCTAACACAAGTGACAACCAGGCTGAATATGAAAAGTTCAGAGGGGGAGTGAAAAAAGGAATAAGAGAGGCAAAGAGAGAGTATGAGAAGAGAATGGCAGCTAATATAAAAGGAAATCCCAAAGTATTCTAAGGGAATATAAAAAGAGTAAAGTGTAGTAAAAGGATAGGTGAGGCTGATTAGGGATGAAAAAGGGGATGTATTCATGGAGGCAGGAGGCAAATTTGAGGTATTAAATGAATATTTGGTTTCTGCCTTTACCAAGGAAGAAGATGATGCCAAAGTTATAGTGAAAGAGGAGGTAGTTGAGACACCAGTTTGGCTAAAATTTGAATGAGAAGAATTATTAGAAAAACTGGCTGTACTTAACATTGTTAAGTCTTCAGGACAGGAGGGGTTGCATCCAAGGATACTAAAGGAAGTAAGAGGAGTGAAAATTCTGGAAGAACTGCCAATGATCTTTCAAACCTCCTTAGATACAGGGGTGGTGCCAGAGGACTGGGGAATTGTTAATGTCATACCTTATTCCAAAAAGGGTGTATGGAAAAACCCAGCAACTACTATTAATGTTGCAATCCTGGCACAATGAAGTGCATGCTCTAGTTATAAGTGAGAGCAGCTGTTGCTAATTGGGGAAAGGTTAGGGCATCATTACTAAGTATATGGAAGAACTGGTTTCTACCTGCGTAGGGAAGGAATAGGAAGCCTGTGCCTGTGTTCTCTGGGTTATGTGAATAAACCCATGTTAAGGAAAGATTGGCTCAAGATTCCTTTTTTGCTCAGTGAATGAGCAGAGAATTATAACAACTACAGGCCGGTCAGTTTCACCTTGGTAGTGGGAAAGCTTTTAGAAGTGACAATCCAAGACAAAATTAACAGTCACCTGAGCAAGTAGTGAAAGCCAGCATGGATTTTTAAAGGACAAATTGTGTTTAACTAACTTAATTGTTCTTTGCGGATAGAAGGAGAATGTCCAGACATTGCACCTTTTCCAACTAAACAAAAGCTTGGGGGACAGCCATTCCCTGGTTCATTCCCCAAGGCAATGCCTTGACTGATCAGAATTGACCTACCTGGTTTGAATTTAAACAAAAGCTGGCAGTTCATTGTTCTCTGCTACGTTCTCCATGGCAATGCCTCTACCAATCAGTCTCCACTTCCCAACCAATCAACGCTCTCTTCTCATGCAGTATAAATTGTTGTTCCCTTTACTGTTGGTTTCTCTTGTGAGCTGTCTTGATGAGTGCAAGATAAAAAAACTTCAACAGCGTGTCTTTTTTGAGCAATAACTTGAGATTTTTTGATGAGGTAATAGGAAGGCTCCACGAGATTAATGTGGTTGATATGGCATACAGGAATTCCAAAAGACATTTGATAAAGTGCCACATAATAGACATGCCAGAAAAGTTGAAGCCCATGGAATAAAATGGACTGCAGAAGTATAGATATGAAGTTTGCCGAGTGATAGGAAACAGAAATCACGAGAGAACAGTTGTTTTTTGAACTGGAGGAAGATATACAGTGGGTTTCACCAGTGCTTGGTATTAGGGTCACTGCTTTTCATGATAAACATTGATGACCTAGAATTGGTGTAAAAGGGTACAATTTCAAAATTTGCAGATGACACAGAAATTGGAATTTTTGTAAACTGTCTACGTATACTTTGACAGGCTGGTGGAATGGGCAGACAGGTAGCAGATGAAATTTAAAGTAGAGTAGTGTGAAATGATAAATTTTGGTAGAATGAACAAGGAAAGGCAATATTTTAAAAAAAGGATGCAATTCTAAAGTTGGTGTAGGAACAGAGACACCTGGAGATAAATTACTAAAGGTGGCAGGGCAGGGGAAGAAAGTGGCTAAAAGAGCATATGGGATTTAGGCTTTATAAATAAAGGCATAGAATGCAAAAGTAAGGGAGTTATGATGAACATTTATAAAACACTAATTTGGCCTCAGCTGGAGTATTGTGTCCATTTCTACGCTCCACACTTCAGAAAGGATGTGAACACTTTAGAGAAGGTGCAGGAAATATTTATGAGAATGGTTCTAGGGATGAAGGAGTTCAGTTATGTGAATAGATTGGAGAAGTTGGGGATGTTCTCCTTAGAAAAGAAAGGTTGAGAGGAGGTTTGATAGAAGTGTTCAATGTCATGAGTGGTCCAGACAGGATGGATAGAGAGAGATACTGTTACCATTAGTGGAAGGTGTAGATTAGAGGGTTAACATCAGAAGCACATGATGCTGTTGTATTGATGATGTAAAATTACATGATGGAGTAACAGAAATCTGGAGAGAAGAGAAGTTCCAACCTCGTGCAGAGGTCTTTACATGTATATAGTAACTGTAAATAAAGAGTTATGGTTTTAAGAAACTATAGTCTTAAGCAGCCTTTTTGAGGGAGAGTAGACAAACCCTAAAGAACCCATCTAGACTCTGAATATATGACGAAACATATTGGCAGTGGACAGTGAGTAAAAGATGCAGAAAAACTCCAAGAAAAGTCTAAAGACCTGACAAGCCTTGAGATCCTTGAAAGAAGGATGAAAGAAGCAGACAGAAGGCTCTTCAAAAAAGTTGGAGCATTGCGGCTGCAACAGATGCAAGCTGAGACACAGACTCAGAGGCTGGACAGCAGTGAGCACAGACCAGAATTACAAGCAATACCAGTGAAGCAACAACAAGTTCAGAGTTTGGTACAAGCAAGGAATCTATACTGCTACTCCCAGAACCTTCCAGAAGCGCTGAAGGCTCACAACAAGCTCAGCACTGGGACAACTGGAGAAAAAGGTTTTCCAGGTTATAGAACTGCTTCTAGTTTAAACAAAAAGGAACAAAAGGACCAGGTCAGTACTTTACTCTATGTAGTTGGAGCTAGTGCCATTGACATAAAAGCAAGACAGGGAGTTGATGGGACTTCAAGCTCTTACAGTGAAGTAGGCAAACGTTCGATTCATATTTCAGCATTTACAAAAATTTAGCTATAGAATGGGCAAAGTTTAACAAGTGAAAACAAAGGCCAGGCAAGAGCATGGATTCATTCATCAATGATCTAGGCAGGCTGGCAGAAAATTGTGGCTACAGAATATTAAGGGAAGGATTGATTTGTGATCACTCATTAGTTGGGGTCTTGGATGAAGCTCTGTTAGGTCTTTTGCAAACAAGAGAAGATCTAACTTTAATTAAGGCAGAACAAATCGCAAGACAAACTGAGCTCAGAAAGCAAAATAGAACATTTGTTCGCAGGGAAAGTGAGGTCCTTGGAAATGAATGAGCGAGGTCGTTCAGTATATTGACCAGAAGAGGGAAAGTCTGCCAAAACAGAAGCTCACGAAAGCAGGGAAAAGCGCACCAACCGCCATCTTGAAACACCCTCAGTGTGGCTTGAAAAACCTGTATCAGTGGGAAGAATGCCCAGCAGGGGGAGCAGAGTGCCACAATTGTGGGGAGTTGGGACATTCTAAAATTGTCTGCCGATCTAAAACGCAGCCTGCACAAAGAAGGAAAAGGTATTAAAGCCACATCAAGTACAAGAAGTGGAAGAACCACAGAAAAAAGGAAATAGCTTTCCTAAGAGAAGTACATGGAACAGAAAATAAATATTGGCGCATTAACTTGAAGAGGATGGACACCCCGCAGTGTTTGAATTAGGAATCAGGGCAGGTGTTTCAGTCTTATCTAATGTAGTAAACTGGTTTAAACTTATGACATTCATCCATCCAGTTACAAGGTCCAGGTGGGACTACACTGAAAGCCATAGTATAACACATAGCAAAATTAAAATAAAGGAGTAGCGAAATCATTGGGCCTCTGTATGTCATATAGAACCAAAAACAATTGTTAATGAGCAGGAAAGCTTGCTTATAATTGAAGCTGGCCTGGAAAGGTTGATGAAGTTGTTGATGAGCAGTACAGTAGCACATTCAGGAATGAATTTCCAAGATTATTTACGGGCTTGGTAAAACTGAATATCATGTTACCCTAACAGTTGATGCTGAACCAATTTGTCTCTTCACACTGAGGAAAGTCCCTCAGCCATTCTGGACAAAGTCAAGGGTGAAGTTGAGCACATGCTTCAGCAGGGGGCTTATCTCTCCATTAACCATACTGACAAAGTGTGTTCTGGAATGGTCACAGTCCAAAGCCAAACAGCTCAATTAGAACCTGTGTGGATTTAACTCAACTAAACAAATCAGTGGAATGTGAAATCCATCCGATAGCCTCAGTGGTTGAAAGTCTTGCTAAACTAGCTAAAAATACCCTATTCACCAAATTAGATGCAAGCAATGAATTTTGGCAGTTGCCTCTGGATAAAGAATCCAGACAGCTGACCAATTTTATAATTGTCACTTTAATGGATTACCATTTGGAATTTTTGTCTGGTCCAGAAATATTCCAGAGAACAATGTCTCAAACCTGAGAAGGCATGGAGGGAATAATATGCCATAAGGATGACATATTTGTACATGGCTTGACGAAGGAAGAGTGTGACCATAGAATGAAAGCAGCCCTGAAAGTCTACAGGCAGCAGGTTTGACAATGAATGGCAAATGTGAATTTGCAAAACCTATGATTAAATTTTTAGGGCACATCTTGCAAGTCTCAGGTACAACAGCTGACCCACAGGAATCAAAGGTGATTAGAGAGTTTCCACAGCCCAGGAACATTATAGAAGCTACAGAGATTCCAAGGAATGGTCAACCAAGTAGGCAAGTTCCTACCAAATTTGGCAGAAACCAATGAGTCATTGAGACAGCTGTTGAGACAAGATCAATAGTGATGCTGGAATGTGGATCAACAAAATGCTTCTGGGATGTTCAAAAATCTTCTAATTTCCGCAGAGATTTTAGTGCACTACAATCCAGAATTGCCAACCATAGTAACAGCAAATATATTGTCTACAGGCCTGGGTGCTGTCTTATTCCAGGTACAAAGGGACGGTAAACATAGACCAGTCCATTGTGCCTCAAGATCACTCACAGGCACAGAAAAAAAGGTATGCTACAATTGAGAAGGAAGCATTGGCAACAACATGGGAGCGTGAGTGGTTTTCAGTCTACATGATGGAATTGCAGTTTAAAATTGAAACTGACCATAAGCCATTAGTCACTGTTCTGAACATGAAGGAGATTGCGAATTCAACACTTCAGGCTGAGACTACTGAGGTATGATTCAGTAACTGAGAATGCTCAAGGGAAGTACCAGACAACAGCAGATGTACCATCAAGAATACCAGTTGAAGAAAACAAAATGGAAGATTTCATTAAGGAAGTGGAAGCGTATACATCACTCATTACTAAACACCTACCAGCTACTGCAAAGAAATTGCTGGAGATAAAACAAGCACAACAGCAAGATGATAAAAAGTATCCAGATAGGGAAATATTGTCTGGAAGGATGGCCATACTATACCCATAACAATTGAGTACTACACCAGCCCTTCGAACAAAGAAAGAACCTCACAATCCTTGGTGATCTATTAACTTTTAATGACAGGGTAGTCATTCCAAGAACACTTTGGTTTGATATTTTCCAAAAAATTCATTAAGGTCACTAAGGAATAGCAAAATGTCGAGCAAGAGACCAGCAATCAGTCTGGTGGCCAGGCTTTAACCATTCTATTGAAGAACTAATTTCAACTTGTCTTACTTGTGCAATGAACAGACAAGATCAAAGAGAACAATTGTCACCATCCACGTTTCCATCAAGGCCATGGGAGAGCCTGGGGATGGGGTTAGTTGACTTTTAAGGCAAGGTATTTCTTATTATCACTGATTACTACTCCAGATGGATTGAAGTGAACAGATTACACAGCATCACAGTAGAAGCAGTCATTCATTCACTGAAGAGAAGCTCCGCGTTCTGGGCGTTGTAGCTGTAAATAAGGAGTTATGGTTTTAACAAACCTGTGCTGGAAAATGTATAGAAGCCAACCAAACCTATGGAAACCAACTGTGAATGAGATCAGGCCTCAGCTGTGGCACACTTGGTCCAAAATAGCCTGCTCATATTAGCTGTCTAGATTCACTTAGGCAACTGGCATGGCAGGGAATCTGTACAAGCAGGGAGGTACAGACTTGTAGAAATATTCCAGGGTTTGAACAAAGTAACTATAAATCTCTGCAGGCAGACACAAATGTCCCGAAAAGTTATGCAAGTCATGCATGAATCTATCGACTGTACAGATTTCCTGTCATCACCATCCATGAGAATGTAACACAGCAGGCGAGCATTCAGGAACTGGGTGCTACGAATAAAATGTTTCTGAAAGGAAAGTCGTACATACTGAATGAAATTACTGACTACACTTGAGCCCAAAGCGCAGCGGAGAGTTGACAGTTACAAAAAGGACAAGATTGCATCATAACAGCTAAAACCTAGGGACGAGCGAGGTTTTCTGAGGTCACCCCTTCAAACGTTGACTTATCCTCCAAAAACCTGCAGTCAATATTTGTGTGAATGACTTTATCAGATTACATTTATTTTTAAAAATAGGGCATGTTTTCATCCAAAGAAAACAGGCCGCTGGTTGTGATGTTAGCAGATGTTAGATCTTGTGCCTGCTAACAGCACAAGCTGGGGCTTACTGCCCATCAATCAGGAAATAATCATAGCTATTTTTTTCCTAATTTATGTAGCTTTTTTTAAATCTTTCATGGGATGTAGGCATTGATGGCAAGGCCAGCATTCATTTCCTGTCTCTAATTACCCTGGAGAAGATGGAGGTGAGCTGCTTTCTTGAACCGCTGCAAGTAATGTGGTGTAGGTACGTCCACAGAGCTGTTAGGAAGAGACTTCCATGAATTTGATCCTGTGACAATGAAGGAATGGTGATATAATTCCAAATTAGGTTGGTGCTTGGCTTGGAGGGAAAATTGCAAGTAGTGTGTTCTCATGAGTCCACTGCCCTTGACCTTCTAGGTGGTAGAGGTTGGAAGTTTGGAAAGTGCTGTCGAAGAAGCCTTGGTAAGTGTGGTAGTGCATCTTGTAGATGGTACACACTGCTGCCACTCGGTGCGTCGGTGGTGGAGGGAATGAATGTTTATGTTGGTGGATGGAGTGTCAACCAAGCGGATCACTTTGTTCAGGATGATGTTGAGTTTCTTAAGTGTTGCTGGAGCAGCAGTCAGCCAAGCAAGTGGAGAGGGTTCCATCACGCTCCTGACTTGTGCCTTGTTGATGGAGAGACAGGCTTTCAGGAGTCAGGAGGTGAGTCATGCACCTCAGAATTCCCAGTCTTTGATCTGCTGTTGTAGTACAGTATTTAAATGGATGGTCCAGTTCAATTTCTGGTCAATGGTAACCCACCGGATGTTGATAGTGGGGGACTCAGTGATGGTAATGCCATTGAATGTCAAGGGGAGATGGTTAGATTCTCTCTTGTTGGAAATGGTCATTGCCTGGCACTTGTGTGGCATGAATATTGTGGCATGAATGGTCATTGCCTGGCATTTGTGTGGCCACTTATCTGCCCAAATCTGGATGTTGTCCCAGTCTTGTTCCATATGGACACGGACTGCTTCATTATCTGAGGAGTTGTGGATGGTATTAAATATTGCGCAACCATCAGCAATCATCTCCGCTTCTGAACTTATGATAAAACCATAAGACCATAAGAGAGAGGAGCAGAAATTAGGCCATTCGGCCCATCGAGTCTGCTCTGCCATTCAATCATGGCTGATAAGTTTCTCAACCCCATTCTCCCACCTTCTCCCCGTAACCTTTGATCCCTTTACTAATCAAGAACCTATCTATCTCGGTCTTAAATACACTCAATGACCTGGCCTCCACAGCCTTCTGTGGCAATGAATTCCAAAGATTCACCACTCTCTGGCTAAAGAAGTTTCTCCTCATCTCTGTTCTAAAAGGTCTTCCCTGTACTCTGAGGCTGTGCCCTCGGGTCCTAGTCTCTCCTACTAATGGAAACATCTTCTCCACATCCACTCTATCCAGGACTTTCAGTATTCTGTAAGTTTCAATCAGATCCCACCTCATCCTTCCAAACTCCATTGAGTATAGACCCAGAGTCCTCAAACGTTCCTCATATGTTAAGCCTTTCATTCTTGGGATCGTTCTCGTGAACCTCTTCTGGACCCTCTCCAGGGCCAGAACATCCTTCCTGAGGTACAGGGCCCAAAATTACTCACAATATTCTAAATGTGGTCTGACCAGAGTCTTATAAAGCCTCAGCAGCACATCCTTGCTTTTATATTCTAGCCCTCTCGAAATAAATGCCAACATTGCATTTGCCTTCCTAACTACCACGTTAACCTGCAAGTTAACCTTAAGAGAATCCTGGACTAGGACTCCCAAGTCCCTTTGCACTCTAGATTTCTGAATTCTCTTCCCATTTAGAAAATAGTCTATGCCTCTATTCTTGCTACCAAAGTGCATGACCTCGCACTTCCCCACGTTGTATTCCATCTGCTACTTCTTTGCCCATTCTCCTAACCTGTCCAAATCCTTCTGCAGCCTCCCCGCATCCTCAATACTACCTGTCCCTCCACCTATCTTTGTATCATCTGCAAACTTAGCCAGGATGCCCTCAGTTCCTTCACCTAGATCATTAATGTATAAAGTGAAAAGTTGTGGTCCCAACACTGACCCCTGCGGAACTCCGCTAGTCATCGGCCGCCATCTTGAGAAGGACCCCCTTATCCCCACTCTCTGCCTCCTGTCAGACAGCCAACCTATCCATGCTAGTACCTTGCCTCTAACACCATGGGCTCTTATCTTGTGTGCAGCACCTTGTCAAAGGCCTTCTGGAAATCCAAGTAGATAACATCCATTGGCTCTCCTTTGTCTAACCTACTCGTTACCTCCTCAAAGAATTCTAACAGATTTGTCAGGCATGACCTCCCCTTGATGAAACCATGCTGACTTTGCCCTATTTTACTATGCACTTCCAAGTATTCTGAAATCTCATCCTTAATAATGGACTCTAAAATCTTACTAACGACCGAGGTCAGGCTAATCGGCCTGTAATTTCCCATCTTTTGCCTCACTCCCTTCTTAAACAGGGGGTTACATTATCGATTTTCCAGTCCTCTGGGACCCTCCCTGACTCTAGTGATTCCTGAAAGATCACCACTAACGCCTCCACTATCTCTTCAGCTATCTCCTTCAGAACTCTGGGGTGTAATCCATCTGGTCCAGGTGATTTATCCGCCTTCAGACCTTTCAGTTTTCCTAGCACCTTCTCCTTGGTAATGGCCACCATACTCACCCCTGCCCCCCCTACTCTCTTGAACTTTGGGGATGTTACTTCCACCGTGAAGACTGATGCAAATTACTTATTCAGTTCCTCCACCATTTCTTTGTTCCCCACTACTACTTCTCTAGCATCATTTTCCTGTGGCCCAATGTCCACTTTTGCCTCTCTCCTACCCTTTATATTTCTAAAAAAAACTCATGCAATCTTCTTTTATTTTACTGGCTAGTTTACCCTCATATTTAATATTCTCCCTCCTTATTTCTTTTTTAGTTGTCCTCTGTTGGTCTTTGTAGGCTTCCCAATTCCCTGGCTTCCCACTGCTCTTCGCCGCATTGTATGCTTTCTTTTTAGCTTTTATGCTGTCCCTAACTTCCCTTGTCAGAAATGGTTGCCTCGTCCTCCCTTTAGTATGCTTCTTCTTCCTAGGGATGAATCTTTGCTGTGTCTCCCAACTTACTCCTAGAAACTCCTGCCATTGCTGTTCTACTGTCTTTCCTGCTAGGCTCATCTCCCAGTCAATTCTGGCCAGCTCCTCCCTCATGCCTCTGTAGTTGCCTTTATTCAACTGTAATACTGTTACATCTGATTCCAGCTTTTTCCTCTCAAATTGCGGGGTAAATTCTATCATATTATGGTCACTTCCTCCTCAGGGTTCTTTCACCTTAAGCTCCCTTATCAAATCTGCCTCATTACACATCACTAAATCTAGAATTGCCTGTTCCCTAGTGGGCTGCACCACAAGCTGCTCCAAAAAGCCATCTCGTAGACGTTCCACAAATTCCTTGTCTTGGGATCCACTACCAACCTGATTTTCCCAGTCTACCTGCATATTGAAATCCTCCATGAACACTGTAACCTTGTCTTTCTTACACACCTTTTCTATCTCCTGGTGTATCTTGTGCCCCACATCCTGACTACTGTTTGGAGGCCTGTACATAACTCCCATTATGGATTTTTTACCTTTGCGGTTCCTCAACTCTACCCACACAGATTCTACATCATCTGACCCTATGTTATTTCTTGCTATCGATTTAATTTAACTTCTTACTAACAAAGCAACCCCACCCCCTCTGCCAACCTGCCTATCTTTTCGATAGGATGTATATCCTTGGATATTTAGCTCCCAGTCCTGATCCCCTTGCAGCCATAATGCCCACCACATCATACCTGCCAATTTCAATCTGCACCACAAGAATGATGGAGGGAAGGTCATTGATGAAGCAGCTGGAGATGGTTGGGCTTAGGACACTACCCTGAGGAACTCCTGCAGTGTTGCCCTGGGACTGAGATGATCAATTTCCAACAATGACGATCAACTCCTTTTGTGCTAGGTATGACTCCAACCACTGGAGAGTTTTCCCTTGAATCCCAGTGACTTAAATTTTGCCAAGGCTCCTTGGTACCGCACTTTGTCAACTGCTGCCTTGATGTTAAGGGCAGTCACTCTCACTTCACCTCTTGACTTCAGCTCTTTTGTCCATGTTTGAACCAAGGCTGTAATGAGGTCGGGAGTTGAATGGCCCTGGTGGAACCCAAACTGAGTGTCAGTGAGCAGGTTATTGCTGAGTAAGTGCCGCTTTTTGCATGGTTGACAACACTTTCCACCACTTTGCTGATGATAAAGCAGATGCTGATGGTGCGGTAATTGGCCGGTTTGGATTTGTCCTGCTTTTTGTAGGCAAGACTCATAATGGGCAATTTTCCACATTGTAGGGTTGGATGCCAGTGTTGCAGCTGTACTGGAGCAGCTTGGCTAGGGGTATGGCTAGTTCCGGAACACAAGTCTTCAGTACTATTGCCAGAATGTTGTCAAGGCCCACAGCCTTTGCAGTATCCAATGCTTTCAGCCATGCCTTGATATCATGTGGAGTGAATCAAACTGGCTGAAGATTGGCATCTGTGATGCTGGGGAACTCAGGAGGATGCCAAGATGGATCTTCCACTTGGCACCTCAGACTGAAAATGGTTGTAAATGGTTCAGCCTTGTCTTTTGTACTGATATGCTGGGCCTCCCCATTATTGAGGACGGGGGTAATTTGTGGAGCCTTCTCCTCCAGTTCCTTGTTTAATTGTCCAACACCATTCATGACTAGATATGGCTGGACTGCAGAGCATTGATCTGATCTGTTGGCTGTGGGATCACTTAGCTCTGTCTGTCACATGCTGCTTCACAGTTTGGCATGCAAGTAGTGCAGTGTTGTAGCTTCATCAGCTTGACACCTCACTTTTAAGTATGCCTAGTGCTGTTCCTGGAATTCCCTCCTGCACTCTTCATTGAACCAGGGCTGATCCTTTGGCTTGGTGCTAATGATAGAGTGAGGGATATGATGGGCTTCGAGGTTATAGATTGTGGTTGAATACAACTCTGCTACTGCTGATGGCCCACAGCACTTCATGGATGCCTGGTTTTGAGGTGCTAAATCTGTTCAGAATGGATCCCATTTGGTATGAAGGTAGGGTCACAGAACACGATGGAGGGTATGCTCAGTGTGACGACAGGACTTTGCCTTCACAAAGACTACACATGGTCACTCTTACCTATACTGTCTTGGACAGATGCATCTGCAACAGATAGATTAGTGAGGACAAGGCTATAGGCTTTTTCTTCCTGTTGGTCCACTCACTACCTGTCACAGGTGGTAGGTGTGTCCTTCAGCACTTGATCAGCTTAGTCAATAGTGGTGCTACTGAACTTCTCCTGGCGATGGACATTGCAGTCCTCCACCCAGGGTACATCCTGTGCCCTTACTACCTTCAATGCTTCCTCCAAGTGGTGTTCAACATGGAGGAGGACTGATCCATCAACTGAAGGAAGGTGGTAGGTAGTGTTCAGAAGGAGGTTTCTGCACTTGATCTGATGCCATGAGACTTCATGGGGCCCGCAGTCAATGTTGAGGACTCCCAGCGCACCCCCCTCCCGACTGAATACCACTGTGCTGCTGCCTCTGCTGGCTCCGTCCTGTTGATGGGACATAAACCCAGGGATGGTGATGGTGGTGTCTGAGACATTGTCTGTAAGGTATGATTCTGTGAGTATGACTATGTCGGGGTGTTGCTTGACTAGTCTTTGGGACAGCTCTCCCAATTTGGCACAAGTCCCCATTAGTAAGGGGGACTTTGCAGTGTTGGCTTCTTAAGCATAATATTTCTTAGCTTATTTAAGGTGGTAAACATCTGCCTCCGCAGGTATGCATAAAATATCCCATGGCACCCCTTCGAAAGGGAGCAGGGGCGTTCTGTTTGGAGTCCTGGCCAATACTTATCCCTCAACTAACATCACTAAAACAGATTCTCTGTTCATCAATTACTTTGTTGTGCGCTATTTGGCTGCCACATTTTCTATATTACAACAGTGACCATACTTCAAAAGTACTTCATTAGTTGTACCATGCTTTGGGTTGTGACAGGTGTAAAATAAATGCAAGTCTTTCTTTTTTTCAGAAAAATACCATTTTGTTTAAAGCCCAAGTTTGGCTTTCAGGCAAAGAGTTAATGGTGGGGCAAAACAGGACTGAAAAAGAAATGACATGGAGACGACATAACACATGAAGCTAAAAGGATAAAATACGTGTTCGTAAATGTATTGTGTATTTACAATAGTTAAATAAAAGGCCGTGTCAGCAGGTTGCTTAATTGAACCCGGCAACTAAAGTCTCTGTGTCTGCAAAGCGAGATGTTTATAATGAAGCTGAACTACATCAGTGGGGATAACAACCGAAAAATATGATCTTTTTGGGGAGATGGGGGGTAGGGGTTAAGGTAGATGTTAGTGACTTGAGATAAAATTACACTGGAAAGTCAAGCTGAAAGGCAGCTGCCAGAAGTAACAAAGCTGTTTCACTTCAAACCGTTCTTCTCCGCCTCCGTCTTCCTCTCGGCAGAGTGTCCTCTCACAGGATATTGCTGCCCACATATTTCATTTCACTGCTTTTGTTATTGATGTAGATGTGCAATCTGTGTAGGATTCACGGGTAATGCCGATAGGCGACAGATAGGAGACAGGTGACAGCTACAATTTCCAGTTGTGTTCTGCATTTTTTCTAAATGACAGCTCTGACCTTCAAAGTCCTTGTTTTTTTTTTCCCCCTTTGAATATTCCAAAATCTGAATGTAAACTGAGGCACACATATATCATTCAAGGGAATGTGAAGGTTTCAGAACTTCTGTTTATTGTCCTTCCATCCTGAAGCAATCTCATGCAGAGTTTACACATAACATGAACAGAAAAAAGAAATAAGCCAAAACTGTGTACTATCAGGGAAAATGTTAAAAATATATGTTTACCTGTCATTTTCTGGGTAATTTTTAGGAAGCTATTTGTCATTCATCTAGTGACACTCAAAGGCCGACTGATCTCCCCTCCTGTGATATGTAACATTGCCAAAGATTACTGTCATTAGGGAAAGGATTTTTTTCACATCGTCTAGCAAATATGAGCTTAAATTATCTGACAAATTAGACAGGTTAATACAAATGCAAAACCCTTTTTACATGTCAGTGATGTTTGACAGCATCATAAAAGAGACAGAAAGACCAGCAGGAAATTAATGAGCTTTTCTTATGGACAGTGGATGAATAAGAAGGAGATTTCAGAAAAAATAAATGTGTTGGAGTCAGACCAGGATTGACGGGTAGATGCAGTATTATGCACGCATTTATAAAAGCTTGCAGGTTGCTGATATTGTCTTTGAACTTTAACCCTTTAAGGATGACAGTCGTAGCTGCCTGCACCATTTTTTAAAAAAAATGTTCTGCTCAGCATTCAGAAAATATTGTGAATGAAGAATGAATGCATGGTGCAATAATACCGTATTGTTAGCTTTAATATTATAGCTGCAGAATGCATCTTAGGTTGCTGAGGGAAATAGCGGTAGAAATTGCAGAAGCTCTAGCTCCTTAGGTATGGGGTGTTGCTGGAGGGCTAGAGTATTGCAAATGTTACATTTCTGTTCAAAAAGGGTGAGAAGAATGCTACAGGCAATTTCATGCCAGTCACCTTAATGGTGGAGAAACTTTAGAGAAATAACGCAGATCAAAATTAATGAATTAACCCAGCGGTAAGTGTGGGTTCGTCATGTGGGGAGCATGACCAGCAAACCTAAGTTGCTTGTGGACTCCCTGGGGGTGCTGGGGTCCCTCGTTCAACAACACTCAGTGCTCGATCAAGGACTGTGGGGGGTCGGGGGGGGGGTTGCCCGCTGACAGCCATGCTGCTGACCCTCCCCCGACAACCCCCACCATGTGGCCCCCACCACCACCTGTGGCCTGGGATCCAGAGACCATCCTGGGCCTTGAGTGGGTACAGTACCAGCAGCAGCAACTGCTCCCCCCCCACCCCGGTGGTGCTGCCGTTCAATGGAGCTGCCAGCCTCTGATTGATGGCGGCTCTCGACGGGGACCATGGGACTTAGGCCCCAGGATCCTTGGACTCAGGGAAGGCCCGCTGCTGTCCATTTAAGTGCCTGAGTGGCACTTAATTTGGCGGGCCTTCCCTGAAGGAGACAATGTGGGGTTTCTGCTGTTTGGAGAGCCCCCTCCTGTTGCCTCCATTAAATTCAGCCCATGGTGTTAGTTTGCAGAGTTGGAGCCAATTTTAGAGCCTAGTTTAAAAAAAAAATCAAAATTGCAAAAAATAACTTACTGCACCATTGCTGCCAACATTCGCAGACTCCTGTCTTTGTTCTGGCTGTAAAATAAATGGCCAGTGTATTAACTTATGCCGATTAGGGTCCATGGCATAAGGAGGACCCTGATGCTATTTTAGCTTTCTAATGGAAGCAGTGTGCACTATCCAAGCCCTGCTCAATGAAACACTATGTAGAGCAACTTAACTTTTTTTTAAATTGATGAGCATCACTGGTAAGGCCAGCGTTTATTACCTGTCTTTAATTGCCCTTAAGAAGATTGTGGTGAGCCTCCTTCTAGAATTGCTGCAGTCCCCTGTGGTGAAGGTACACCCACAATATTATTTGACTTTTCTGTAGTGGTTTGATACAACTGAGTGGCTTACTAGGGCCATCACAAAGGGCTGTTTGGAGTCAACTGTTCTATAGACTTGGAATCACATGTACACCAGGCTAAATAGAGATAGCAGATTTTCTCCCCTAAAAGGCACAGTCTAATAATTTCATAATCATTGTTAATGAATTTAATTCCAGATTTATTAATTAATTGAATTTAAACTTCCCCCAGCTGCTGTTGTGAGATTTGAACTCATATCTACAGAGCATCGGTCTGGGTAGCTTGATTACAAGCCCAGTAACAATATCATTATGCAACCATCCCCCAGTAGGCCTTAAAGAGAACATCAGGATCTGTGCTGAAAATATTAAAGATGATTTTATTTAATGAGTTTTCTGGAGCAAGAAGAAGCATTAACTTTCTTCCTGGCCCTAGAAAATATATCTAGCTCCCAGTTGGATCCTATACCTCCCACCAGGATTGCCTCTCTTCCTCATTAAACGGAAGGTAGCAGCTCTCTCAGGACCCTAGCTGGTGCCATTGGACTGGTACCTTGATTGCTCACCGCCCATCTAATGTAGCCTGCACATTGAAAATCTACCCGTGGTACATGGGGAGTTGCAAATCACAGAATCACGGAATCGTTATGGTGTGGAAGGAGGCCATTCAGCCCATCGTGTTTGCGCTGGCTCCCCAGATGAGCATCGTGACTTCGTGCCATTCTCCTGCCTTTTCCCCCTGTACCCTTGCACATTGTTTCTATTCAAATAATCATCCTTGTGATTGTGATTGAATATGCCTCCACCACAATCACAGGCAGCGCGTTCCAGGCTCGAACTGCCTCACTGTGTGAAAATGATTTTACTCACATCACATTGCTTCTTTTGCAAATCACTTTAAATCTGTGCCCTCTCCTCTTCGATTTCTTGACGAGCCAAAACAGCGTCCCTAGCTACTCTATCCAGCCCCCTCCTGATTTTGAACACTCCTATCAAATCTCCTCTTAGCCTTCCGCTCTCCAAGAACAATCCCAACCTCTCCAATCTATTTGCCACAACTGAGGACATGCTCCATTTTGAACCAAACTGAAAATGGTCATCTTAAAAGTCAGTGGATATAATTTTGACTTTGGGCAATATTATAAAATGGGCATGAGTGAATTGGCAACCCACTTAACATCGCTCAATGGAAGTGAAAATTGGGGGAGAGGTCATTTGGGTGATTTGCTTCTGCCTATTTTATCCTATTACCCAAAGTCAAAACAAGTGGGACTTGATCCCAAAACCTTCTAACTCAGATTCAAGCGCACTACCACTGAGACCAGGCTGACATTAAAGTCTGCTGCTATTTTTATTACAGGCATTTTGAGATTTTTGTTGGTACTTTGGGGAATAGAGAACTGTGGTTCTGTCTCTTTTTTTTCCATGATAGCCGTAAATCTCACCTATCTGGCATTCAAAAGGTTTGCATTCAAATACAGCCATCGATGAAGTTCAGTGCACTCCAGCCACCTGTGTGTGGTATTAGCAGGAATTTCCTGTTTGCAAGCACAAGACAAAATACAATTTACTGAAGTCCTAATGTGCAGCCATCTGTTTTACTAATATAAAGGGTGGCAGAAGCATAGAGAATCCTGGCAGGTTTTTTGTTTGTTCAAGAGATGGCTAACTCTGGTCAAACTAGACTATCAATAACATCCCTTTATTCCTTTAATTCTACTCATTGATTATGGCTCCGCCCTTCTGGCCCTGCCGCAGGGGTGGGGCGGCCCAGTCAAAAGTCCATTGGCTATCGGTCGGGCCAGGTGACCCAGGAGGTGGGCGGGGCCAGAAAATCCGGCTCTATTACTCAGTTCATGTTCCACTGGTTATCAAATACCCTCAGCACACAGTCTCTTTTTCTCTCTGTCTCGATCAGATCTATCTAAACAAACAATGGGTATGAAGAGCATCAAAATTCGCCATGAACCAGCATACAAATTGATTTTTCTTTTATTCGTTCACGGAATGTGGGCTTCGCTGTCTGGGCCTGCATTTATTTCCCATCCCTAGTTTCCCTTGAGAAGGTGTCGGTGAGCGGCCTTCTTGAATTGCTGCAGTCCATGTGGTGTAGGTACGCCCACTGTGCTGTGAGGGAGGGAGCTCCAGGATTTTGACCCAGCGACAGTGAAGGAGTGGCGATATACTTCCAAGTCAGGATGGTGAGTGGCTTGGAGGGGAACTTCCAGATGGTGGTGTTCCCATCTATCTGCTGCCCTGGTCCTTCTGGATGGTAGCGATCGTGGGTTTGGAAGGTTGCAGCTGACCTTTCCAAGAGTTGTTGTATTTGTTTGGCACATGCGAACACAAGATGGCGAATTATTGGAAAGATCTTTCTACATCTTGGCCAGTGATCTGGTATTAAACATTGTCATGGGGGCTTCAGTTCCCCTTTTTCTTAACCTTTCTGATTATTATACTAAATACATGAAGAATGTTAGAAGCAGAAGCTCAGACTGCCACCAACCCACAAAATGTTAGAAAGTTTATTATTATGCTGATGTGTCAACTGTAGCTGAGTTGACAGCACTCTCACTTCTGACTCAGAAGGTTGTGGGTTCAAGTCCCCATGTATTTTGGCCAATGTTTATTACAAAAACAGAATATCTTGTTATCAAATTGCTGCCTATGGATGCTTGCTTTGTGCAAACTGGCTGTTGTATTTCTACATTGCAACAGTGACGACACTTCAAAACACTAATTCATTGTCTGCAAAACTCTATGGGGTGTCCTATGGTTATGAAAGGTGCTATATAAATCCAAGTCTTTTCTTTCCTTCCTGCACCAGGAACTATGGGTCTTAAAAATGCTACATGTGTTATAGTGCCATATTCCTCTCACTTTCAGAGTAAAGCTCACTGAGCTGCCAAAGATCTGAAGAAAAGTGGAATTGATGTGTCAGTACTTAAGCCTCAGTTACTTCTCCCATTGATGGGCAGCCATCCATTTGGAGAAGTTTTCAGAAACAGTGGGCCTTATGGTTTCCACCCAACTGCACTCAGATTGGGTATCTGAGCAGAGCCACGGTACCAGTGCTTTCATAGTTCACAGGAGGTATGTGCTATTAAAACACTTATTCTGTTGAAAGGAATTGCCATCGGTTCACAATTCTTACAAAAATCTTTGCTTGGGGACATTGTCAGTGTGAGTAACCTAGCTCACTGCTCCGAGATTGGTGTGGTGATTGAGCTATTGAAACAGCGCCAAACTACAGATAACACATTTAATATATGTAACTGCATGCAGGCCGGAGCCAAAATGGAAAAACTGAGCAGCTCTGGTGGTATGACTCAATTATTTAGGCCAGGAGCCTGGGTTTACTCTGAGTGAGCTGAGTATGGCCAGGATATAGTTAAAAGCTACCACAATTGCCTCTGTCCCTTGACATAGAGTCAGTGGAATAAAATCTGACAGGGTCTTTCTTCCAGTAACTCCTCATCTGTATATGGGCATTGGGTGAAGAGAGGAATGAGCTTAGCCTTTGATGCGTCCCATGGTTAAACAGCTTGCCCACAACTGTCTCACATATGGAAGGTGGTTTCTTAAAGGGTGGCAACTTATATCATGCACAAGCCTGAGTCAGCGCCTTTAGGGGGAACCAAAACTTGAGGAAGTATGAAAAGTGCATTCTAAAAAAATGGGTCGTTTATTCTGCA